>NC_141156.1:115150347-115456875 GCF_053477565.2 Lygodium microphyllum | reverse complement strand
AAAGGTAGGAGATACAACCTCATGTGGAGCCAACTCAAGAACATCCTAGAAGTTGGTGAAAACGAGTGCATGGAAGCACTCCAAGAATATCTAAGATGAAAGACACCAAGTTGGACTGCACCAAAAAGGAAATGAAAGAATTTACAAGCAATACACAGGCTGCATTTACAGCAGACATAATGCAAACCATTCAAAAAGAAATGGCCAAGGAGAGAAAACACTCGAAAAGAAAGCCCTATTTTTTTGTCATGGAAAGCTGAAACATACAAAGTAATTTGTGCTCAACTTACATATCAAAGGTAGGCATTGAGGGAGAGCTACATGGAAGGAACATAGTCATGGCTCATATTCAACAAGTGATTGACACATGCAAAAATCATTTAGCAAAGCTATATGGGGATATAGGGGGATACAAAATACAACTAGAGAACATGAAAAGGAAAGGTGGGAAGATAAAAGAAACCCCCTAAGAAGTGAAATGAGAAATGCAGGAGATTCAAGCACAACTTACCAAAGGAGTGAACATCTGGGTAGAGATGACTAAATGCATAGAAGAAGAAGTGAAGGAGATATCAAAAAATTTGAAGTAGAATACCAAACACCCCATCGGCAAGCAAAGATGAGTTTCTAAATGCCACCATGGAGGAGAAGAGAAAAATACAAGCACTGCAAGTTTAGGTGGTGGGGTGGGAGAAAACGAACACTACATGTTTAGATGGTGGGGTGGATAGAAAAGAAAACCCTTGAAGATGCTCAAGTTCTACATCAAACTCTATGGTCGAGTGAGCTTGGCATGTTAGAGTAGATTCCAGAAAAGAAAACCCCTAACTCTTGTTAGAATTTGCCAATTCTGCGCAGGGCCCCATGTAATTTGTGTGGTCCGACCACTCATTAAAGTATCAAAGTCTAGTGTCTCTAAGACTTTAAAAGTAGTGACACTAGATTCTAGAGTTAAATCAACTCCAGTTGAGTCTGACTTACTTAAGACGTATTGTACTCTCATTCTATCATTCTAGTACTTGTATCTTTTGAGTGTGGGACTGCTACCAACTCTCTCTCTCTCTCTCTCTCTCTCTCTCTCTCTCTCTCTCTCTCTTTGTAATAGTCGATAGCGGGTTTTGTGAGAGTTCGTAGCAGAAAGGAAACACAAATACAAAGACAAAGGAACAGAGAGAGACTACAAGAAAAGAAGAAAGAAATCTGCACTAAACAAGGAACAAATGCTGAATACAAAAAGAGGACTGATCAGTACCTACATGCAGCCCATAGCATCAGTGAGGGCACCAAATAAAGCTGATAATGATGGTAGCACTAGAGACAAAGGAAGATGGAATCAAAGTGTGCTGCACACCAATCGAGGAAGAAGGAAGGCAATCTGCCAAGTGAGTAGGTGAGGCTATATACAGTACCTACATGCAGCCCATAGCATCAGTGAGGGCACCAAATAAAGCTGATAATGATGGCAGCACTAGAGACAAAGGAAGATGGAGTCGCAGTGTGCTGCACACCTGTCGAGGAAGAAGGAAGGTGATCTGCCAAGTGAGTAGGTGGGGCTATATACAGTACCTACATGCAGCCCATAGCATCAGTGAGGGCACCAAATAAAGCTGATAATGATGGCAGCACTAGAGACAAAGGAAGATGGAGTTGGAGTGTGCTGCACACCTGTCGAGGAAGAAGGAAGACGATCTGCCAAGTGAGTAGGTGGGGCTATATATAGCCAACTACCCCGAAATCTGGCCAACCTGCACTTTGGGCCCTAAAAATGGGCCGACCAGCATTTAATGCCGGTCCCAACAGCAATAAATGCTGGAAAAATGTTTGGAGACACGGAAAAAATGCCACGATGGCTGGATACCGTCTGGCAAATGGAGATAGCCTGGGAAATGCAGAAAGTGCTTAGGGAAAGCACATAGAAAGCTGACAAAAGGAGGGAATGCATAGAAGTGCACTCACATGGTCAATCTGGAGTGACACACTCTCTGTTAAAACAAGTAACAAACATGTTAGAGCTCCTAAAGTCCTTGTCTAACTCAATCTGAGGCTCACAAGCAAGAGATGACAAGGCATGGCAATCATGACTGCTAACACCTCATCTCAGATCTTGGATGGGGCTGTAGGCCAAAGAAGAAAAAAATCCTTGGGTGGCAAGAAGAATGCTAATGTCGATGAAGTCCATTGATGTAGACCGCCAATGAAGCTCCTCATCATGAGCCTAAAAATCCCCCTCTACAATACTAGAGGCCAAGAAAGCCACAACCGCATCACTCAAATCTTCTCCCTTTGAAAGGGATGGGGAGTATGAGGGAACCACCAGACGAGAGGGTAGGGAATGGGAAGGAACCTGTGGAGGAGATGGTGCACAAGTAAAAATGGGTGCAACAATAGAAAATTGCCTCGGATGACCTTAAATAAGAGAAGGGGAATGGAGCTTGTAGGGCCTGCTCTCCTGCCAACCTATCGCTAAAACAACTCCTAAAGAAGAATCCTCAATAAACACGGCTTGCTCAGTGAAGACAACCCAAGTACCAAATCTACTCATGCCAAAAGCTGAGAGGAGTGGAAAGCCCAAGTTTGGAACATGTAGGACTTTCGATAGGGAGCATAAAGTATGGTCTAGCAATAACACCAAAGTGTCCACACTACTATTAGGCACCGAAAAAATGTCACCAACAATTATAAAACCCTCTAATGGACAAAGATCCTATCACAAATCACCTCGTGGATTCATATGACTCAAAGCACCACTATCCACCAACCAGGGCTGCTCAGTAGATACAGAAGCCAATAAAGAAGGCTCCTCCTTCAATGCATGGATATGAGGGAACACAAGCTCATGGGTAGCAGCAGGTGTAGAGATAGAAGAAGGCTCGGATATAGATCCACCTCAAAACAAAGGTGAGGATACTTCTTCTAACATTTCTCCTCTAGATGTATCCCCTTCCCACAATATGGACATTTAGGCTTCTTCGAGTCCGAGTCAGAGCTGGAAGAACTCTCTTGTTGTTTAGCCTTTGACTTCCCTTTATTCTTCTCCCCCGCCAACCAAGGCAGCTTAGTAGACACAATAGCCATGGAAGAAGACTCCTCCTCCAATGCATGGATATGAAGGATCACAAACTCATAGATAACAACGGGTGTCGAGGTAGAAGAAGGCTCCGATGTAGATCCACCCTTCGCTCTCGGACAAAGGTGAGGGTACTTCTTTCAACATTTCTCCTTTGGATGTGTCCTCTTCCCACAGTATGGGCATTTAGGCTTCTCCGAGTTAGAGTCAAAGCTAAGAGAACTCTCCGATTGTTTCGCCTTTGACTTCCCTTTCTTCTTCTTTCCCCATCCCGAATCCCAAGCACTTGTATAGAGGGTTCCATAGGTAGCATTTTGAGACCAATAGAACAAGCCTTCTATGAAACATGGAGAGAATGGGGAGAAGGATCCCGTACAAACAGGCTAGGTGACCTCCGTCTTTCTTCACGATCATTGTCATGTAGTATCTCCATATGCTCTTAAGAATGGTCCTCGTCTGTATCATCAAAGTCGCGAAACTAGTTGTAAGACATCTTCAATATCCTACAAGACATCCACAAAAAACCTGCATTATGGCTGTAGACAGCCTCAAAACAAGAGGAATCAGCTATGAGATCACAATGGAGTCAATGTAGAGGGTCCGCCTAGGGAGAAAATAGACTATCATCTATACCACAGGAGGTTGTGGTTGATGTTGCAAACACCAAAATGCCAATACAAAATAGGCCGCCTTCAGGAGAACTGCAATGTTTCAACAAAACGATGATCTATATGACTGTGTTTTGCAGTTTGGGTAGTCTCCTTTGCAATAGATCAGCTTTGTCTCACTTAGGCAATGATACCATGTGAGAGTGTGTATTGGAAAGGAAACGCAAACACAAAGACAAAGGAATAGAGAGAGACTCCAAGAAAAAAAGAAAGAAATCTGCACTAAACAAGGAACAAATGCTGAATACAGAAAGAGGACTGATCAGTCCTTGCAAGCAACCCACAACGTCAATGAGGGAACCAAATTAGGCTAATGATGCTGGCAGCACTGGAGACAGAGAAAGATGACAGAGTAGGAATGTGTACCTGCCAAGGAAGAAGGAAGATGATCTGTCATGTCAATAAGGGAGGCTATATATAGCCAACTACCCCCAAATCTGGCTGACCTGCACCCTCAGCCCTAAAAATGGACTGACCGGCATTTAATGCTGGAAAATTGCTTGGAGACACAAAAAAAATGCTAGGGTGGCTAGATACTATCTGGCAGATGGAGACAACCTAGGAAATGCAAACACTGCTAAGGGAAAGCACACAAAAAGCCGACAAAAGAAGGAAATGCATAGAAATGCACTCAGATGGTTAGTCTAGAGTGAGATACTGCCTTCGTCAAAACAAGTGATAGACGTGTCAAAGCTCCTAAAGTCCTCTAACTCAAACTGAGGCTCACATAATCATGACTACTAACAAGTTCTGTCTTGCCATGCTCAACCGGGGTCACCACGCGATGTCCACTCAGCCGACAAAGGAAGAGGAATTGTTGTTTTAAAGGGAGAAGCTATTGTTTTGGAGGAGCTACTGTTGTTTTCAGCCTACATGCAGTCCTTACACAATCTTGCACACAACCTTCCACATGTGGCCTCTCTTAGCCATGCTTGTGATTTTCTCAATCCTACCTACCATTTTCTCATGCTTAAATTTGATGTATTGTGTCTATTATGAGCATATTATATTATGAATTTTAAGCATAGAAGAAGCTCACTCGATCATCATTTGGATTGCATATATATTGAATTGTAGATTTAGAAGGCCCAAAAATTTTTGCACTCTCATTTGTACCTACATGTGCATAAGTCTCTTACCAAACATCATCATCATTCATCAAGATGGTCTTCTTCTCAACAGCACATGGATTTTTTTCAAGAAAGCACATCTACAATATAAGCAGACTAGACATTAGGGACAAAAATGAGGCGAAAGGAGCCATGAAAGAAGCTAATCATTAAATAACAATGATACCTCTATCTTTTCTCTCTCTTTCCTTTCCTTTTGTCTTATACATAGAAACCTAATTTTTAAATTTGTGGATTTTCAAAAGTTTGTGCAATTTATCATCCATCTTGCTCATCTGATCCCAATTTCAAAGAAAATTTCAATTTCTCACACTCAGTGCCAAGAAATTTGGAGGTTTTTTATCCACTTGCCCAATTATCAACATTTATTCGAGAAAATTTGGTGCTTTTGCCCGATTCAAGCTCCGGTGCATGAATCTCTTATTGCCAACATCGTGTTATTTCTTCAACATTGGTGCAAGAAATTTGAGGCTATTCTCATGTTTGATTCCAACACACATCCCAAGGAGCACTCAAGTTGCTAGTTACTTTCAACATGTATCCCAAGGCAAAATTTCATTGAATTTCTAGCCGTAAGTTTAAAATTTCTTCAATTTCTTGAAATTTCTTTGGAGAAATTTGGGGATTTTTCTTGGCACACATCCCAAAGCAATGAACAAGTGCTACTACAACATTATCTTGTTGTTCATGTCAAAATTGGCATAGAAATTTATAAAACTTTGGAAAATTGTTGTAATATTTGAAGATTTCCAACATTAAGTTGCTAAAACTAATGTTTGATACATATTTCACTACACGTGCAGTGGTACACCACTGAATTGCTATAAGTTGCAAACTGGATAGTGATTTGTGCACTGTGGACCACGCTTTTCGAGGAGTTTGACAATTTTATACTTCCATTAGTATCGAAAGTTGGGATTTTGGTACTCTAGAGAGTACATTTCACATTTCAACTTGGAAGTGTTGGGCTGCTGAATTTGTGCATTTATTCGTAACAATGGCAAATTACACACCAAGGATCACAACAACATTTTGGGAGTCCTCACTCAAGAGGATAAGTTAGATGGCACCGGCATATTAGTTAAGTTGGAATTACAATAATGTGAAAGTATAAAGTATCGCTATGCTCAAGGGGAAGAAAGGCCTACAACCTAGTGGAGGTTTCAAGGCAAGTTAGAGGTAAAGTTTTCATATGCTTCTTGATGAAGCTTCAGCATTGTTTCACTAATAGATACAAAACTATGGAAAAGGATGACTTGACAGACTGTCCTCAATTATTGCAGCTTTGCCTAGATGCCTTTTAGTTAGAGCGGACTTCAATTCGAGCTCAGTCAAGTTCAATAGAGCAAGGATCCGGAATATTACCTAATGCTCAAAGGTAAAGGTAACATTGCCACTCCTCCAGTTGTGGATAGCTCTCGTATGTAGTGGATCTCGGATATATTCAACATGCATCCAAGGTACTGTGCTGACAGTATGACTGCCATGGAGTCACTACTTAGTGTACTAGTCATTGTGAGATATAGCCAAATGAGAATGGTTGTTACCGCGACTCTGAGACTATACTTTTGCATCAGGTTGGGATCAGTTCACGATCAATTGGGCATGAGCTTTTGCCTCAGTTTGGAGATCAAATTCTGATCAGTTTCAGCTTAGTTTTTTATCAATTTGAGAACCATTTATGATCACTTTTGGGATTAGTTTTTGCATCGAATGCAAATCAGTTTTTGCAATCAGTTTGTTATTAGTTTGGGGTCACATTTGCAGCAGTTTGTGATCAGTTCTCAGATCAGCAAATGATCAGTTTATGATCAGATTATGCTCAATTTTCAATGGTTTACAACTAGTCCCAGGGACAGCAGCATATTAGTAAATGCCACTGATAGTTTCAGCCACGGGTTATGCTAAGAATATGCTTTAACATGGTTCTAAAGCCAGAACAATTGAGAAATATGAGCTATGGATGTATCCAATGGATTTCTAGCAACAGTTCTAGATTGTTTTTCAATTTTATGTCATGTTTATGCTGGCTGAAAATTTTCAGTAAGGTTTGGGGCATATAGCATGGTTACACAACAATGGCCAATGTTATGATTGTGATGCCTTATGGAAATTTCAGTACAGTATGCTTTTTCTTTGGCACAATGCAATGCAATCGAGGATGATTGCAAGGATTTCAAGGGGGAGGTTTGTCACGAGGACATGAAATTTATCAAATGTGCAAGGTTGTTTAGCACATGTGATACACACAACAGTTATTTTATGGTAACAAGCCAAGGACCCCAATGATGCAGTGGTTGTTAAAGGAAAAATTTGTAATAAGTTGTGCTTCACAAGTACTAGGTGGTACTCGGTGTCAGATTTGGGCCTAGACCAATTTATTGGAAACTAATGTCAGTGGTGACATTAGAGACTAGGCATTAATTAATTAACTAATGACAATCTAAGAGCCAATAACTACTCACAGATACTTGGGAGACAAATTGGCCTAGCTAATTTAATTATTAGCTGGTGAAATTAATTTTGAGCACTATAACAATTATTAAATTAATTTTCAAAATTAATATTCTGAAAATTAATTTAATAAGCTAGACAATGCTGAAAAATGAAATTAGAAGGCTCACTTGAAAAAACTTACCCATGCAAGTGGGAAAAACGTTTTTAGGAGCTAGTGGAGTCTATTCCAGCCATTGTGAGAGAGAAGGAGGCTGTTAGAGAGCAAGGAGTGTAAAATATTACACGGCGCAGCGAACAGAATCTGAGAAAGAGATAGAGAGTACACAACAGATAAGAGGAGAATCAGTAAATTCTTTAACTTCAAACAACTGATACAAAGATGGCTCTGTCCACCCGTGCGCTTCCACTGTGTGAAGCTTAGATGGCGATCTAGACAGAAGATAGGTGAAGAGCTTAAGGCTATCTGGAACAACAACTCTAACTGGGTGAAAGATGAGTGAGAGATGGCTGCGAAGGGGTTTAGCTTTTATAGCCCGCGAAGGTCGTTAGGCCGGCCTGCAGACCGACCTACCATGTGAGCCTCCACTAGTCGGACAGGGAATATTCCAGGGAATATTCCCTTTACCATCGGGCCTCGAGTTGCTACCAGCTTAACCACTCCGTCTAACCCAAAGATTAGACCCACAACAGTCACCTTTTTGCCATCCGATCACATAGACCTCATCTGATATACAAGTCAGGACTCAACCAATGTCCGGGCTCACATTTGGCTTCTCCTCATAATGGGGGCCTTACAACTTTGAGCACCATGGATCATTGGTAGCACCTAATGAGGGTGGGGCATTGATCATATCTAACAAGGAGAGGGTGCTAATGTGATTTGTAATCACCAAGGATCGGTCCTATAACAAGTGATAGCAATTTGGAGCCCTCCAGGAGCAAGTAACAACAATCCAAGGTCCTTCTAGTGCAGGTGACAATATATAGGAGAGGGTAGCACTTTTTCTGGTGGACCTAAGCCATAGGTGATAGTTTCCATGGTTGTTTGAGTAAGGCAGTAGTAGTTTTTCAGTGTTTCTCATGATGAAACTCTGAAATTACTCTCTCTATAACATTCTCTCTCATTCCCCAGCCATTTCTCAAGTTATCTCAGCATTTTCCAGCAATTTGAGCTATCAGAGGAAGAAATTTCAGTCAATCTCTACTGTAAACCTTAATTTACAATATAAAGTATAGTTTTGACAACTGCCTCGGGATGTGTGCTCAGAATTGAGGGCCTAGGACTTGAATTCTAGCAGCTGAAATTGAGGAGTTTTAAGGAGATTCAAGAGGCTAGCCAACCAAAATCTGACTTGGGGCTGAATTTGTATTTCAAGAAGCAAGGTAAAGGCCAATCCCCAAGCAAACCAAGCAGCAAACTGGTTTGGAGGCTTATTCACTAGTTTTGATAACAAAAGGTACTTGGATTAGCAAAGAAGACCAAATGATCTCAGTTGTACTCCTTCCATTTGCAATATAAGATAAAGAAATACCGCAAGGGGCGTCAGTTTTGAGCCCAACAAGGTGTTCAATGTCCAAGATTTAAGTGGTAAAGTGTACATTTTCAATTTACATGAATTTTATGCTTATTGCATTTAGTGCTTACTCGGATTATTTACCACCCTATCCGAGGAGGAAGGCTAGTTCCATACCATCTGTTGTCTAGCTATCACTGACTATAGCCAATCACTATCCAACCCTAGACGACCTATTTTTAACCATCGCTTTGCTATTTGGAGGTCTCCATCTGTTGCGTCATCATAGCATCTCGTCAACCTAGGTTTTCAGCATTTGGTGCCAGGCGCTATCCAACCCTAGACGACCTGTTTTCCACCATCGCTTTGCTATTTGGAGATCTCCATCTGTTGCGTCATCATAGCACCTGATCAACCTAGGTTTTCAGCATTCGGTGCCAGCGACACACTGTTGCCATCTCTCCCACTAGATGACTACTGCAGTATCAACATTTTTACTATCCAGCAAGCCATCTGCATCAACAAACACCTCCCCTATTGTCACCTCTCAGTTCTTTGCCTTGGCATTCTCTCATCTACGACTAGTGGTTACTACACTTGGAATCCATCTTCAGTGGATATCACTCTCCACCATTACATTGCTTTGCCCTTGGACATTCTGTATACTCTTTACATTAATTTACAACATTCATTCACTTCAGAGTTTCTTCTCTCTATGTTTGAGTTTGAGTTTTTGCATTTTGCATTTTGCGCTTAGGGTTTGAGTTTTTCTTGTCTTTGTCTGAGTCTTTGTCTTTCAGTCTTAGTCGTACATGTGTTTCCTCAGTACAAACCCTAGTATATCTTCATACATACATCATCCAACTGCTTGTACATGTGTTGACATCATCATCAACCCTCACTCAGTTATGTCTCATTGCTACCCCTCTGGTTTCTGCTGCCATCGTCATCCGACATCAGCATCACGGCCTGTGCATTGCTGCTGATGCTGCTGCATTTCAAGATCTGTCACAAGAACAACACACTTTCAGAGCTATTCTTGGCATCTCCAACACCACTCTCAGCTCACCACATCGCCACTCCTTAAGACAGAGAGGTTGAAGACCTCTTTGTAGCATATTCGGCATATTCAGCATATTAGCATTTGTTTCCATTCATTCTTCTAAAATCTCTTCATCTTGAGTTCTACATTACACTTTGTGTTTGTTGTACACTTAGTGTTTCTCTATCTATGCTTGAGCACTTCTTTACAAGGAAAGCACTTCTATGAAGATGTTTGCCACATTGTCCCTTACCGAACAATATACAAGCCCCAAAACTTGCTCAAAAATCTGCTCTCAAACAATCAAAGAGCCTCTCATCATCTACCAAATGGGTATATCATGAGAACATGTATTTTTGAAACCTCACTTAACATGTGGATTAATTTTTAATCACATGGTTAAGTGAATGTTACATATATGACGTTATGCCGCACAAGTACGTGGTGGTATCTAGTACCAGTTGTTGGACTAGGTCATTTATTTGGCCATAAGTGTTAGTGGTGACACTAGATAAGTGGCGATTAATGGTACTTAACGCCAATCTGATGGTCAAAGATGGCGCAGAGACACTCGGGAATGGAAGTTGCCTAGATAATTTAATTATTGACCAGTCATTATTTTTCAGGGCACCAAAATAATTATTAGATTAGTTTTCAATATTTAAGCTTGAAAATTATTATTTAATTATGGATAATGCTAGAAAAACCATTTGGGAAGGTTGCCACTTGTCAAAAATGCCCATGCAAGACTGAAAACGTCTTTAGAGGTTGGAGAGAGGTATTTTAATGTATTTATCCTGCAAGAGAGAGAGAGGAGATGCTGCTAGTTTGATTTGCAGCCATTGGAGAATCTTCTGAGGCAACCAAGGGTAGGAGAAAACCAATCAACAATAGGTGACAACATCTACAAGCTGTTGAGACAGGGCAGCAGCAGTAAATGACTAATTTTCTTCAATTCTACAAACTGTTGAGACTGTGCAACAGTAGTAAATAATAAATTTTCTTCAGTTCTTCGAAAAGAAAGTCTGAATTTTCTCTCTCCTCAACATTCTCTCCCATCTCCCCACCTTGTTCCAAAGATTACAGCATTGAGATCACGAGGGGCTGAGAAATTTCAGATTTCTCTATTGTAAACCCTAATTTGCAGTAGAAATTAGGGTTTAGCAACAACCTCAAGAAGCGTGCCAAAAATTGGAAGCTCCAAGACTTGGATTCAATAGGACTGAAGCTATTTTTAGTCAAATTCAAGGAGAGGGACCAACAAATCAAATGAATTTGGGGCATTTTCCATCTCCATCAAAGCGCGTAAAAGCTAATTGACTTGCCCGAATCAAGGGGCAAATCAAATTGAAGACTTGCTGGTCATTTTGGACAGCAAGGGAAGTTGGAATACCGAAAGGATTGGGAGAATCCCATTGTACATCAAGTTTTTCTTCAATTAAGTTAAATAAATACCAAAAGGGGCGCCAGTTTTGGGGCCAACAAGGTGTCCAATGTCCAAGATTATATGGTAAAGTATGCATTTCAGTTGTGTGAATTTGTTAATTGTTGTAAATAGTGCTTAATCAGGTTATTTACCACCCGATCCGAGGAGGAAGGCTGGTTTCAGCTACCTCCACCTATAATAATACGCCACAAACTGTCACCAAGAATCCCAATTAAGGACACCTGCTAAATTTGGAATCCACAACACTCCACATCTCAAAATATTGGCCATCATCAGTCAAAACCCCTCAAATATGTGGATAAGCACTCCTAGATCTTCTATCAATGATGTGAAATATGGTCCCACTTCAAGTGTACGAAAGGGTAAGGAAGAGAGAGAAACAGCTGCTGGAACCTGTCTTAGTCTGCTGTAAAGATTGGGAAAAAGCTCCACAAAGCATGTCACAACCTCAAAGCTCAAGCCAAATGGTACAGCCTCACTATAAATAATTGGAATAATCATAAAACAGAGTAGCAGTTCTGATAATATCTTTTTCTATGCTGTTCACAGGGTTATAATGGAATGAATTGCTTATCCTATGAAATAAACCAATTCCCAGCAGCTCAATCCGGTTTGCAGCTTGCATCTAAATCTTTAATCAATTACGCACCCCTGTCCCAAGTGGATAAGTACTCCGGATTACGCTTTGCCAATTGCCAACCAATCATGCAAACAATGGCCTCCATTCTCTCTTCTCAGTTTTGCTATAGCAATCATAAAACCATTTAAAAGAATTGAACTTTTAATGGTTGTCTGTCCAAACTCCAACATAATATGACAAAGGTCTGCCATGGCCATGGAGTGGCAACTCCATAGGCCCCTTCCACTGATGCATCCATGAGGAAAATTGGAAATTAATGCCATAAATGCTCACACTATTCCAAGCACAATATGGGACAAAACCTTCTGTGACACCCACAGCCTGTACCTTGTGTGCCGACTCAGCAATTCCAACATGGTGGGGGCCTTGGAGGATGGGAGAGGCAGACACACACAGACCATTACAAGCGGCCAGTAGGCTGTCAAAATAGGGGGTAGCAATGGAAGTGAGAGTTACTGATGTAATAGACTGCAAGAACACAAAGAATGGAGGAGAACACCGCAAAGAATGTTGAGAAATCCTTCACCCGCAGTTTGAGTTTTTTGCGTTTCTACGTTTTGCGTTTAGAGTTTGCGTTTAGGGTTTGCAGCCCCAAAAAGGGGCGCCATCCTAGACTGACTGTGCCTATTTATAAACCACTCTCTCATTCGTTCTTCACGACTGATTCATTCAGTCCGTCACCTCTTCTCTCCAGCCTCTCCACTACCCTCACACCCCTTCAGGAGGACATTGCAGTTCGTGGTTCGTGGCTGTCATCATCATCTTCCTTGTGCTACGACACCCTTGTTCCCTTGTATCACATTCACTCCATGATTCAGATCTTCATCATTCCATTCATCAGAGTGTCTTCTCTCTTCTCTTCTCTTCTCCATGTTTGCCGAGTTCACTCCGTGTTCCTCCCCGCAAACCCTACTGTCTTGCCGGTACGTCATCTTTTGACATGATATCAGAGCTGGATATGCTCAAACAGTGGCAAAGATCCTCCACTCCAGTGAAGGCAAAGACCGGTGGTGGGTTCGGCATCCACTTCTCTTCTTCTTCCGCTGCATCAACATCCTAACTGGCGGCTACTCCCTCCTGCGTTTGCTATTTCCAGCCTTCCACCTGTAGTTTGCAACTATTTATAACAAATCAACTATTGCTGATCACTCTCCATTCAGAAAGCAATCTCGTTTTTGCAGATTTTAGGTATTTCAACTTGTTGCCCACACCCCTGACGCGGAGGACATTGCGGTCCAAGTTGGCCATTGCTGTCTACAACAATCTGGTGCCTCTTTCCAACCTATCACACACTGTTCGGAGTTAATTTTAGCATGCTGGCTGCTACTGCTAGTTTTTCTTGCGTTTTTAGTCTTTCTCTCTCCTCACCTACGTTTTTAGTCTTTCTCTCTCCTACATTGTCGTCTGCATCAGATCCAACCTTCCTTGGCTACGTTTGCCCACAAAGATCCTCCTCATCAAAGAAGACAAAGACCGATGGTGGGTTCGGAATTAACATTTGATTTCTCTATCATTTTTGCTGCACATTGGGAGATATCCTTTTTCTCCCTCCCACCCTCCCTTCTCCAGTTTGCCACACCCGTACCATGGCGTCTCCACCAACAGATTGCCAGTCTACTGGGTGTTCCTACTGCGGCACGAACAATCATCCCACCCAAGACTGTCGACATCGACCTTTGCTCCCCACCCCTCCGGAGTATATGCGTCTTCCACCATGCACTCCTTGTGCCACCTCTCCTTCCTGGGCCACAAAGATTGTTCTGCATTGTCTATCAGAGTATTATGCTCAAGGTAATAAGCCGCACCCGACGCACACTAAGTTCTTTCAAGTACACGGAGGCCCTAAGACCTTACGAGGTAATAAGCCCTCTTGGGGACCACCCCACTGCGTGGAGCTTTCCTCCACCCACTTCCGGGTACAGTGGCTTTCCCGGCCCACATCTCCTCCATAGTCCACTCTCTTGAGAGCCCGTGACTGTTCCTCACCCTTGGCTCATCCTGAGCCTCCTTCTTCTCCACCCTCTTCCACTCAGGTTTGAGAGGCCACTTCTAGGTGCTTTCCGGCTTCTTCTTCCAAGCCCCAAATACCTTCTTCGGCACGACCGGCAGCACTTCCTTTGTCATCTAATGCTTCGCAGTCCATGAGCCATGAGTGGTTGGATTCCCTTTCTCTCTCAGACTGGGATTTAGAGGGGGATTTTTTTACTTCGCCCTCAGAGGGGGCTTCCAGTGCTTCTTCGGCTTCAGAGGGGGTTCCTACTTCTACTCCTTCCGATTCATAGATGGACCCTATGTGCCATGAAGTTCCTCACACACCACCACCTTTCACTTTCCAAGAGTGGCTCTCCTTTAAGCAATCATTTCCTTTACTCGTAACCAGGATCTAGAGGATCTACCTAGATCAGGGCCCTTGGGTCTTCAGTAGTGACTTGGTGGCTAGGCCTTCCTATTCCTTCCAGCATGGAGTCACGAAGCTAGTGGCTTCTCTCCCAAGGTTGAGTTTCGGGTTCTACAACTCATCCAATCTCCTAACTTGTCAGATGGGAGAGGATCGAGGTGCAGCTGAAGTGCAGTAGACAGTGTGAGAGTGAGAGACAGAGTTGAGCACGACACCCAATACTATAGTACTGAATAGAGTGTAAGCTGAAAGTACAAACGATAACCCTTATACCTTAGGGTTATAAGGGGCTGTTCACACCCGAACACAGTAAGTGCCCGTAAGTGTGCACCACAAGCACATACAAAATAGTACACATAATCTGGGGGAAAAAACCTCTCCTACCGAGAGTAAAAAGTACCCCAGTGTCCTAGTGATCACCCGCACACTCCCATATGAGCGTAGGCGTAAGTAAGGCGTGTGAGATACCCAACAAACCCCCCTGGAGTGAAGAGTGATCAAGTGTACAAGGATCATCCGCCACCAAAGGGCGTCAAATTCAAAGCATCGCGAAATGCTTCAAATTTGTCTCGTGGAAGAGCTTTGGTGAAGATGTCTGCCACATTGCTGGTGGTAGGACAGTAGACAAGGCTGATATCACCTGCATGTAGCCTCTCTCTTACAAAGTGGTAGTGAATCTCTATGTATTTCGTGCGAGCATGAAACACAGGGTTCCGTGCCACTGCAATGGCACTCTGACTGTCAGTATATAAAGGAGTAGGCTCCGTAACAGATACATCCAAATCAGCAAGTAAGCGTCTAAGCCATACGCACTCAACTGCAGTAGTGAAGGCTGCCTTGTACTCAGCTTCACATGACGACGTGGCAACAGTGGATTGTTTCTTGCTAAGCCAAGAAATGCATGACGAGCCAAGAAAGAAACAATTGCCACTAGTGGAGTGACGAGTATCAAAATCACCAGCCCAATCAGAGTCACTGTAAGCATGTAACTGCAGTGGTCCCCCCTTGGCATAAAGCAATCCAAGAGCTCTAGTACCCTGCAAGTAACGAAACACACGCTTCACAGCTTGCCAATGCGACATACGAGGCTGATGCATGTACCTGCTCAAAACTGAAACGGCAAACTGTATGTCTGGCCGAGTGTGGCATAGATAGATGAGACATCCCACTGCTGGAGCATAAGTATGGATATCAAACAAATCACTGTCATCATGTAATGACAGTTTGAGCCCAGGTTCCATGGGTGTACAAACTGGCTTGCAATCCTGTAAGCCAAACTTCTCAAGAAGTTGCCCAATGTACCTTGACTGACATAATCCAATGCCTCTAGCATCATGTACAAACTGGATGCCCAAGTAATAGTGCAAAATACCCAAGTCAAACACGTCAAAAGTTTGCTGTAAATTATTTTTGAATGCTGAAATCTGATCAGCACGTGTTCCAGTGAGCAAAAGGTCGTCTACATATAGACACAAAATCAGCATGGATCCCCCCTCTTTATGTACATAAAGGGTAGACTCAGATGGGCTGTTTACAAACCCCTGACTAAGCAAGAAGGCATCTATCTTTGCGTACCAAGCTCGTGGAGCTTGTTTCAAACCATATAGAGCTTTTTTCAGCTTGCATACTAAATTTTCTGAGCCTTCAACTGCAAAACCAATGGGCTGCTGTACATACACTTCTTCCTGAAGTTCCCCATGTAAGAATGCAGTCTTTATATCCAGCTGATGCACTTTCCAACCAAAATGTGCAGCCAAGGCAATCATAGACCGAATGGTCGTCATACGGGAGGTAGGAGCAAAGGTCTCCTCATAGTCAATGCCCTTTTTCTGTGCGTAGCCTTTAGCTACCAGCCGTGCCTTGTACTTATCTATGGATCCATCTGCATTCCTTTTCAATTTGTAGACCCATTTCGTACCAATGGCACGCTTGCCAACTGGCAAAGACACCAAATCCCAAGTATGATTCTTATGAATAGAATCCAATTCAGCTTGCATGGCTGCCATCCAATGCACACTATGTCGTGCATCCTCAAAACATTCAGGCTCCTCATTATCATGAGTACATGCTGCCATAACAAACTCCATGGAATGTGCTGAATCATGCAGTCGAGTTTGCCTTCGAGTACGACCAGCCAAGGGTGTTTCCAAATGACTATCTCTCATAGTCTGCGTGTACCATCTAGGCACCTGTCTTGCTTCCTGACTGTGTACAAGTTCCTGCTGAATTTCAGTTTCAGCAATGTGCTGATTTACTGCATGTTCCATAGGAGCAGCTGGCTGAACATTAGGTTCATTTGCTGAAGTACCAGCTGAATCACCAAATGTGATGGGCAGCAGCCCTTCAAAGACATCACGGGCAGCCTGATATGTATCAAAACCAGCCAAGGATAATTCTGATTTTTCATCAAATACAACATCCCTACTGACAAAAACCTTCTTGGTCACGGGATCATAGAGTCTGTAGCCTTTGCTTTCGCTGCTATATCCCATAAAGATGCATTTTACAGCCTTGTTGTCCAACTTCTTTCGAAGTACCTGTGGAATATGGGCATATGCAAGACACCCAAAAGTACGGAAGTGGCCAACAGAAGGTTTGCGGCTGTGCCAAGCCTCAAAAGGTGTGACGGTTTTCAAGGCCTTGGTAGGGCATCTGTTCAAAATGTGGCAAGCGCACATGACGGCTTCCATCCAAAAACTATGAGGCAAACTCTTTGCCTTCAGCATACATCTGGCCATCTCCATGAGTGACCGATTTTTCCTCTCTGCTACCCCATTCTGCTGTGGAGTATATGCAGTAGTGTACTGATGGATAATGCCCTTCTGCTGCAAATAAGAATTCAGCATAGAGGACATGTATTCCCCCCCTCGGTCCGAACGGAGAGTCTTAATCTTGCAACCAAACTGAGTTTCCACAAGTGCACTGAAAGCCAAAAATGCATCATACACTTCTGACTTCTTTTTCAAACAGTAGACCCAGCACAAACGTGTAAAGTCATCAATAAATGTTACAAAATAGTAACAACCACCCAATGACTGTGTCTGCATGGGCCCACAAACATCCGAATGCACAAGCTGCAATCTGGCTGTTGCTCTAAAAGCAACATCACGGGGAAAAGAGAAACGATGCATTTTCCCCAAAATGCAACCCTCGCATAAATGCTCAGGAGGTCTCTCCAAGAGAGGTAATCCATCCAACATCTTAGTACGCTGTAATAGCATCAAGCTGCCATAGTTTACATGCCCCAAACGAGCATGCCATAACTCTGCCTCTAACATAGCAGGAGTAAGAGTGGATGTCAAATATGCAGACTGATCTACCGAAAGAGCATCCAACTCATATAACCCATGACACAGAGAACCTGTCAAGACCAATGTCATGTGTTCCTTGTCACGGACCATGCAACGGTCATCATCAAAGGTGACCTGCAAACCACAACGTGCCATAGAAGAAATGGAAAGCAGATTCTTCTTAATGCCAGGCACATACAAAGCATCCTGTAGGCGGAGAATAGAGCCATCAATGGCTGTAAGCTGAATCTCCCCAATACCACGAACAGGGTATGATGCATTATTAGCACACTGAACAGACTTCCCAACGGGAGGTGCACCAAGAGAAGCAAACAAATCTCTACGAGATGTGATATGCCGTGAAGCACCACTGTCAAAGAACCAAGTGTCAGCATCTTCTGTAGAGCTAAATGCTCTATCAGCCCAAGAGTCATCATAACTGCAAGTGTAAAAACAATAGTCCCTGTCTACAACAAAGGACGCGGACTCACTAGCAGTGGAAGGAGCTGCAGAAACAGACATCCCTGACTCCTTCTTCTTCTCTTTGGCGATGCGCTTCCTGCACTCAGTGATATAGTGGCCAGGCTTCTTGCAGTAATGGCATTTTCCTTTTTTTGCTTGCGTGCCCCCCTGTTTCTGACTTGTCTGTGAAGTGCTACTACTACCAGAACTCTGCGAAGCATTTTTCCCTTGGCTGTTTTTACCCTTCTGCCTTGACATAAAAGCCTGCTCAGAGGCTATACCATCCACACCACTGTTCCGTCTAGTTTGTTCCTCCTCTAGAAGCAAACTGACAAGCTGAATGAAAGTGATGGGCTCTTTCGAAATCCTCATAGTGAGGTTCAAGGCAGTATGAAAAGCCAAGTAAGAGGGAGGCAGTGAATTCAATGTCGTAGAAATCAGCTGCGCATCTGAGTAGTACTCATCCACATTCATGAGTTGCTCCCGCAAGTCCTGAATTTTGTTGAGATGATCCTGCATAGAATCACCCTCATTCATCTTTAGAGTCTCTAGCTCTTTCTTCAAGAAAGAGATGCGAGTCTCATTCTTTCCTGCAAACATCTGCTCCAATATCAACCAAGCTTCTTGTGAAGAAGCTGCTGAACGAATATGAGGAATGATAGAACGCTGAACTGCCAATGCAATCAGCGACATAGCCTGTGCATCCCGTGTATCCCAAGTTTTCTGAGCTGCAGTTCTTGGGGGAAGTGGCTGAGCGGGGTGAGGTGGAGGGGGCTGAGGTTGCCCTCTTGCATGTCCTCCTGGAGGAGGAGTAGCGGGAGCCACAACTCCCGGTCGTGCTTCCTCTCCACTGACATAATCCCACAAATTTTTGGCCACTAATACATTCTTCATCATGAAAGACCAAAGGGAATAATTGTTCCCATCCAATCGGTCTTCCTTGGACACATAGGTGAATACATCTCCTCCCTGATTTGCCATTATTTCCCAAAAGGTAATAGAGCAATGTCAATGCAGTACGGGCTGGAAATCTGCAAATTTCCAGAAATTGCAGCAAACACAAGTCTGCAATTAATGTGCAAAGGGTACTCTGTCACAAAAACTGTCACTGATGCACGCTTTCCAAGGTGCAATTAGTGCTCAGCAGCACTAAAACATCAAAAGCATCAAAATTTTCTGCCCAAAATTTCTGTCACAAATGTCTGTTACAAAAGCCCCAAAATGTGCATTCAATGTGTCACAGACAGACACAGCACGTTTCCCAATGCTGAAAACTGAACCTGCTGTTCAGCACGTTTCCCAATGCTGAACCTGAACCTGTTGCACGAACTCCTGTGTAAAAGAAAAGTGCAGAATGTTACCTCTGCGTGTTGACGACGGGCACGATTCCCGAGGTAATGACTGCTGGGTACAGTCGGACTGACGCACAGGTACAGGCATGCAGGTCCAGTGACACGCGCAGGCAGGACTGGGCGCGCGCTGGGCAGAGGAGGCGGCACCCAGGACTGGCTGGTGGAGACAGGTGGCGCGCTGGCAGCTGGAGCTGACGGCACAGGCTAGCTCAGCGCAGGGAGGCTGCGCAGGCAGACTGACAGGCGAAGGGGCACGCTGGGCAGACACAGGGCAGAGGACACGCTGGGCAGAGGTGGCAGCACGCAGGTACAGGTGGCGCGCTGGGCAGGGCGGTGTTGCGCGCTGATTGTTGGAGCTGCACGCTGGGCAGAGGAGTCGTCTGGTGCTGCGCGCTGACGGACTGACAGGCGCAGGCAGGACTGGGCAGGAATAGGCGGCTGGGGCAGAACTTGCGGGGGCTGCAGACTGCAGACTGAAGACTGCTCTGAGCTGAGCTCTGATACCAAATGTCAGATGGGAGAGGATCGAGGTGCAGCTGAAGTGCAGTAGACAGTGTGAGAGTGAGAGACAGAGTTGAGCACGACACCCAATACTATAGTACTGAATAGAGTGTAAGCTGAAAGTACAAACGATAACCCTTATACCTTAGGGTTATAAGGGGCTGTTCACACCCGAACACAGTAAGTGCCCGTAAGTGTGCACCACAAGCACATACAAAATAGTACACATAATCTGGGGGAAAAAACCTCTCCTACCGAGAGTAAAAAGTACCCCAGTGTCCTAGTGATCACCCGCACACTCCCATATGAGCGTAGGCGTAAGTAAGGCGTGTGAGATACCCAACATAACTATCTTCAAAGGTCTCCTTTCAGGTGGTATTCTCAGATTACAGGGTGGATCTTCTTCGTCCCTTGATCAGCATGGAGCCATCTCCCAAGATCGAGTACGGGCATATCCTTATAGTTCTCGGCACCGCACAAAGACTGACATTCCTCCTATGCATTGCATGTTTTCATCATCTTTGTACTAGGATGCTTGGGCAAGTGAACAATTTCCTCACGAGGGACATTATCCAAGTGGCACCTGCTGCATGAGCATTCTTCAACATGTAGCATTCCATCTCCACCTCACTCTTCTCTTCTTCGTCTTTTTGGGTCTGAGAGGGGATGTTAAGAAACCCTTCACCCGTAGTTTGCATTTTTTACGTTTCTGTGTTTTGCATTTAGGGCTTTCATTTAGGGTTTACAGCCCCAAAAAGGGACACCATCCTAGACTAACTGTGCCTATTTATAGACCACTCTCTCATTCATTCTTCACGGCTGATTCATTCCGTCCGTCACCTCTTCTCTCCAACCTCTCCACTACCCTCACACCCCTTTAGGAGGACATTGCGGTTCGTGGTTCGTGGCTGTCATCATCTTCCTTGTGCTACGGCACCCTTGTTCCCTTGTATCACATTCACTCCATGATTCAAATCTTTATCATTCCATTCATCAGAGTTTCTTCTCTCTTCTCTTCTCTTCTCTTCTCCATGTTTACCGAGTTCACTTCGTGTTCCTCTCCACAAACCCTACTGTCTCGCTCGTACGTAAAAAACGCAAACTAAGGGTGAAGGGTGAAGGGTGAAGGGTAAAGGGTTTCTCAACAAAGAAGACAAGAACTCAAAGAATGAATAAACGGGCAAATAGAATCCATAACACGATACAAGAGATGTAATGTACAAACCACACAGATGAATGGCACACCTAGTGAGCTGCAGTATCTCCAAACTCCCTCTCTCCAAATGGACGTGATCCTATACAACAAGAATGGAGAACTAGAGTATATATACGCAATGGGGAGAGACCCAAGACAAATGAGCTAGAACTAAAAACCCATAAGGCATCCATGAAAAGCCTAATAAATGCCAAAACACCCATCAAAATGTATATCGCTAATACTCTCTCTCGAATCAAGGGTGGTCAACACAGTAAAATATACAATGATGGGGAACAACAAGCCCCTAGGAACCATCACCATGTCCCACAGCAATGATTTGCTAGAAACTTGTACCACCATGGACCATGGTACATACAACAATGACAAAGGATGCTTGAACAAGCCACTTGAAGTACCCAAATGCACCACTAGAAATAGTCCAAGATCCCAGCTCATGGTCATGACTCCGAGTCCAAAAGACATCTAAGAAGAAGCACAAGTCAATGTATTCCCCGTGCCTTCTACCAAACCACTAAAATGGCCCTCTTGAGCTAAAAATGCATTATACATTGATTAGCTTTATAATGCAGCCCCAAAACACACTTATTGCCAAACTTTGATTCAATTCCCCAACTTTCCTAGAAACTATGTCTCGTAAGCCAAACCCTAATTTGGGAGGAATCAAGATACACATCTATAAATAGGAGAGACTACCCTCCCACTCAGCCTATCTCATCATTTGCAAGTCCTCCATCAGCTAGCACCCATTTCTCCACTACTCACAATCATCCTCCCAAACTTTCTCAGCCTGCTGCCCACTGTTCCTAGCTACCACTGTCATGTTCAGACTGATTCAAACACACAAATCTGCGTTTGCAGCTGCTGGTCACATACAAAGTGTTTGCTATGTTTTGGGATCTATACAGAGTAAAACACACTCTCCAGCTCATCTCTCTACCCTAGTCCTTAGGAGTTCAAGGTTTTGTATTCCCTCTACATAGTGTGTTTACTGCATTGAGCATCATATTCATACATTAGCCATTCTTTTGAGTTCATTGTCTTTGAGTTACTCTTCACCTCTATGTTCTTCTATTACAATTTACATTTTGTCACACACTTGTGTTTATCTTTGGTGCTTGAGTTTTCTTACAAACCCCTAATGTGAGCTTAGACTAGGAGCAAAGATTGCTCTCTATCAAATAGCTCGTCATGAACCTCGAAGCCAATGCCAAGTCCTCTCATCTCAGTCAGTGAAATCAATTGGTTTGATTCCAATCGTGGGCTGGTGGAAAAAATGACAGAAATTCAATATGAGAAATAGACAAATAAAAAATTCAGTGTAATAAATTTTAGGTCATTTAGTTATTGGACGTTTCTGGTACTTGTTCGAATTACAATTACATAATACACAATGGCCAAATCAAAAAACAAGGTCAATCGGAGTTCTAGAATCATATTGGAGTCCTCTAAATGCTTTAAAAGAAATCCCAAATACCGAGGGGAAAAACACTTTTTATCGTACTCCAAGATTTGAATCCACTAGACTACATTGATGCATAGAAAGCCTCCATCAAATAGAAAGCCTCCATCAAGATCCACCACATCATATGAATGTATCACAAGCACCAACATGCCCAACTACTACCATGTCACAATCATCCCTCTTGCATGGGGATATGTGAGGAGCATCACCCCATTACTGTAGAACAAGGATATAACAATTCAATGCCAAGTCATGTGTTGGGGGAGAATAGCTATCACAATAGAGGAGATAAGGGACTACACCCGCAAAAGCAAAACCCAATAGGCACTAGTCCAACCCAACCATGCCATAGAGAAGTCAGCTTCCCCTCTCTGATATGGAACCACCATCTGAGTCAGTCCGAGGAGTCAAGAGTTGATGGGCAACCATCTGTCCAATAGCCGAACAAAACTAGCCATGGGACCAAAGAACACAATAAACCTCTCTGGATAGGTCATCACTATTGATCGGTCAGCATGTTCACCACAAATGAAGCATGACATCTCTCATCTGCATAGCACAGAGATGAGGTCACCAAAGTCACCCGAAAGCGACAGCCAAGAGAACTTAATGAAGCATGTTGGAAACCACCATCCTCTAAAGATGACTCAAGGAGCACCAAAGATGAAGGAATCCGCAAAGCTTGGAACATGGTCAAAGCAATAGATGAAGAACCTATGGCTGCGAACAAGAGTCCAAGCATCCTTTAAGCTCGAAAATAAAGCCTGAGATGATCAAGTTAAGACTATGATGAAGAAATCTCAAGCCACTCAAATAGAAAAGTCAAAATGAAGATCGGTGATAAGGAAGATGATGACGGAGAATAGAGAGAGGAGATATCTAGGGTACTTGTTATTTGGGGTGAACAATCAAAAGAAAAGTTCACAAGTTGAGTGAAGCACACAGAAACAAGATCAAGAGTGACAAGAGTGTAGTATACAAAAAACAACAACTAACACATGTAAAGACGCTCTAAAGCATAAAAACAAAAACAAGGGATACTCAGCCATAGAATTACACAATCAACGTCTTTAAATGAGAGTCAACAACTACACATAAAATTGTCAATTCAAAGACTTAAGAGTCAAAGTAGACTACGAACACGTGGAGAAACACCATGATAGAAGCACACAACACATGAACAATGTACGGGAGAAGCATGCAACAAGGGCAGTATACCAAACCTGAAAATACACAGTTCAAAGTAGAATACATAGTCGGCCAACTTAGGAAATTGACACCCAGCACATACAAGAGAAGCCAGTGTTGAGCTTAAAAATGTATTATATACTAATTAGCTCTTTATTACAACCCCAAAACAAGTTTATTTCAAGAGTTTCATCTAATGACCACTTTCCTAGAGAGTGTCTATGTCCCACATGCCAAACACTAATTTAGGAGGATTCACTCATCTATAAATAGACATGCCATTCAACCTTATCTTGTTGGGAGAGGATGTAAGGCAGCTTTGCGGAGGAGGAGAGATGCTTCCTTGCAAAACTAGGACACTTTTTTTGTACTGCCCGTCACATGGTGTGGTATTACATGTAGAAGCTGAATACAAAGGTGGACTGATTAGTTTGTGCACGCAACCCAATGCGTCAATGAGGAAACTAGATCAAGCTGATGACTGAAGGCAGCACCAAAAGACAAAGGAGAGTCCCCCAACATCAAAGGCTGCTGAAACCTGAAAAGCACAATGATAGCAGCCAATAACCAGACTGTTATAGCAGAAAAGCCAAACAAATGGCCGACCTAATCCAAGAATGAGCCAAAACTCTGGCCGACCTGCATAAAAATAATAAAATAATGCAGGCAGCCATATAAACTCCTGATCACAGCATACTGATCAAGACCACCTCCAACCTAGTGTGACTCTCCACCCACTAAAAAAGAAATGCAAAGAGCTGGAAACTATCATTTGCTAGTGTGAACGCACCTAAAGGCTAAAACCGATTGAAAAAAAAATGCATGCCCTAAACAGAGCTGCCTCTTCCGTCAAAACACATGACAAACTAAGTGTCAAACCTCCTATTGTCCCCGTCTAACTCAAACTGAGTCTCACAAGCAAGAGATGACTACGCAAGTCACACATGATTGTTAAAACCCCCTCTTAGATCTTGGATATGGCTAAAGGCCAAACAAGATGGAATGGATCCAAGGGCAACGAAAGAAGTGCCAATGCTCACGAAGTCTGTCAATGTAGTCAATCGATAAAGTAGCTCCTCACGATCATGGGAATCCCCCTCTAGAACACAAGGAGCTAGGGAATCCTTAGCTAGGTCACCGATATCATCCCCCTCTAAAAGGGATGGGAGGTACAAGGGAACTGCCAAAGGAAATTGTAGGGGATAGGACAAAACCTGTGGGATACGTGGTGCACAATCGAGAGCAAGAGCAGCTATGAAAGATTGCCTTGGAGGACCTTGTACAATGAAAGGGGAATGGAGCCCTCTCTCCTACCAAGCTATCGCTAAAATGGCTCCAAAAGAAAAATCCTCAATAAAGACAGCATGCTCAGTGAAGAAAACTCGGGTACCAAGTCTAGTAAGGCCATGAATAGAGAGTAGCGGGAAGCCCAAGTCCGAAACGTGCAGGACTTCTGAAATGGAGCTCCATGGATAGTAAGGCAATAGCAGGAAAGTGCCAACACCACTGATAGGCACCGAACAAATGTCAACAACACTATCTATGTCCTCTAATAGACGAAGATTCTACAACAAATCTCGTCGAGGAGTTATATGGCTCGAAGCACCGCTGTAAATGAGGCAAGGCTTGTGTGAAAACAAGATAGCCAAGGAAGAAGGATCCTCCCATCTCATGGATGTGAAGGAACACAGACTCATGTGTATGGCTAGTGAAGAAGTAGAGGAAGGTGCAGATATTTTAGCTCCATCCTTTACTCCCACATGAAAATAAGGGTAATTGTTTCAACACTTCCTATCGAGATGGGTAACTTTCCCACAATGTGGGCATTTAGGTTTCTTTGAATCGATATCAAACCCGAAGATGACTCCAAGTGTTTACCCTGCTTCTTATTCTTTTTCTTGACGTGCTTGTTATCCTTCTTGTTTACCCCTCCCAAACTTGCAGTAAAAGCTTTGGTAATGCTAGATCCACTCCTTTTCTTCTTATCTTTAACATGCTTGTTATCCTTCTTGTTACCCCCTCCCAAACCTGCAGTAAAAGCTTTAGTAAAGCTAGATCCACTTGCACCAATCTCTATGAGTTGCTCTTCGTACTCCAAAACAAGTGGAGCTAGCTCTTCCCATAAAATAGTCTCCCAACTCCTAGAAATAAGCAAACTAGTATAGAAGACATCATAGGGAAATGGCAATTGAGTAAAGAGAATCATCAACGTGTACTCAAATGAGATCATTCTACCAAGGGATGCAAGCTTATTCTGCATGTCCTCCATCTTGTTGATGTGATCCTGCATAGAAAGGGAATCATCAACAAAAAGCATCCAAAGTTTCTTCTCTAGGGTGATGCGGTGTGCAAAGGTCTTCTGATGATAGAGAGAAGAGAGCTTTGTCCACACCTCTACTAAGCTTCGAAGTCTACACACATGTACAAGGACACAATCCTACATACTCATGAAGAGAAAAGGTCGCACTCTAAAATTGACCCAATCCCAATGAGCTACTTGGTCCATTGTAGAATCAATGTGTGGATGGGGGTAGTAACAACCTCCCACAAGTCGAAGGTGTCAAGGATGCAATCCACTTCGCGGGACCAAAGGAGTCTTTCACACCATCAAGTCGATCTTCTTTAGGGAGAGAAGGAAGCACGAAAACCTAAATAGAAGGTGCCATCATGGCTATGCGAGGACCTATAGTATAGGCCCTGTGAGAAACATGTAGAGGAACAAGGGGAAAAGAAGGGTGCTCCGATCTTCTCGATCTATCAAAGCAAGAACATGGCTCTAAATATCCATCTTGGAATTTCTCTTTCAAATGATCTAGCTCATGAGACTGCCTGTAGGAGGAAGATTGGTCTCCTCATCTGAGTCACCAAAAGCATCGAGCCAATGGTACTCCATAACTCTTCAAAAAACCTACAAATCCACAAGAGTATGATGTATTTTAGTGTCGGGACGCCCGAAGGGAGGAGAAATCAACTACACCTTGCAAAAGGAAGTTTATAGCTGCCTCGCACACTTCATAGAAGGCCTGAACAAGGCAAAAGGTTTGCATTCTTCATGATAGTTCTACCCAAACAGCAAGTTGAATGTGATCTTCTCTTTGTAGAACCTTTGGGTCCTCACTTTGGCTCTCATACCATGTGAGAGTGCGCAACGGAAGAGGAAACACAAACACAAAGAGAGGAAGAGAGACACTACAAAGAAAGAAGAGAATGGAAGAAGAAAATCTGCACTAGATCTAAATGGAAACTGAATACAAAAGTGGATGGATCAGTCCCTTAGGCAGCCCAAGGGCCAGTGAGGGCACTAGATGAGGCCCATGACGGAAGGCAGCACTGGACAACCAAGGAGAGTCCCTCTATGTTGGAATGTGCTGAAACCTGAAAAGCAGAATGATAGCTGCCAATAACCAAACTGCTATAGCACAAAAGCCAAAAAACTGACTAATTGAATCAAGGTATGTGCCAAAATGCTGGCCAGCCTGCATAAGAATTATTAAATAATGCAGGTGACCAAATAAACTGCTGATTGCAGCATACTGATCAAGATTGCCTCCAACCTATCATGAACTGGCTCTCCAGCCACTGAAAAAGAAATGCATAGGGCTAGAAACTATCATTTGCCAATGTGAACACACCTAAAACCAAATGAAAAAGAAATGCATGCTCTAAACAAAGCTGTCTCCTCTATCAAAAGACATGGCAAACTGAGCATCGAAACTCCTAATGTCCCCACCTAACTCAGACTAAGGGTGCAAGGCACATGACTGCTAGCAATCCCAATATATAGGGTGCAAGGCACATGACTGCTAGCAATCCCAATATATAGATATGACAGCCATCTGCCCTAGAGTCCAAGTGTGGTTGGCACACTGCATATGGCACAAATGAACCATCGATTCCTTCTTAAAGGACTTCTTAGCTTCCCCCACCTGATGGGGCATATTCAAACTTAGTCACTCAGTTGGTAGAGCGCAGGACTGACCCAAGGCTGTTGATGAATCCTACAAATACCTAGCCTAGATGTCAAAGGCTGTAACAATAGCTAGGAACTCTGTGTTTTGTGCCTATATGAAGCACAAAAGGTCCAATGTCGATGTGTTCCCAAGCCTCTCTTCCCTTGGATGATGAGTTGGAGCTGGAGTATTGTCTTACAAAGGACAATGTTGTTGACATCGGCTCTTTCTTTGCCTTCAATGCTTCATCATCTGAATGTTTTGAGTGTTCGGCCACTCACAAGATCCGAGATATATGTCCATCTCCTGGTTGTGAGCCTCAATCTAGTCCAACATGGACATTTGAGCTCTGGGACATTTATTTTAGTCTGGTCTACATGTCTTTGTCCAGCCTGGCCTAGCAGCAATCATCCCCAACACTTTCTCGCTTGCCACAGAGCATTTATTGCAGTCAGCTAGGTTTACTATCAACCTAAAATGGCTCAAAATCAGCCACTCTAATGCCTATCGACACTACCAAGTTCTCCATGCTAAAATCAATTCAATAATCATTGGCAATCGAATGCCTAGAATCCAAAAAATGGATGGTGTTGTGTGGTCCTTACAAAACAGGTACCATCAAAATTGATTATGTTGTTACAATTGTCCACAAAAAGTCCATATTCAAGGTTCACAGATTTCAAACTACACTTGAGCTAAATCAGCCAGTGAAACAAGTTTTTTCAGATTCGTGGATTTCACAGGGAGGTAGCCAATATCAGAAATTGCACACTGAAACTTATATTGATCAATAATCCTGGAAAGGAACACTAAAAAGTATGTGATCACTGACAGAACCCAGCAATTAGTAGAACTACAAAATCTCTGAATGTGGGACGTAAAAAGATGTGTAACTCACGATGAGTCCGGCGCCGTCTCTGGCCTCGACCTAAGCTGCCCCAAGGATAGAACGTGACACCCCTCTGTCACACATCACAGAGGCAATATGTGAGAGAAGAATAACTGCTAGAAGAGATACCCAATGAAGAATCGAGACGACATGTTATTGAATGCAGGTAGATCCTTCTTACTGGCAATTCCTCTGGCCAAATAGGAGCTGATCCATCGAATGCCTCCTGCAAATAAAGATGAACATGACTAGCCTTTCAAACTTTGGACACAAAAAATGTATAACCTTAGTCATATTTTCCAGAATTTTGGGCTTTAATCACAATGGAAAATTACAGGTAATCTAATCCATATATCCCTTGAAAAGCCCTGGAAAATTACAGGTAATCTGATCCATATATCCCTCGAAAAGCCCTGCATTTGCTGCTAAAAATGCATTGTGTCCATTTTGCAGTCCCTGATATAGAGATGCCCCCACTCCTGTGTAGAAGAATAGCTTCTAGCTACCCATTTGACTGCAAATCTAACAGCCATAGCCTTCAAATCAGGTAAGTCCACAACCACCTTTTTCTTTAGGGGCTCTCGTGTACAAGACTTATCACCTCCCCAAAGATTCAACAAGTTCCTTTAGGCAGTTTGTGGAGGTCTTTCACAAGACTCTACAGTTCAAGCTAAACTATATGTCCCCTTAAAGAACCCTCTATCTACACCTTAATAAATCATTTGTATTATGTATTTAAAAAACAAATTGCATATGGTCAAAATATGTAAAATATCTCGATACTAAAGATATCCGTTTTGGTTTTTTTTTCAATGTATTTTGTCAATTTACACACATTGTCAAGGATAGTAGGTTTATTTAAGCAGTGAATTCCTAGGGATGGCTCAATGTCAATTTGCCTCACCTGTATGGGGGGTCTTGGCACCTTGATAAATCAATCAATCACACTACCCCAAAAAAAAATTGCATATGGTCAAAAGATGTAAATATCTCAATATTCAAGATATTCATTCTGGTTTTTTCTCAATGCATTTTGTCAATTTACACACATTGTCAAGGATAGTAGGTCTATTTAATTGGGACTTTCTTTGAGCTTCCATAGCTCGATTTATGCAGGGATTTATTGCTGTACATTGTTTAGGCGCAGCAAGGTTTTATCAAGGACGGCTTATGCATAATGCTCTTTGTTGACATTCGGGTGTCCTATTGGATGTATTGATGCTTGGTCATCATGGTTTATGCATGGATATGCTATTCGAGAGCTATTGAGCCTTGATTTGGATGCGGACACTTTATTGTTAGTTGGGATTTGTGCTACCTTGGTTGACATGTTATTTTACCTCCAGTTTGGTTATGCCTATGGTCTACGGGTGCTCCCGACTACTCGGGATGATATGCTGATGTATTTGGATGATGCTACTTTGATATTTATGCTCTCAGATACTTCTTGAGAAAATAGTAGGGCTCAATTCTTGGTTCACTGTCATTTTCTTTGCAGTTGGCATTTCACTTGACAAGGTTTATGCCCCGTGCTACCCATTATGGGACTGATGTCTGATGTGGATGCTTTTGGGTTCGACTATAGTATGGCAGATGTTTGGGCTTCTTGCATTTGAGCATTTTGTGGAGCAGTTTGCATTTGGTCGGCTTATCACTTATGCAACTTGGATGCTATTTAGCCCTTAATGCCTCGATTATGGATCTTGGATTTACTTAGATGTAGACACATGTCTGAGCAGTGCTTGTTCCACTACCTTGGCTGTTGGTTATTGAGCTTTCATTGCTCATTGATGCTTGGTTCTTTGGGGGTTACTCCTTGATCAGTGGACTTCTTGACAGTGCTTGGATTTAGCAGTTATGGCTTTGTTGCTTCTATGTTGCCTAGCTTCTATGCTAGCTGGATTGCTTTTGCCCATACAGGTCAAAGAGCAATTTCTCTTGATGCTTACCTGGCTATGCACTTTGTCTATTGTCATGTACTTTACAAAGCCACTTATTTGGATGTTGTTGTATAGATACTTAGGCTTCTCCTAGAGCTTAACCATTGCAGGATCTTATGCCACTTACCAGTCTTGCATTGACTTGGATGCTACTATGTGGTCTAATGTACTGCAGAGTCATGTTTGCCATTATGGTTATGGACTAATTTCATGGCTGAATACCATATGCTCTTATGATAGATGTCTTATGCTTTATCGTACTATGGTTGGTTATGTCATGCAGTTGGCTACGACTCTTCTTCATGTGGGAGCTTTTGCATCCTTGGTTGAAGCCTTTATGTCCTCCCATCTGTTGAGGTTTCATGAGCCTTTACAGCATGCTTCTACCATTGATGTACTTGCAGATGATTGTCTTTATGAGTAGGTTCCCTCCGTTGGGATAGCCCTCAACTGCTTGAGCTCCATGGATGCTATGGATAGCCCTATTCATGATGACTTGGATTCCTTGTCGTCTTCTACAGGTTCTTCTACTTCAGATGTTGTTTGCTTCCATTGTGGGAAGCTTGGGCGTGTTCAAAGAAAATGCTTTAATTGGATTAGAGAGCAACAGAGACAGAGATAGACTCAACATGAGCAGAGAGTCAGAGATACAACAGATGCAGCAGGTGTTACCACTCTTACTAGTGGTGAGGTACATGCATTTACCCATGATGATGCAGTTGAGCATGTACTCCTGTCATCTTGTTTCCCTACAGCTTACTTGCTTAGTGATCATGCCTATGCATTTGATTGGCTTTTGGACTCTATGGCATCTTGTCATGTTACCCCTCATAGAGCATGGTTCTCTTCTCACTCGGAGGTTGATGGATGTATTGATTTGGGCCTTGAGTAGTCTTATGCTATTGTTGGTACATGGGATATACACCTAGCTTTACCTAATGGGACTTCTCTTATACTTAGGGATGTTTTATATATTCCCATGCTTAGTAAGAGTTTGATTTCTGTCAGTCAGTTGCATAATGCAGGATATACTATTTCTCTTCAGGATAGGTCATGGAAGATCTGTCTGGTTGCTTGGTTTTGGCCAGAGGCTCTAGAGTTGGTTCTCATTACCCAGTGCATGTCTCTCATGTGGGAGATTCTATGGTTACAATTATCCGGATACCACATGCATTGTTATGGCATTATCGCCTAAGCCATATGCACCACAGAGAGATGGAGATCTTGTCTTGTTTAGACTCATTATTGCCTCATATGTCACTTACAGATCTTGATGCTTGCCTTGATTGTACTCTTGGTCCTTGCAAAGCCCCCTTGGCTTATGGCAATTGTACGAGGCATGCTCCTCTAGATATTTTCCATTGTGCAATATATGGACCTATGCCTTCCCAGTCACTTGGTGGAGCGTCGTACTTTATGACCTTTATTGATCATGCTACCCACCATGTTTGGGCTTTTCCCTTGGTGCAGATTGAGGATGCTGCAGTTATGCTTGATAGGTTTATGGATTCTGCTGGTAGCAGGCCTAGGTGCTTGCAGATGGATTATGAGAGACATGCTCTCTCTCCCAACTTTCGGACCTCTTGTCAGCAGTATGGCATTGATTTCTTAAGCCCATGGTATTATGGGATTGCTCATGGCATATGCCTCACCTTACAGGCAAAGATTGCTTCTATGCTTACCACAACTGGGTTGTCTTATGGCTTTTGGGCTGAGGCCCTTACGACGGTAGTCTATTTGGTTAATAGGATGTCGTGCTTGACCTTGGATGGTATTACACCCCATGAGGCATGGAGTGGCATGTAGCCCTCCTATGATTACTTGAGGATGTTTGGCTACCAAGCATCTGTACGTATGCCACATGAGCCTATGTCATGTAGATGTATCCTCCTTGGTTATGGAGATGGTGACTTTAAGGCCTACAAATTATGGGATTTAGATGCCCAGCAGGTCATACGCAGCTGTCACGCTATCTTCTATGAGATGCAGACACCTCTTAGGCCTCTTGATGAGCGTTCAATATGCTTTATGGCTAATTTTACAGCAGCTATAGTGCCATTATAGCAAGCTGTTTATGCTAAAAATGAGGCACTTATTAGCCTAGATGACGTAGCTATGCATCGCAGTTAGGGTCAAGATGTTGGTGGTCAGTTGCTAGACCCCTTGCAGGCTCATGAGGGCCATTTTCTTGTAGTTTTGTAGCTAGACAGCCAGCCATATGTCAGTCTTCCACTTCATTGAGGCCACATGTAGTCTTGAGACCCCGTTGGACTAGTGTCCGAGATGTTGGCTCTCTTTTAGTGATTGACTCTGGAGAGTTTGACTGCTCTCCACTGTCTTGTATGCGCCACGGTGATGCTATACGTTACTTTGATGCTTTACAGCCATGCAGTGATTAGTTGTGCTTGCTTCATGAGAAGCATTCTTGGATTGCTCCATTGTATGGAGCTGCAAGATCGCTTATCTCTTGGATGTCATGGACTCGGGGATGCTTGACTCTTCTTCTGCACAGGTTCCCGACACTTCTTGCACAGCTCGCTTACCGATTGGGCATTGGGTGAGATGTCATGATTCCTCACCTTGTCTTTTTCTTTTCTTTTCTTTGTTTTCACTCCCCAACCCACAATGGCCTTTTAGTGGGAGGTTGTTGGGGTAAAAGGCCTCTGGGCCTGCCCGTATACACTGTGACCGCCCATTCTTTATTCATATATAATATGATAGTGCAATAAGACTGTTAGTTCAGTTGGACAGCACCTACATTGTGTGTGCTCTTCTCTCCCGCATCTTCCACTTCTCCTTCTCCACTACCATAGCATCCCCTTCATGCACGTTTTGATCATTTGAATTTTTCTAGTCTCTTGCGCCTATAAAAATTTGATATGGTATCGAGGAACCTAGGAAATACAATTGTGAAAGCTACATATAAGGTAAAGTGCAATGTGCTTCATTTCGAAAAGATGGCTCAATGAGAGTTGTCTCGCAAACTACAACTTGTACATAATGATGTTTGTGGTCCCATGTAGACATCCTCTTTTGAAAACTATCTATACTTCATGAATTTCATTGATGATTACTCCACACATGCATGGCTATATGGTTTAAAAACTAAGTTTGAAGTGTTTTTGTGCTTCAAGTAGTCTATTAGCATGGCTACAAATTTGTTAGGATGTAAAGTGGGCACTTTCCATTCTAATAGAGGGAAAGTATATATATATAAGGAATTTAATGCGTATTTTGTTGAAAGTGGGATAAAATGCTGATGTATAGTGCTATATACACCACAATAAAATGATGTAACTAAGAGGAAAAACAGATTATGCATGGAGATGGCACAATGCATGATTAAGAGTCAAGCTTTGGCACATAGTTTCTAGCTTGAGACTATTTTATGTGCAGCCTATATACTTAATAGGTGTCCCACTAAGGCTTTGTTGTCTATCACTCCATATGAGGCTTGGCATGGTGAAAAGCCATATGTGGCTTACTTGCATGCTTTTGGTTGCTCGGCTTATGCATAGGTACCAATCTAACAACATAAGAAGTTGAATGAAAAGATTATCAAATGCATTCTTATTGTTACAATAATAAAAGTGAAGGTTATAAGTTATACCATCCACAAAGTAAGTATATATTGCTCAACTATGACATTGTCTTTATGGAAAATAAATTCAACCTTTACTTTCATGTATGAAAAAGATAGATGTACACTCACACAATATCTATGACACTACCTTGCCCCTTTTCATCAATACTGCACAACCCCATGCAATGTCAAATAAGGTAGGTTTTTAGCCTCTGCCGGTTTCTCATGATACCACATGATGCACTTCTTGATGAGAGAGTGGAGAGTCTAGGACTATGCCGAAATGGTTGGCATAAACATAGGCTTATTGCATCATTTCTTTTGAAGCATATGCACATAGACCTAGGGTCATTCAAGTATCTCATGATACTCTTTACTACCTCCCAATGCTTTTTGCTAGGGTTTTCCATATACCTGCTAACTACTTCCATTGCATAGGCATGTCTGGATGTGTAGCAACCATGGCATATATCAAGATACTAACTACGGATGCATATAGAATCTTGGCCATTTCAATCTTTTGCTCATCTAACTTGGGACTATTCTCTTGGCCAAGTTTCAAATATGGAGGCAATGGAACACTAATATTGACATACTCCAATACCTTGCTAATGTATTCCTTTTGGGACAAATAAATCATATTTTTGTCTTGATCTTGCATATGCACATAACAAGAATGTGACCAACATTCCCCAAGTCTATGATGTCAAAGGTTCCATGTAAACTTTCATGTAAAGCATCCACATCCATAATGGAGTTCCTAGTGATTAGCATGTCATCCACATATAGAATCAAGATCATAAAGCTACCATGTCTAGCCTTCATTATGTATAGGTAGTAATAAGTGTCACTCCTAGGGTACCCTTGAGACTACATAAATGCATTGAACTTATGATACCATTTTCTTGAAGCCTATTTCAAACCATATAAGCTCTTATGTATCTTACATACGAGTTGCTCCTTACCTTCCACAATAGACCTCTTAGGCTACTGCATGTAAATATCCTCATGTAAATCCCTATGGAGAAAAGCAGTCTTTACATCCATATGAACCAAATCCATATTCTTTTTAGCAACCAAAAGTAAGAATTTTACGAAGGGTGGTCATCTTGACAAGTGGTGAGAATATCACATCAAAGTCAACAATCCTGTTCTCTTACTTGAATCCTTTGGCCACCAATCTTGTCTTGTACTTAGGCAATGCATTAGATGGAGATACCTTCAACTTATAGACCCTCTTACATGGCAATGCATCTTTGCCCTTAAGCAAAGGAACTAACTCCCAAACAACATTCTTTTCCAAAGAATCCATCTCTGACTACATAGCCCTCATCCACTTATGATTGTCATACCTTGTCATAGCATTTGCATAACAAGAAGGCTTACCACACTCCGTGATGACCATGATATAGTGTAGAGATAGAGTATATCTATATGGTGGTCTAGAAACCCTCATATACCATTGAACAAAGCATTGTCTAAACTCGATGAAGAAGCCATAATAACAAAGGTATGTCTACACCCCAAAAAGAACAAGATATATCAACTACAAACTCAAAATAGACTAATGGACTATAAATGGAGTGGCTCACGAAGCCAAACAATGCTATCTAAATATCAAAACAATAAAAATCTGATGCAAAAATGATATTTCAGTACTCCCAAAGGCATAATAAGTTTTTGAAGATGTCCCAAGTATTTTGGCTATCTTTTGAGCATAAAATAGTCTCCAAAGACCAAGTACATGGAAATTTCCTTCACAAATGAATGTCAGCCCACATAATCTTTTCAAAGTAAGCATAAACCAACATGAAAAATCCTTCAAGTTGATAGGTTCATCAAATCTATGTGCAATCCAAAGCTAGGAGGAATTCGATAGCCTCCCAATATGAACTAGTCACACTGCCAACTAATGTTTAAATCTATGTGCAATCCAAAGCTAGGAGGAATTCGATAGCCTCCCAATATGAACTAGTCACACTGCCAACTAATGTTTAAATCTTACAAAAAGGTTTCTTTGATAAAATGGATATCATGTTGCTTTTAGATAATGAAAAAGTGTGGGGAGCATCCCACAAATCCTCAACTCTCTCTCTCTCTCTCTCTCTCTCTCTCTCTCTCTCTCTCTCTCTCTCTCTCTCTCTCTCTCTCTCTCTCTCTCTCTCTCTCTCTTTATTTCTTTGTTACAGACGTAAGCAGATCCCTTGCTTCAAAACAAGTAGAGCCTAGGCTTAAGCAAGCCCCTTGTTAGATCCAAGCAGATTCCCTTGAGTGTACCCCTTGCTTTTAAAAAACAACCTACCCTTGTGCTTTTTAAGCAACCCTTGTGCTTGCATGAATCAAAGCCATGTATCAAGATCTCTTCCCAAGCATCCAAAGCCAAGCTATTTTGCTCCAAGCCCATCCACAAATGGCTACCAAATTAGTGCCAAAGTAGGCTATTGTAGCCCAAAATTGAGCCTCAATGGCTCAAGCACTTTCTTGACTCAGATCTAGATCTTGATGATGAGAATAATACCTCTATCAACATGCAAGTAGCAAGTATTCATGTTGTTGAAGAAGCTCAAGTCCTCAGCCTTCACAACAAAACTTCATTCCTCATGCTCCTTGCTCTAAGCATGAGATTACACGAATACCAAAACACTGCTTTGATTTTAGTTGATAAGGAAGTAGTGGTGGGGTGTGAGGTAGAAGATATGGAGTGCAAGAGGGTTGAACAAGAGAGGAACACAAGAGAGTTGTGGGTACAAAATGAATGGTGCCCATATTCTTTGTTCTCTTCACTTATATATGACTATACAATGTGTACATATATAAGGGGTACAATCTTGGCTATATTGGACATTGGCATTTGCCCAATACAATTAGCTCTAGTATTGTAATGCACCTAAATATGAGGCTATTAGCTAAGCTTGACACGACTAACTTTGAATGTTGTACTTCTAGACTTGTCACTAGTATTATAAGACATTGATTTCTTAGATCCTAGTCTATTTATACATCAAAATTTTTATACAATAGTTGGTTGGATGAACCTTGTGGATACATTTTGGAGGTAGATTCTCCATGATGTTGGGAACAACTCTTTTTCCTATTATATCATGAGATAATGGTTAGTTCTCCTTCTATATGCTATCCACATTTCTATACGTTGATAACAAGCCTCTAACAAGCTAACTTAGATCGTGAATAACAAATTCCACATATAAAATTTAGAAGATCCCAATGATAAAGTTTAGTATACAAAAGGTTAAATATTTTTCCTTTCTATTGGTCTGAAATAATACCACTAGATTGAGAAATCATAACTCTACAAAAAGCTTCCAATAAAGGCAAACCATATATTTGTATGAAATATCAGTTGTATGATCTTAGAATGTATTTTTATTGGCAAACCTTACTTAAACGAGATTTGGATTGCAAAATTATAATTTTAATTTGTAGTTGCAAAGGGAAAATCAAGTCACAAAATCTAGTTAGAAGTGCTAATTCTTACAAATTAGTCAATCATTAGGGCTAGCACTCTTGTCACCTCTAGCATATTCTTTATTGTATGAAACCTCGAACTTACATGACCTTATGTTACTCCCAACATTGCTCCTATATTGGCACAAAACTCTTCCCTTAGGGAACTCTTTTAAGAATATTTTAGGGGGAAGAGGAGATTCAAATAACTTCAAAGAACATTGTCATCTTAGAAGAAAATACAACTCCATTGTCATTGCAATTTCTAGAGGGATTTCACAACTATGACTTTGTAGCCAAAGAATATGATTTTAATGGTATCTTTAACAAATTGCATATATGCAAATTCTTGAGATCAAGGGAATTTAGGAGCATAGGAAAACTACTTAGCTTGAGCAAGAATTTGAGCAGGTGGCTACAAATGGCACACATCTTAGGTGTAAGTAGCTTAACAATCTACTCACATAGCAACTGGTTAGTAAACTTTATTGAGAATAGAATAGAACCTCTCAATGACTTTGAGCTAACACCAACAAATGTTATAAGAGATTTGTTCATGAAACGTGATGACTAAAGCTCAAGTGGAGATTTGTTATTATCTGTCTAGAAACCCTAGAAGCTAGGGCAAAAGTTATCTTAGAATTTAGGGAAGGAAATTGGCAACTTTAGAAATCTTTGGACCAAATATGGCATCACAAAGTAAGATAGGAATAGATGATTCTTACTTGCTAAATATCCCAACCCAAAGAACCAAATAATTATATTAATAAAAATCGTGATTTATGCAAAGCAAGCAAGAAGAGAATTTGAGCCTGCTCCAATCTAATCAAAGGTGAGATAAGAAACCTTTGTGATACTTGGGGACCAATAACGGCAAAGAGATGGTCAAAACTCCAACAATTGATCAGGTAAATGAGCATTTGAAGTTGCGGACTAGATGTATAGCTTCAGCCATTCCAAGAGACACCTTTTTTAGGCATAACTATTAGTTATAGGGAAATCCTTTAGAAGATGGATTGATGGCCTAGAAGAAAGTTCTCATGTTGTGGATATGCCTTGTACTAGATTTGCTTTGAAAAACAAACCAAGAGCCAATCAATAAACTAAGGATGCACCAAAGGATCCATCCTAGGATTCAAGTCTCAACCATCAACATGAACATTAATACCTATGAAGATAGCATGGTGGGAAATAAGGAAACACATGGGGTGGAGCCCTTGGAGTGTAGAATGTGGAAAGAGTGTATGCAATTGTTAACTTTAGAAGGTGTGAATATGTGAAGCAATAGAATCTTGAAGATGTAGTAAAAGTTAAAACCCACCTCTTGAGAAAGTGTAGTTCTTCTTCCTAAAAGTCATTGAAGGATTCTTAGATCTAGCCATGAGAGTGTTGCAAGACTAGTTGGTTAATATTGGAAGCTTGAGGTTCATATAATCAAAATCTTAATCCTCAAGATGTAAACGTGTAGTTATTGTGGGATGTTCATAGCGGTTAGATGATAAAGAGTTATGTCACTTATACCACAAGGAGTTTGAAAGATTTTATATCAATGAGTTAAGACTATAAAGATTGACTTGTGAATTAGAAGACCGCATAACCTTTAGAATTATTAGATGACTACTACTTAGTATATATTTCCTAGCCTAAAGAGAAGAATATAATAGATGGCTATACATCTTAACAAATGTAGGCCTATAATGGACAAATTAGGAAAAATTGTGGGAAGTCGGTGACTACGTAGAAAGTAATTCTCCACCTCTTACCACACATATCCTTCCCCTTTGTTTATTAGTATAGAGATCTAACTAGGCAAACTAATAGTTTGACATCACAAAGTTAAAAGGTCTTGGTCATAGGATGTCTGAGCCTAATGGCAAGTTATATTTGACTTTAAGTGATTTCAAACTAATAACAACACAAATAGAGTTGAGATTTAGCAACAAAAAAATACATGGGCTATCAAATTATGGGCAAGGAGGAAGAAAAACTAGGTAAGTGGGCTTCCATTCTAGTTTTGGTGATATCTAACATAGCTCGTTTAAGTTTGTGTTGACTAAATAGGGGTGTTGTGGCACGTTTGGTTACCTCAGGTTATCATGCATGTCCATTGTGTGGGCCACAATTAGACTCCCGAAGGTTATGAACCATGAAGAAGATGGTATATCAAGGACATGCCAGTTTCTTGCCGGAGGGTCATGAACTGAGGGAATGTTTTCTTGGATGACCTCCAGCATGAATGAATGAATGTCCAAAGTTGGTACGAGTTGATAGTGGTTCACAAGGAGTCATATCCAAATGAAATGCAATGGTTCTTGGTTTTCTACGAGTTGCCATATTGGACCCACTTACAGATCAACCATTTATTGGACCCCATGCATATTTTCAAGAATGTGGGTAGCTTATTATGGGGCCACATCACAGGAAAGAGAGATACTGTAGGGGCACGAATGGATTTGAAGGAGGTAGGCAAGATGGAGGTGCTTTGGCCATAGTTGGCCATAGCCGATCACTACTGGTTGCTTGCAACTACCTCTCGTGCTCCTTGGGTCGTGTCCACTAAAACAGAGTGCATTGTGAAGTAAATTATCAGGTCTATCTGCACCCCAATGGATATGATGCATTCCCTCAGGTTCGCTTTCTCTAAAGATGAACAACTATTCAGAGCTAAAATCCCATGACATAATATATGTCAGGTTTGTCTTGACTTGGTTGCAAGTAGCCTTAATATTTTGCTATTTAGTGTCTACTCGATGTTTGTAATGCATGCTCATGATACGAACTCACCTCCTAGAGCATCTCTAGATGAAGTGGAGATTGCAGGACTCGTCCATATGCGATGGATGTTCTTCTTGGAGTGCTTCATGAAGACTCTAAAGGGCTTTGTGTGATAATGAGCTCGGCTAGAAGGTAGCATGGCTAAAGCTTAGTTGGTATCGGAGGCATTAGTGCATCTTTCAAAGTAGCTACCAATGGTGGATTCAAACAATAGTATATTATGGAAACTGAAGGATGATGATAGACTGATCAGAGATGTGGTGGTTGGAAATGAAGTAGAGAAAAGGATGGATGTTGCCATGGAGGAGAAATTGAATTTTTTATAAATGTTGCATCATGCATCCATGGAGAAGTGGCTTGCTAGCTAGAAAAGATCGAGAAGAATTGCGATTAGAATTTCGATGGAGTACATGCCATTGATCGATTTGATATCCTGAGGGCATGGAGGAGCTGCCACAGTTTATGTCTATGCAGTGGTTACATGGAGCTTTGATCACAGCTTCTCACGAAGGGGTAGAGATCTCCACCCGAGGAGTGGGAATTCTCGAGGGGATGTAGTCCGAAGGTGACCGCATGTTTTATGAGCTATCATATTTAGATTTTATATGCAACAACTAATCTAACCGTTTCATTGTACAATACAAAATCCACAGTATAGCGTGGTCGCGTGAGTGACATTTTCGTGTTGAGTGCATCAACAAAATGCTATCCACAATGGATTGTGGTGTCATGGCAAAGTTCGAGCAAGAGAGCCAATGGCGGGCCACAAATTTGAACACCATTGTAGATGAGATGGAGTATTTTGAAAACTTGCAAAGTGTTATCTCAGCAGATTACTGTAGCTTCTCCATGATCATATTCGGTGTACACTGGTTTAAAGTGGTATTGGAAGGAGTTGGGGCAACCATTTGACGAGGTCCATTTGGATTTCTGAAAATAGATTCCAAGAAAAGATGGATGGATCTACGCGGCATGTTTATCCTATCGGCTCATTATGAATATGTGCATGACCTTTTTTTTTTCCACAACACAAAACAATCACAAATATTGATTCACTCTTATATGTGGTATTGAATAGGTAATCTTCTATCAAAATCCTCGACAACCTCGATGGTGGTATGTTGTGCCTTTAGCTCCTTAGAGTGTGAGAATGTATAATGAAAGCAATATTCCCAGTGTAGATGAGGAGAGTATGCAGGTGGAGGGGTCAATATTGCAGAGGGTGAGGCCAAAGAGGGCTTGGAGCATGTAGAGGAAACATGCTTGGGTAACGTAGAAGAAAAGACAAGAAGCGATGAATTTTTTGAGGATAAAGTGGACTCCTTCTTCTATAGTGACCTATTTATAGACCTTCCAGTGTACGCAAAGTTATGCTAGGAGATTGACATGGGGCCATAGGCCAAGTCATATTTGCATTCACCTGCTCAATTCATTGATGATTCGATTTTAAGGATACTTTTGGAATATGCATTTAAATTAGCATCATTTTTTTTAAGAGTTATATTGTCGTGCTTTACCTAAATCCTTATATTAATTATGCTAACATCATTTTCTGTTTATATAGGTTAGCTTTGACAATACTTGGAGAGAAGGATGAGTTGAGGGACGAGTGATGAGCAGGAGATATTCACACATATGTCTCCAGATTAGATGGTCTGATTTAGAGATATGGCAGACCAGGAGCTGTCATGGACATCGTTGGGCTGTTTTGTTAGATCTACTTTGGCACGCTCTGATGCTTTGGTTTCCAGTAGATGAGGTTGACACTCTAGGCTGGCCCTGGAGATGGAGGGAGTGGTTCTAGGGGTGTTGCAGAGATGTGGATGGTGTGAGCCCATGGTTGGTTCTAGAGAGGGGTGCTACTCCTCGCTCTTATACAGGTTTTAGAGAGGATGGCTCAAGTGGGTATTGTGGAGGTACTGATGCAGTGTCCCCGTTTTGTCGATCTAGTGGATACTTGTCACCTCCAGGATTTGTCACACCTATAGGGACATCTACTCTAGTAACTCCAAGTTTCGCTCAGTCGTCCACAAGTGGCATCCCTATAGGTGCTACTTCGAGAGATACTACCCTCGTGGGTATGCCAGATATATAGGGATCTCTTGGTAATGCCCAGGAGTGTGGTCCTTGCAGATGGGAGAGGACACACCTTAGACATATCCAAGTTGGGTTGGAGGGGAGTAGGGTGATGTCTCCATGAGAGAGTTGTGCCAACAAGTATTTAGGCACAATGTTCTGGACCATTGTAATAATATATTGGAGGGGAGCAAGGACTATATTGTTAACCCTTAGGCGAACAAGGTGGAGAATACAAAAAATCTAAAGTAGAAGGCAAGGCCAAGGCAAAAGTGAAACGGAAGACAAAGGCGCGTCATGGAAAATATGGAAACACAAGAAGTGTAAAAAAGACCTAAATCAAGGAGATAGGTACACAAGAAAAAGCATAAGTCAATACTTTTGTAAAAGAGCGCAAGGCGCACCATGATTTATTTTGTAAAAGAGTACTGGGCTCTCACCCGTGCAAATTGTAAATGGTTAGAGGTATGGGTTGAGGGCATGCCAATAGGGAAGAGGAGAAGAAGGGTTGGAGGAATGGACCAAAAAGGGGATGACTACCCAAAGGGAATTAGGGTTAGGGTTTTGTATAAAAGGCTAAAAGTGAATGAAGAAGCTTATTCTTGTGTGTGGCCAAAAGTAGCTCTCTTCTTCTTCTTCTTCTTCTTCTTCTTCTTCTTCTTCTTCTTCTTCTTCTTGCTTTCTTGAGCTTGTGCTTGAGAGAGGGAGTATGAGAGTGTGAGGGAGTAAGGGTTGGGTATCGTGGTGGAGAAGCTCTCCATCTTCTCCTCTCTTCTTCTCTTCTATTCTCTTCTCTTGTCTTGCTTGCGGCTATGGAGCTTGGAGTGTGGAGCTTGAGGATCGAGCTTGCTTGAAGCTTACACTTGGATCATGGAGCTACTGAAGTGCTCGGGAGAGGAGGCAACTTGATTGGGCATGGAGGTAAGCTCACTACACTTGTAGGGAGAGATAGCGCATCGGCTATGTGAGAGGTAGCCATTAGTGCTTGGCTTGAAATGTTTTAAAGAATAAGAAATCCGTGGGTCTTGGAGGTTGAGCTTGAGCTCACCTCTACATTTTGGTTCCATGCGGGGACCAACGGATTCAAACCTTGAGTGCTTGGATGCTCCGAATTAAGCATTGACGTAGGGTTTTTCCCAAACCGGTGCTTGAGGTAGATAGGTAGGAAGCGAGGGAGTTTGAAGAGGTATTCGATCTCCTTAGCAAGTAAGTTTTTGGTCTTTTGGATTTGGAAAAGTAGGTTGGAGTAGTGTAGGTGGTTGCTTTGTGATTTGGATGCATTAGGGTAGGAAAAAATAGAGATAAAAAAAAAGGAAAATAAGCATTAGGATTTCTGCTGTTATAACAGGGCAAGAGGGTTGAATTTTGTTTGCCGATTTGGATTTTGGAGTTTATTTACTATTCTATACAATTCTTCATTAGGGTCTATTCTTACATTCTAGAAGTTTGGGCGACCCCTCATAACCAAAATCATTAGAATCGAGTTGATTTTTGTCATACCTGGAAACTCGTCCACAAGAATTGGACACTGTCCGATTCCCAGAATCGGTCCGCGATTCTCAGACTACTTGGATACCCTAAAAACCCATCCAATGATGGGACACACGCGACTCGTCCGATTTGGATGCTCGGACTATCAAACAATCGGACGCTCAAAATTGGACTATCTGGGAATCAGACACACAAAAATCGGACCAACCCATAATCGGACAACTCGGACTTGGTCGGCCAATTGGACCAACCCAAAATCGGACGTCTGATTTTGATAATTGGACTCCTAATAATGGGACCTCTAAGAATCGAATAGAAAAAATCAGATTGGTGAACATAATACAAACGTGACACATCTAATCCCTGAAACTAACCCAGAGACAGTATAGAGCCGAAAGCACATCATAAATCTATCATTGGGTTGAAATCTAGAGCAAGTAGTTCAAAACTTGGCTACGAATGGTCCTTCAAATCACACATGGTGTTTAACGTAACGACCCTGCGGGCCGAGGGGGATTGCCCTTCCCCACTCCAATTAGATCCTAGTGTAGTAATGGCTCTACACAAGCATAGATTCTCACTTGTAATATAACAACAAAAATCCCATACCTGAACAAAGACAAACAGAGACCCTAGAACCTCAATGGGCCAATCTAGCCAACAAGGGCAAAAAGGCCACACCACAAAAACATGTATATGTTGCATTCAGAATGCATCTAGTCAAAGCAAAATGCAACAACATCAAGCTACAACTGCGAGGATGACTAGACTTGACAGTTCTCAAGAAGATGCACCTTAGATGAAATTGCACAAGCAACCCAAATCATCAGTAGAGAATCCACGTCTGGTTGTGGAGTTGGAGACTCAAAGGCATGTATTAGAAGGCTTAAACTTATAAGCCAAGACCCGGAAGATGAAGACATGGTACCACTTGCTTATCTTAGGGTCAAACTCACCACAAAAAGAGAGCACAGTGTCGATGCTCTCATCGATGAAGGAGAAGATTTTAATATCTTGACCAATGAAGCATGGACCCTACTAGGCCAACTAGAGCTCACATCGACTAATGAAACTCTTAATCCTTATGGGGGACACCCACAAGCACTTATAGGGAAGTGTAGAATCCTTGTAACTATTGAAATGGAAAGCTTGCCTATCCTATTTCATGTTCCTCCAAATAATGCAAATTTTGGAAAGAAAACCCTCCTAGGAAGACCCTTCAAAAGGGCAACAAAGTGTGAGGTTGATTATGTAGCACAAAGGATACACTTGACACTATCAGGTGTGAGGATAATCACAACCTTTTGCAAGGGTGACCTCATCAAACCTCGAGGGAAAGACAAGGAATATTTTGACATACCAGGCAAGCCAAGTAACGAGAGCAAGGACTTGTTGAAAGAATTGATACAAGCGCATGTTGAACAGAGAGAACCAATGAGCGAGGCCAGGCTTGAAACAAGAAGGTCGGGAGACAATGCTAAGGATAGGATTTGGACTTACAAATATCGTAGAAGACCACCAAGAAGCCCAAGCCCTATAGACAAAGGTATCAATGTAGAGCTAGCACAACACTGCGATGAATATCCAAAGTGTTGCGACATGCTCAAGGATATTACATAGGTAACTGAAGGATTTGGGTACCAAAATCCCCTACTAAACTACCTTTATTCAAAGCAGAAGGCCAGATCCTATCAAAAGTGAAGAAGCGTAGGAGGAAATCTACACAAAAATCCAAGTCTCGAGTCAAAAACATTGGAGTGACTGAGCCCCTCACAATTGAAATTAAGAAACCAAACATGACTATTTGAAAGGTAGATCCTCAGTCTAGTGTGCTTAACAAGAAAACATTAGATGTAATTGTTGAGTGTGCACAAAGACCACTAATGCCCAAGGAGCCTTTGACTTCCCAAGAGGATAATGAGCACCATAGGTGCAACATTGCTCATGATGAGGCTGATTGCTCAACAAAGCAAATGGTAGAATCGTCTAACAGCCACGAGAAAATCTTTCAGCCAGAGTGCCAAGTCCACCTAGGGGTCTCAAATCTCCTACACCCTCTTTCCCTAAACAAACACAGGAAGCACAACAATAGTCGTCAAGTGCAGTTGCTCAATCTCAATCTCTATCTCCATCTAAGCTTCCAAATGACCAAGGTGTGGGACATGACACCACCCCTAATTCTCAGCCTAAGGATATGCCTGTGCAATCCACCGTGACTAGCTCATCGGCCCCAATCTGCACAAGTGAATGCGCAAAGGGCAACAAAAGACATGACCACTTCTGATTTGCTTAAGGACTTGACACCGTAGTCTACCAACAGTAGCTAGTCCATTGAACTAGCTGCTATACTTTCAATCATGAATCACATTAGTCACAACCTTTGGCTATGACGACACCCCCTTGCGCAATGTGTCCTTAGCAATTTACCTTGCAGAAGAGATGTTAGAACCAACATCCTTGACACCTCCAATACTTTTGAAGCATCTAAAGCCTAGGATTGAGAGAAATATCGAGGAAATATCTTGAAGATTTGGCCAAAGAGATAACGCATCTAACCAATGAACTAGAGATGAAGTGCATGATGAAGCTTGATCACAAGTTGACAGCCGTCACACGTGTGTACATCTGTGTGGATATTGGAAGGCCAACACCAGAGCACACAAAGCTCATTGCCAAACCCATGACTTAGGATGAGCAACAACATGTTTGCTCCCACTGTGTAGCTATCGCTGAAGAAGTCATACTCGGGTAAGTTACTCATAAATATATGTCTGCATCACGTGGGTTCAAAATAAGGTATTTTTAAAATACTATTTTTACACATTTTTAAAATATAGAAGGGTATAATATAAAGGGATTATTTACAGATTGAATAGAAAAGGGTTATCTTTTATTTAGGAAAAATTTACAGATAATGATTTTTATAAATAGGCCTTGAAAGTACGTGATGTACAGGATATACATATAGTAACTTCCTCATGAAGTCATAAAGGACATTTTGAAAGCCATAGCTAGGGAATTGCACTTATACCCTCACTCTATACTGCTCAATGTGAGACAAACAAGGAAAAGCTCAAAGTAATCAGATGAAAAGGAAAAGGACAAGGTAACTTTGTGCAAAAATGGTTCTCCTTGGCAGCCAAAATTGACCACCAACTAATGACACTTGTTGAGCAAATGAAAGCCCTTTGGACATCAATACATGATCCCACGTACGTTGCCCTAACCTCATTAAGAGTGTTCACAATGGTCCATGAGGTCCAACTTTCTGCCACTTTCCAAAAACATCCCTTGTATGATAAATTGCTTCTAGAAGAAGATCTACATGTGGCTAGCAGGCTAGGAGTAGGGAGCATGGTACTTGATGTTAGCGCATATGTCTTTTGCCTCACTCAAGTCCCTACAATCCTAGATCTCTATGCTTCCCATCAATACAACCATGACTTCTTCAATTGGATTCGTCCAAGCCTACATGACAGGAACCCTAAATTGTCTCTTGATTCTACACTAGAGTCACTCGAACCTCCAAAGCAAGAGAAAAACAACTCTAAACACAACACCCGCTTTGATAAGAAGTAATGGAGGCATGTTCTAATGGGTAAGGATAAGATTCTAGAGCAAATGTCGGGACTAGGAGCAATTGCCAATGCAATTGGATGAGGGGCTAAAAGGAGGGAAATTAGCTAAAGAGCCAGACTCTCCAAAAAGAGAGAGGCAGTTGTACCCTCACAACCTAGCAAGGTTGTTCAACAGGCCATGACTATGTCTCATGAGGACACACCAGAAAAGAGAATGCTAAGGCCCAACCAAGCACTTCAACGACTGACCTAGTTTAGGGTCCCGAGTCTTTAAAAAGGATACACCTCGATTGCCCAAGAAAAAGAGGAGAAAACAACAGCGGTTGCAAATGGCTGTAGACGCCAAGAAGATTGAGACCAAGAGTGTTGAAGAGCTAAGGAATAAAGCATCGAGTCCACCCACGAATAAACCCATCGCCATCTCTCCTATAATGATGGCGAAACCTCAAACACATTTGTGTATTCTAATAAATCAAGGCAACCATTACCATCAATGGTTGCTTGGAATGCTCAATCCATCGATAACAGAACCTACATTGACCAATCAAGAGTGGATACAACACTATCACAACAGGTTGATGAAAGTATACCAGTCACATCCGAGGAGAACCATGACACACTAGCAACAAAGCCTTAGGATAAACATGAAAACCCTGAGAACATAAGCAATCTTAGCATTGACCAATCTTGCTCATCTAGGCTTGAGCCGCCAGTTATGCTAAAGCCTAGGGAAACTCCCAGAACCTTGCATGAGATAGCAAACGAGCAAGCTCGCATCGAACATAGAAGTGTCACCAAGTGCTTGATCGAGTTGGATGCTAAACTCAAATTATTCGCACGTGCTTACGTCCTTGCAGACATGGGCACATTTCCTAGGGAGCAACTTAAGGAATATTTGTCATATCTGCTATCCTGGGAAGAGCAAGAATATCTTAACGAGCACTATGACAAGCTTCTACACGAATGCATGCAACTCATCTTTGACGAGGAAGCCGATGAACTATGCTTAACCGTGACATTCAATGAAGTGCTTTGCCAACCAAATCTCTTGGAGATAGAGCAACTTAAGCAACAATCAGAGGGTCAAAGTCAATTTGAAAAGTGTTGGTTTGAAAACCATACTACAATGGTCGAACTTGGAACCTAGATTATGACAGTCTCAGAGGAGCGACTAGTCCAATGTGGCGGTCTCAAAGAGACCTAACCTATGTGGCCCCAACTTCCTTTCGAGTACTGACTACTATTCGGGGTATGGACTTAGCTGGAACTAGCCAAGAGAACTCTCTGATTGATAAGATTCTCACTGAGGAGGAGCTACATGTTGCCGATAGACTTGGACAAGGCACCATGCTACTCGATGTTGCAAAATATCTGTTGTTATTGAGTAGGCTGCCACAATTACTAGATATGTGTGCCACACTCTAGTACAATCTTGAGTTCTACAATTGGTTTTATCCTCATGAAGTGAAATGGATTCATAAATGCGTACATAAATAAACAATGTGTTTTGTGATATGTATAAATAATACCAAAAGAAGCAAAGCCAACACAACACACGCAAGCAATAATAATCAAGTGCAGGTGATGTCTCTTTGAGCTGCACCTATTCATTATGGTTAAAGCATATGACTTTCATGTACTTGTCAAGATTGTGGGAGAGAAGGAAGGAGTCTCGCTTATAGCTTTCTTGCTTGCACAATGGGGGAATACACACAAAGGTGGAGGCTGAAAACAGTTTTCCTCTTCTTAGTTGTGTAAGACAAAAGAACTCAAGTACATAGAAATAGAAGAACCCTATATATGGGTCTCAAAACCAAACTCAACTAACTAAGGTAGCATACTAACTGAGCCACGAACTAGAGTAGATAAGGATAGCTGTCATCTAGCTATTATTCATGGGCGGTGTACCAACCACATCTGCAATTGACAAGTCGGTGACATAAATGCACAACGGTCACCCTGGCATATCACGAGTGGAGCTCGATATCTCAACACTCCCCCTCGAGCTCAATCCCAATTCTTGCACACCAAGCAGGTCTTTGAACTTGCGCAGCTTCTCTGCGCCCAATGCCTTCGTGAATATGTCAGCTACCTGATCCTCTGTGCTAACATAAACTAGATCAATAAGACCTAGTAAAACTCTCACACACATAGTGATAATGCACCTCAATGTGCTTTGTTCTAGCATGATAGACTGGGTTATTTGCCAAGTGTATACTACTCATGTTGTCACAATAAATGACAACTGGCCCATCTGTAGGCTGATGCATATCATAAAGTAGCTTATGCAACCAAGCTACCTCACATGCAGCCATTGCTGCACCCCTGTACTCGGCCTCTGTGCTCGACAAGGCAACTGTAGGCTGTTTCTTGCTGCTCCAAGTGACTGCAGCACTCCCAAAAGAGAACACATATCCACTGGTAGATCGTCTATCAGAAATACTACCAGCCCAATCAGCATCAGTGTATCCATGCAGCTGTATCTGAATCCCAGTCTCATAAAATAGTCCATATTGCAATGTGGACTTCACATACCTGAGTATGCGTTTGGCCGCATCCAAATGCGATTTCCTTGGAGCCTGCATAAACTAACTTATCAATCCAATAACATAGCTCAAATCTGGCCTGGTAATAGTCATATAAATCAAACTTCCTACTATGCGTCTGTACATAGTAGGGTCTTCCAGAAGCTCATCTGCATCTGCGCTCAGCTTCACATTCTGCTCCAAAGGAACTGAAATAGGCTTACAGCCTATCATCCCATATTTGGACAGCATGTCCAATCCATACTGCCTCTGCAAGAGCTGTATCCCACTTGGTGATCTAATCACCTCAATGCCCAAGAAATAACGCAGCTCTCCCAAATCCTTCATCTCAAACTTCTGTTTCAATAGCATTTTCACATGAAGGATATCTTCATCACTGTCACCTGTCATAATCAGATCATCAACATAAATGACAAGTAGCATAATACCTTTCTCTGTTTTTCTCACATAAAGTGAGAAGTCTGCCTTGGAAATCTGAAAGCCAATAGTGACAAGATATTGTCCTATCTTGTCAGACCATGCTCTAGGTGCTTGCTTCAAGCCATACAATGCTTTCTTCAACCTGCAAACAAACTCAGGATGAACAGCATGCACATAACCTGGTGGCTGCTCCATATAAACCTCTTCTTGCAAATCACCATGCAAGAAGGCATTCTTTACATCCATCTGATGTAAAGACCATTCCTTTGATGCAGCCATAGCAATGACTGCTCTTACGGTTGCCATCCTTGCAACCGGACTGAATGTTTCTTCATAGTCAATGCCATATGTTTGTGCATACCCCTTGACTACTAATCTTGCCTTGTATCTGTTCACAGAACCATATGCGTTGTGCTTCACCTTATAAACCTACTTACAGCCAATTGCATTTTTACCTTTAGGCAAAGGTACCAATTCCCATATAGCATTTGCTTCCAAGGCATCCATTTCTTCATCCATGGCTTTCTCCCATTTTTCTTTTCCCATGGCTTGCTCAAAAGAAGTGGGTTCTAGTTCCTGTATCACTTTGACCATATATGTATAGTGAATGGCTGTAAATCCATCATATTTCAGCCTATCCACAGGATACCTAGCTCTGGTAGACCTGCGCAAGGTAGGTTCACTCCCATGTGCTCTCAAAACATCCCTGGTCTTCCTTACTCCAGGTGTAACAATAGAAGGAATACCCAACTCATCATCAATGCTCTGTTCTGAGCCACTGGATTCACCATCCACATAAGAATGACCTGCATTTACATCAAACATGGGCTGATCTACCTTCTCTTTTCCTTTTCATGACACCGGAATACCACTATCTGCATTGCTTTAGAAGATTCTCCTGATCTCAATCTGCCTGTCCATGGCGAAGAATGTGAACCACTGCTAGAGGACGCTCCAAGTCCACTAATATTTTGTGATTGCTGCTGTGAATTCTGTGCAGCATTACCGTTTAGTGCATCTACATCATCAATCCCATTTACTGGTTTATACCAGCTACTCATCTCATCAAAAACAACATCTCTGCTCACTGTAAACTTACGAGTAGAAGGGTTATAACATCTATACCCTTTCTGCTGCAGAGAGTAAACAATAAAGATGCACTTCTCAGCTTTTGGATCCAACTTGGATCTCAACTCATCTGGCACATGAACATAGGCAATGCAACCAAAAATCTTCAAATGAGAAATATCTGGTTTCCTACCAGTATACCTCTCCTCTGGAGTCATTCCATGTATTGCTGCAGTGGGAGTCCTGTTCATTATGTAGACTGCTGTAGCAACTGCTTCAGCCCAATAAAAATCTGGTAGGTCTTTTTCATTGAGCATGGCACGAGATACCTCTCCAAAGGCCTGTTTTTCCTTTCTGCAATTCCATTTTGTTGTGGGGTATGACTGCATGAATATTGCTGCTTTATGCCATGCTCCTGCAGGAACCTTGCAAACTCATTTGAGAGGTACTCTCCCCCTCCATCTGACCTTAGGCATTTTATTTGCAGGCCTGTTTCTTTTTCAACCATAGCTTTAAGAGTTTTGAAATGCCCAAAAACTTCACTTTTCTTTTTCATAAAATACACCCAAACTTTTCTGCTATAGTCATCAATAAATGTGACAAAGTAATGACAGCCTCCAAGAGATGCAGCTTTAGTAGTCCACACATCAGAGTGGATTAATTCCAATGGCTTCTTACTCTCTTGAACATGTCTAGGAAATGGTTTCCTTGCCTGTTTTCCAAACTGACAGGCTTCACATATCTTATGCATTTCTGCAACCTTGAATTTAGGCAATCCTGCAATAATATTTTGGGCCTGCATTGATTTAAGTCGCTGTACATTAACATGACCAATGCGTTTATGCCAGATATCAATATCTGCAACTACACCAGTCCCATGTGCAAACATTGCTGCACTCAATTCAGGCATGTCTGCATCCAATGTAAACATTCTGCCCTTCTTCTTTCCTTTTGCTATCAAGCGACCTTTATTTTTCATATCCTCAACAAAGCATCCATGAGGATTAAATCTGACCTGCAAGCCCTGCTCAACCATTTGACCAACAGAAACCAGATTCTTGGTGATATTCGGGACATGAAATACATCTGACAGGTATTTCTTTTTCCCATCCTGCATAGATAAATGAATTTTTCCAATCTGCACAATAGGATGTGCAGTATCATCATCAGTCTCCACAAATCCTGGTTTTTCCATTTTTCTTGCATCCTCCATCCATTCTGCATGACCTGTCATGTGGTTTGATGCACCTGAGTCAACATACCATACATCGTTGCTTTCTTCTGCACTTGTCATAGAATTGTTCATGTGCTGCACCATAAATAAATGCTCATTTCTATCATCACCCTGTCTACTAGAAGATGCATAATTCCCTTGTTGCAATTTTCCATTCATGATGTCATTCTGCTTTTTATAGCAGTCTAGCCATATGACCCATTTTACCACAGTAGTAGCATTCAACATTGCTGTTTGCATTTTGCCCTCTTTGCCATCCACCACGACCTCTTTGGCTCCCCTTGCCTCTAGAGTTACCACGTCCTCCTCCATAGGACTGGTTTTCTTGAGTTTGCTGCATATTCTGATTTCTACCACGGCCTCCAAATCGGCCTCCTCTACCTCTGCCTCTACCTCTTCCAGCATTTGAGTAGAAGACAGTTTCTTTTGAAGTTCCTCCTGAAGAAGATGCACCACCATTTCTCTGCTCCTCAGAAATTAGAAGAGCAATCAACTCCTCAAAATCAGGAAATCTTTCACGAACTGAAATGGATGTTCGAAACTATGCATAATCCTTTCCTAGACCATTCAAGGTCACAGAAACTAAATCATCATCTTCCACTGGCGATCCAATGGAAGCAAGTGCATCTGTAATCTTCTTCACCTTCATGTGGTAGTCATTGATGCTCATACTTTCTCTTTGCACATTATGCAACTCTTGCTTGAGCTGCATTTTCCTGGCTTGCGTATTTGTGCTATACATTTTTGACAAAGTATCCCATGCCTCCTTTGGCGTACTTGCATCCTAAATATGCACAATCATAGAGTCTGAAATACTGATAGATAGCCAGTACATAACTTTCTTGGCTCTCTCATGCCATGCTTTGAATGCCTGCATTTGCTGTTGATTGGGAACATCTGGAAGAACTGGTTCTTCTTCATTTCCTGCAACAAATTCCCAGTATCCTTCTCCCATAAGGAAATTCGTCATTCTAAACTTCCATGCTTGGAAGTTGTTCTTGTCAAGCTTTTCAGTTACAATTTGTGAAAGAGAATCAGACGCCATTACAGAATACTACTAAAAATTCTGTCACTGCAGAGAACACAGCTTCGGCCTCACAAGGGCAAATCAGCAAAACTGACGAAAGTGGTATTTAACCACACAGTCACTTCCTAGTGACGATTTTGCATCAACAGGCAACAAGGATGATTCTGTAACTCCCAATGTCTCTGCGCACAGGCATACGATGCAATTTCTATAGTAACTTTTCACTGACCTGTAGAACAGTGGCTGCACAACATAAAACTGGGCCTTTTCCTGAGTGCGTGGAGAAAACTTCCGCCTCCAAAACAGGCCCCGAAATGGCCTCAAATAAAAAAAACAAGGTCGCCCAGGGCTAAAGCCCTGTCTTGCAGCATATACTGCCCTCTCTTGCTTCACCGCAAAGGGCGTCTCAACCTGAGACAATGCACTCTTGCAATTTCTGGGTGTGCTACCTGCAGAGATCTGCTCCCAAAACAGAAAATGAAAGCAACACTGCTCCTCTTACCAGAACACCGCGAGCTTGGCTTGCTTTCTTGAGCTCCTTACCACGAACAAGGCTCTGATACCATGTCAAGATTGTGGGAGAGAAGGAAGGAGTTTCGCTTGTAGCTTTCTTGCTTGCACAATGGGGGAATACACACAAAGGTGGAGGCTGAAAACAGTTTTCCTCTTCTTAGTTGTGTAAGCCAAAAGAACTCAAGTACATAGAAATAGAAGAACCCTATATATGGGTCTCAAAACCAAACTCAACTAACTAAGGTGGCATACTAACTGAGCCACGAACTAGAGTAGATAAGGATAGCTATCATCTAGCTATTATTCATGGGCGTGTACCAACCGCATCTGCAACTGACAAGTCGGTGACATAAATGCACAACGGTCACCTTGGCATATCAGGAGTGGAGCTCGATATCTCAACAGTACTCTCATGAGTTGCCAAGTGAAAGCAGGATGGCATAGGTCTCTATACGAAAGCATTTAATGTCCAAGTTGCCACAAGACCACAAACCCCACAAAGAACCATTATGGAGAAAGCAATAGAAATACTAAGAATAAAGAGCCATAATGGAAGCCCGCTCTGTTGGAAGAGAAAATCACCCCTGCAAAAAGCACACATTGCATTTGAGCATGACCCAAAGCTAGTCATTGGCTACTCTCTCTTTCTTGGCCAAACTTTACATCCGGATAGGAGCCATGCTCTCAGCAATGACAAATGTTTCTTCATCAACTAAGATTCAATTCACCAGATGCTCTATGGTCCATTCACAGCTCACTCCAGTTGGCTACCTCAATTGGTCTGATGTCTCACATATTACAAAGAGGTTTGCAAAATCTCAAGTGTATCTCTTCATCTCAACAACTGTTCCCCTAGCATCGAGGCTAGTAACACAATCATCTTTGTAAAATCCATTTTTCATAGCCTTTGGATCTTGACATTTCTCAATCCAAATGAAAGGTTGATAGCCTCAATGTATTGCATTGATTGTATCCATTTTATCCAAAAGAAGGGAGAAAAAAAGAGAAAACAAAAAGAAAAGAAAAAAAGAAGGCACCCCATGATCACATCACAACACTTAGGGGTCCTCAAATTAGGTATGCCCAGTGACCTTGGTTGGTTGGCTCTGTCACTAGTCCCCTAGCCCTTTATATATCCCTCACAATTGTTCAGGGCACATCAAGGGCATGACATACCTAGGGAGCTCGTCTCGATGGTTAGACTTGTCACCTTGAACCATTTGCACAATTCCTTTTCACACTCCATCTCAGTGCCATCGCAATCAACAGTGGTATAAGCAAGGCACAAAAGACCATGAAAAGTACATTGTACTCTTCAAACAATATAAGTAGCCACCAGCTACCAAAAGCTAAGGCATCAATGAGCTCAATTATGCTACATTATGTCGTCAAAATCACAAATGATGTCTCGAGAAGCCTTCAAGTGTACTTCTCCTCAACATCAACAATTTTTTCCATCCCATTGAACCCTCGCTTCATCCACACATTGCTACAAGGAACCAGACTAGTAGTCTTCTAACTACATAATATCTAAGTATGCACGTGCACTCACATAATATCTGCACCACAATCTATACACAGTTTGGGTCCTCAAGTACACGACAATACTCTCAACTTGCTTAGAGTTCAACATGTCTCTCGCAAACTAATCAAACTACGTCTTATGCATGATAAGAATACTAGCACTAACCCCTAGGGAGAGACCATATGAGAGGTTTTCAATTGCAGGTATTGAAGACTCCAACGGAAGTACCATTAGCTCTTTATCAATACTCAACTCTAAACTCTTGCCCTTTATCATCATGCAAGCCCACCAAAGAATCTTCACGAACACCAACACATGTGCCAACCATGAGTGCAACTCCCAACAAAGAACAACCCTATCACCAGCCAATCAGGCCAACAAAGTTCCACCAATGACCTTCGTCCGCATCACCACCAAAACTCCTCCACAGCAAACCACAATAGTCCCTTCCACCTACATCTTCGGTGAATGCCAAAGCCTGCTACCTACGATAGAGAGTGCCATGGGACTGGCACTCATCTAGGAGGGGGATAATGTTAACCCTCAGACGAACAAGATGAAAAATCCTGAAAATCTAAGGTAGAAGACAAGGCTAAGGCAAAAGTGAAATGGAAGAAGAAGGCACACCACAAAAAATCTAGAAACACAAGAAGTGTAAAAAAATCCTAAATCAAGGAGGAAGGCGCATAAGAAAAAGTGCAAGTCAATACTTTTGTAAAAGAATGCAAGGCATACCATGATTTATTTTGTAAAAGAACGTCGGGCTCTCTCCTTTGTGCAAATTGTAAATGGTTAGAGGCATGGGTTGAGGCCATGCCAATAGGGAAGAGGAGGAGAAGGGTTGGAGGAATGGACCAAAAAGGGGATGACCACCCAAAGGGAATTAGGGTTAAGGTTTTTTATAAAAGGCAAAAAGTGAATGAAGAAGCTCATTCTTGTGTGTGGCCAAAAGTAGCTCTCTTCTTCTTCTTCTTCTTCTTCTTGCTTGCTTGAGCTTGTGCTTGAGAAAGGGAGTGTGAGAGTGTGTGAGGGTGAGGGACCGTGGTGGAGAAGCTCTCCATCTTCTTCTCTCTTCTTCTCTTCTCTTGTCTTGTCTTGTATCGCTCGCGGATATGGAGCTTGGAGCATAGAGCTTGAGGATCGAGCTCACTTGAGGCTAGCTCTTGGATCGTGGAGCTATCAAAGTGCTTGGGAGAGGAGGCAACTCAATCAGGCATGGAGGCAAGCTCACTACACTCGTAGAGAGAGATAGTGTATCGGCTATGTGGGAGGTAGGCATTAGTGCTCGGCTTGAAATTCTTGAAAGAATAAGCAATCAGTGGGTCTTGGCGGTTACCTCTACATATTTAGTGGCATCTTTGCATGAGGAGTTTCTGGTACCTACGGCAGTAGAGAGGTTTTCCACTGGGTGGATGATGGAGTTTATACATGCATACATGTCATATAGATGATCGGACGCATGCAAGGCACTCAAGAGTGGCTCCTCAAATCCCAAGTGGCTAGACACAAAGGATTAGCGGAGACTCAGAGAGAAGGCTACAGATTTTCCAGACGATGGCGGTAGCATAGCGGGAGGCAACAAGGGCATGATTGGAGAGACGGATCATGCATCATCTGGGGAGTGGCAGCCACATGACTTATTTGGAGAACTTTGTAAGTTTTCTTTTGGTTCTTCTCACTTTCTTATTTATAATCTCACTTGTATTAACAATTGTGTTTCTAACAATTGTATTCCATTTTGTTTGTAGCACTCCATCACAAACCACGATCCCATAGGTTTGGAGACTCGATATACAGAGAGACGGTCTCACTGCACTTATCAATAGATTGTACACACGCGATAGCCTAGTAAGTCAATCATCTTTCTTATCTATAGTCACTAGTTTTTTTTAATGCACTATGTATGGTGGACTAATGTTTAGTTGTTTGCTTTGCAAAATCTGTTCGATGCTCCTTTGTGTCGGGACAAGCTTTGAGATGGCGAGGATTTGTAGTGTGTGCTTGGATTCGTGGAGCACACATTCTCTTCTTTTTGGTCCTATGATCTGTGCAAGCCTCTTTCATGTAGTGTTCCTTAGATGTACTTAGCATCCTTTGTATAAAATTGCATCTTACGATATTTATAGATAGATTTTTATGTTTGTTTTAGCTCTCTTTTCTCTCCATTGTTCCATGTAATGTCATGATGTCATCACTAGTCTTGTACTTATTCTATGAGTTATCAGTCTTATGGGTTTAAGTAGCTTTTGTGCTTATCTTGACAACCATTGCATATCTAACATGTATTTGCTTTGCAAAATATTAAACATCACATGGTGCTATATGTGGCTTGCTCCCTTGCCACAATTTTTTTTTCTCTGTAACCGTTGCTATATTTGCGTCGCTAATTTCCTGCAAGCGTCACTATTGTCATTGTTATCTACATCGCAAATTGTTGCTATCTATGTTACTATATGCATCGCTATTTGCAACGCATATAGTGATAGAGATAGCGATGATTTTGTAGAGATGTTTATACAAATGCTTTTAGCGAGAGAACAAGGGCAAATTTTTTTATGAACATTTGTGTCACTTTGAACATCAGTTTGGGGCCTGTATCTTGTAGTGAAAGCTTAATTAGAAGGCTTAATCAAGTTATTCCAATGCTTCTTTTGGCCAGAAAACTCTCATAATGATGGTTCTATGGTAAGGGGTGTTATATTTTAATATTGGACAAAACTGCAAAATTTTTGGATAGAGATAGGGGTTTGGAATTTTGAATCCCTAGGAATCTAGTAATGAAGTCGGTTTGAGTTGAGATGAGCTATAGAGCCCAATTGGTCCAAAGATCTTGCCTCCGTGGTGCAAGAGGGTAGCCCGAGATGTAAACAGAGCTCTGATACCACTGTTGCATAGATCAAATGTGAGACTTGTGCAATAGTGAGCAGAAGAAGCTCTCCCTTACTCTCTTTTACTCATAAAAATGAAAGCACGACTCATAAAACTCAAAATAGACTTAAAGAAGAGTAAAGAGAAATTGAGCAATACACTATTGGGTGCAATCTCCCCTCGTACATGGAGTGAGCATCTTCTCCATGTTGTATTTATAATATTAAAATGAATCTTGCTTTGCCTAAAGATAGGCCCTTTACAATCACTCTTTTTATAAAAGAGTTTGAGTTCACTGAATAAATGGTTGCAATCAGTTGCACTACTCAGAACTGTTGAGAGCCATAAAATATTTCTTAAATATCTTTAATATATCTCCTAAAATCTCAAGTATTAATAAATATTTACAAAGAGGATGTACACATGACTTAGAATAAATGGCGGTGCATCTATTTAAATAATTCAATGAAGTCTATGGAATAGATTGTGCTTTTTGTGTGTATCCATTTCATCTTGCTCTACATAGCAGCTACCAAAAATTCAAAAAATCATGTTAGAAAAATAACTAACTGAATAAATGCAACTAGCCATAATAAATCAAATAATAATGGTATTTTAAAAATATCTTATTTTGAACCCACGTGATACACACATATATTCATGAGTAACTTACCTGAGTAAATAATCAAGTCATGTCGACGTTAGCACTTAAGATATGAATATTGTGGCATCATTGCATTCACACTTGTAAGTCTCACGCTCGAAAAGGATAACTGTCTCCATCAACCTTCATTTAAGACAAAAAGTAATCCACTCTTAGGAATGTGCCCCATGCTAATGGAGAACCACTCAAGGCACTCATCTTGTCAACATGCACATAAAGGAGAACCATTGAAGGCACTCATCCCCTTGTGTAGGTGTCACCTGCCAACATTGATAGTGGGATATAAAAGTAGATAATGTAGAAGGAAGGATAGCTAGTTATAGAGGGATCAAAATGAAATCCTCAAGGGTTGTTGAAGTGGAGAAGAAGATGATTAGCAACCATCACATGCTCTATATGGTCATGTATAACAAGAGAGGAGGATAGATCTTCTTTGAAAAATGGAATATGATGTCTTGCAAAAAGAAAGGATACGTAGAAATCCTAGGATCAACTCTCTTTAAAGGAAACTTGTCAAAACACACATCCCAATTGATAATGATGGAACATGGCTTTGGATCCCAAAGTTGGTAGGCTTGGAAAAAGGGATATAGCCAACAAAGAAATGAATCTTGGAATTGGGTTCTCACATATTCCATTTCCTACATAGAACACGAACATATATATCACATAAAATGTGTGAAGATGAGATACATTAAGCCTCACACTTGTGAAAGCCTCCTTGGGAGAAGTAGTATGTTTTAAGGCTGATGTACCAAGGCTAATCTAGGGTTGTATTTGAGTATATACAACAACAACAAGAATAGCCTTTGCTACCTAAAAAGAACAATCCAAATGTTGCCCTTGCAGATAGACTAAGTCATCAGCATTTGATTCTTTGGCTACTAAGGTGTGTAATGCATTAAAAGTTGATGATATATGCCCTTATCCCTATAGACTGCTTTTAGATTCCATGAAGTACACGATTCCATGAAGTACACTCTCCCCATTAGTGAGAAGATGGGGGCATAGAGAGGGAGCTTGAGCACTTGCAAGACACAAGACACATAGAGAATGCACACTAGATAGGAAGTTGAAAATCATAGTCTTCTTCTTCTTCTTCCTTCTTCTTTTTCTTCACTATATTAGTTCACCAAGAATAATGAGAGAGTATAACATACATAATATACAAGTCAACCATAGTGTGAATATGATAACTAGAAAGATGATTAGATAGATATCCCATAACTCGAGTACATGGACTAATTGATGTCTAGCTGTAAAGTATCACTGGAATGATATGCAGATGTATATACCAACCATGCTAGTGATATGAATGCAAAAATAGTCATCTAGGTACATGAATGTTAGCTCATGTTAAGCTTGACATTAACACTCCCTCTCAAGCTCAACTTCATGACCAAGTAAGCCTCAAAATTGTCGAATATTTTTTGCTCCTAGGACCTTGGTGAAAATATCTACAACCTTCTCCTCTGCACTCACATAAATGAAATCAATGTCATTTGCCAAGACCCACTCTTTAATGAAATGGTAATAAACCCTAATGTGTTTTGTGCATGCATAAAACACTACATTCCTTGTGGCAATTATATAATGCTCATGTTGTCATAATAAATGACAACTCTCCTATCTATTTGTATCCCTAAATGATCAAATAGCTTTCACATCCAAGCTACCTCACATGCTATCATAGTAGGACCCCTTGTACTATGCCTTTATACTTGATAATGTAATAGTGGGTTGTTTCTTACTTCAAGTCACAACTCCACTTTTGCAAAGAAAAACACATAACCAGTGGTCGAACCTCTTATCAAACACATTGATTGCTTGATCTGCATCAATATAATCAAATAATTGCACCACCAAGTTAGCCTCATAAAAGATACCATAATCCAATGTGGCCTTAAGGGAGGTACTGCAAGGTATGTCTCACACTATCCCAATGAGGCTTATGAGGCACTTGCACATACAGACTCTCCAAGACACTTGTGTAGTTATAATCTAGCCTGGTGATAGTGGTGAAGATCAAACTTCTCACCATCTTCCTATATATTGTGGGATCCTCCAACATCTCACATGCATTAGTACTTAGCTTTCATATTTTTATCCAATGACATCGAGATTCTCTTACAACCATCCATACTATACTTTGTCAATATATCCAAGATGTACTGCCTTTGTGAGATCCATATTCCCTTACATGTTATTATCATCTCAATGCTAAGAAAGTACTTCAATTCTCCTAAATATTTCATGTCAAAATTTTTCTTGAGAAGACTCTTCACATGCTCCACCTCTTGCATATTATCACTTCCAACTATCAAATCATCCACATACAAGGTAATCACAACAATGCCTCTATTAGTGTGATGCCCATAAAGTGAGTGATCTACATTTCCAACATGAAAACCAATAGAGACAAGATATTATGCTATCTTGTCATGCCATGCTCTAGTGCCTACTTTAACCCATACAAGGCTTTGCATAGCCTACATACATAATCTGGTGAACCATGTTGCCATAACCCTATGGCTGCTCCAAGTACACTTCTTGCAACTCACCATGCAAAAATGCATTCTTTACATCCATTTGATGCAAAATCCAATTTAAGCCACATGATGACAAATCTTACAGTTGCCATCTTTGCCATAAGAGTAAATGTCTCCTTATAATCAATTCGATAAGGTTCGTGCATAACCTTTTGCAAATATTCTTGCTTTATACTTGCTCATGCTTTCATTTGCATTATGTTTTACTTTTAAAATCCACTTGTAGCCTATAGCTTTCTTTCCCTTCACTAGTGGCACTAAATTTGAAGTGTGATTTATATCCAGTGCAACCATTTTCCTCATCCTTGGCTTTCTCCCAATGCACATGAACAATAGCTTCCTCAAAACAAGTGGCCTCAAATGCTCTTATCACCTTCACCATATATGCATAATGGTGAGCAATATAACCATCATATGTCAACCTATTTACAGGATACCATACTCTTGTTGACTTGTGTACTTGTGGAGCACTTTGTGATCCCTTTGCATTAGCTCTAGTTTTTCCTACACCAAGTGTACGAACAATAGGAATATGAAACACCTCATCCATACTTTAGTCTAAACCATTAGACTCACCATCTACATGTGAATAGCCTACAGAAACATCTGGTACACGAAGTGGCTCAACAACTTTTTTTTTCCCTTTGTGAAGCATTTTCTACACTTGTAAGAGTGCTATTTACACACAACCTGCCACTCCATGGCCTCTTAGTTGGCCTATCAGGGTAAGGGGGCTACGATTAAATGACAGCCTTCTTTTTTATGATGATGGTTATGACCGGCATGAGCAAGCTTAAGAATAACTTGGTACAAGGATCATGTGACATCATGCAAAAGTACCTAATTGCTAGTTGCCAATAGAGTGTTCTTAAGCTAGCGCATTGTGTGAGAAAAACTAGTGGGTTTTTCTTGTTGAATTATTTCTCCTTTATAGCACCATAGCACTTGCATTGTAGCTTCTTTGGCAGCCAAATTTTGTTTTTGGCTAGGTCAGTCCTTTGGGAATGTAGTTGAATAAACAACATCACAACTTCTATCATCTTTGGCATATTTGATGGGGGGTGATAGTTGTCACTGAATTGTCTCTTGCACCTTAGAAGAGGACTTCTGGCCCACTCAAAGTTTGTGACTATGGACCCACTTTTTTTATAGTCACATTTTCTTTTACACCATTTGTAACAATCTATTTTTCAGTAGCATACCAACTGCTCATCTCATCAAACACAACATATCTCCTCACCTGTAACTTGTATGCAATTGGATTATAACACTTGTTATCATTTTGCTCAAGGGAATATCCAACAAATATGCACTCTTTAGCTTTTGAATCTAACTTCCTTCTTAGCTCATCAGGAGCATGTACATATGCAATGCATCCAAATACTTTGACATGCATTAGTACATCAACGGGAGTCTTGTTCATAATGTACATAGCTATAAACATAGCTTCAACCCAATAATAATGAGACATATTCTGGTCAACCACCATCAAGGCTTGTGAAATTTTTGCAATGTCTTAGTTCTTCCTTTCAGGAACTTCATACATTGTGCAGCAAAACCCAAAAATATGCTTTTATCAACAACATAATAATTCAGGTAAACTATCACCTATATAGTGAACTCAGGACATAAGCATACTTGAGCAAAACTTGCAATATCTGACAATATCCAAATATTGTCTATCACATCCAGCACTTGCAACATGTTTACAAAATGACAAGGTTTGTAGAGTTTTTGTACCTTACTAGATTCACATACGAATAACCTCCAACTCCTAAAAAAAGTTTGAAATGCTCCTAGAGTGTGAATTTAAACACAAAGTCTGTACCACTCCTTTGAGCAATTTAAGCTTGCAAAGATGGCTCATCAATGGGAGATCGTATGAGAGAGATCTCCACATGTATTCTCTATAGCAAGGAATCCTTTTTATAGACTCTTGTGCTTGCGGCTTAGAGCTCCTCACTTGAATGCCACTTTGACAACCATGAAAATATCGGGGGGTAGAGACGGAGCTTGAGCTCTTGCAAGACACAAAACACATAGAGAATGCGCACTAGATCTTCTTCTTCTTTACTATAAATTTAGTCCACCAAGAATAACAAGAGAGTACAATATATATATTTTACAAGACACAAAACACATAGAGAATGCGCACTAGATCTTCTTCTTCTTCTTCTTCTTCTTCTTCTTTACTATAAATTTAGTCCACCAAGAATAACAAGAGAGTACAATATATATATTTTACAAACAATCCATAGCGTGAACACTCTAACTAGAAATATGAGTAAATAGATATCCCATAACTTGGATAGGTGGATTCATTGATGCCTAATTGTAGAGTATTAGTGCAATGATATGCCGATGTAAGTACCAACCACGACAGTGATATGATGCAAAAATGGTCATAGGTTTTACACTTTTGGTTTTAGAGTCTTAGGTTTTAGACTAATTGTGTAAAATTATCATAGGTTTTAGAAATTTGATTCAAAAAGTAGACCCAAATTGTATAGGATAAGCCATTGAAAAACCATTAGAAATATAAAGATCCATGCATAGAGGGATTCTATAAAGACCTAACATAAATCTGAATCTACAAATGTGTAGGCTCTTACAATCTTCATGGTGGGATCATATGATGCATAAAAAAGGCTTGGTTTGTTGAGTGAAAGGTACATCTCTAATCCATAGTATGGATATATATGATAGCTCAGTAGAGCCATTAGACATAGAGAGCTATAAAAATATGAATTCTTGTGCGTCAAAGAGATGTAAATGGTAAGTCATTAGAGTCCTCCATTTGCACCCATTAGTGGTCAGTACACTAATTCATGATATGGATTGTGCCCTAATGATAATAGAATGCCCTCCCATGGAAAGAAAGATATAGAGGAAGTAAATTCATGGCAACTTTGGAAATATGAAATACATCTCATGCAAACCCAGTATGCCCATCGTGAGTCTCCACTAAAATTTCCTTCTCACTAGAATAATGTATTGTGAATCTTCACACATAATCTTGCCACAAGACCATGATTGTTGCTTGCACATGGGGTGGATAGAACCATCATTTACCAATCCATCATCTAGAGAAATATGGGACCTAGAAACAACACATGAGTGGTAAATTATAGCTCTAAGAGGATAGGAAGTATTAGAAATCACCCTTAATAATGTGTAGAAGACATGATCTAGAGGTGTCATAGAAGGAATGCTTGAGTATATCCTGATCATACATGGGCCTACCCATAGCAAGCTCCTCTACCAAAATGGGCTCTACTAGGAGTCCTAGAGGTTGCCTCATCCTACCCACTAATATTAATATCAATGATGGTGGCCTAGTTGACCATAATAATTGCATGTGGGGAGACCCACTTTGGTTCAAGAATCACCTAACTAGTCATTGTTGCCACAATCTCCATTTTGATGCTTGCTACTCCATGATATTGGTTCTTGGATGAAACATGGTTCTCCTTTGGATAGAAGCTACAATTTTACTTTGGGAACATTATATGAAAACTAAAATTTCGTCTAACTTTAAAAGAATGATGATGGCATCTTAAATGCATGAAAATACTTTGATAGCTTTTGCAAAAGATAAATGGTATAATCATCATTGTGGAAGGCCTTACTAGCCTTTTTTAAAGCTAACCCATCAAATCAGATAGCTATTGTAGCTACTCCATTTAAAAATTACATAGTGTACTAAATAAAATTTTAGTAAGGAGTAGAGGATACCCAAAAAATATAAGAACAATAAAAACTCTTTGATTTCAAACAAACTGAAACAAAGATGGCTCTATCTACTTGTTTGCTTCCACTATAAAGCTTAGATGGTGATCCAACACATGAAGAGATTAAGGCTAGCTAAAAGAACTTTGACTAGGTGAAATATAGATTGATGATGGCTTTGGAGGGGTCTTCCTTTTATAGCCCAAGAAGATAGTCCAGTTGACCTATCCAACCATATTATGAACCTTCCCTAGTTGGCTACGGAATATTCCCTTTATGACCAGGCCGCCAAAGGTGTTAACCCTTGAACCCCTTTTAAGGGGTTCACTAGCCCCACTAAATCCCCCCAACCAACGGCAACTTCAGCGGCCCCAAGACCATAAAATAGGGGTCCATGATAACTTTCACACCTTGCAACTCCACATACTGTGCCTTGAGTTGCTATTAGCTTAAATACTCTAGATAGAACCATAAAGGTCACCTTTTTGCCACCCTGTCACATGATCCTCATCTGATATACAAGTCAAGAGCCAATCAATATCTGGTGGGCTCACACATGGCTTACTCTCGTGATGGGGATCTTACAAATTTGAGCATCATAGATCATTGGTGGCCCCTTATGAGGCTGGAGTATTGAGCATGTCTAACATTCCATAGGACACATCCCTTCCCACTTGGACTTGACAAGCTACTCTTCTAGCTAGTGGTGATGAAGTTGGTTAGTTCTAGCATACCAATCCTTCATAGACTTAAGGAATTGATGTTTTTGTATTTACACATTGTGGCAAATATCTTATTGTGAAGACGAGGGAAATGAGGGCACCAAAGCTTCCTAATCCATATAATAGATAACTTTTCCATTGCTACATGGTCATCTTCATCCACCAAGAGGGTAGTTGTACTTTTAATGAAATGCCAATGAGGGTGTATCTTGAAGATCAGTTTAATGGACCCTTTCTAATCTCATAAAAGTATGTAGCTAGCTTCGTTTTTTAAAAAGGGTAGGCAAACCATTATGAATGTATAGATAAGTTTAATCGACCCTTTCCAATCTCATAATGATCTCTAGATGGCTTTATTTTTAGGAATTGATAAGGAAGCCATGATGAATGTATATATATGAATAAGACTTGAAAGTTTTGTAAAAACACAACAATATGAGCAAAATGCATATGGAGGGGGCCATTTAGATTGGAAAAACTATCAAGTATAGTTGCCTTTGATGCCACTTTTTCAAGATGATGACACTAAAATTTTACCACCAAAATAGAAAAATATGATAGTTGAATGTTGTTTTTAAGTATTGGAGGGTGGGATAGAAAGACGAATGTATAAAATTAGTAGGAAACTCCATGGAACTAGGAGAGGATGATGTCACCTACTGTTACTAATAGAGACACATAGCAATCCTTGATCTCAAATTGGACATACATGTAAATCATGTAATTGGACTGGTCCAAACATGAATGAAGCTACTAGAAGAGGGTAGGTTTGAAATAGGATACAAGTATAACCTCCTATTGCCAACATTATTCTTAGGGATGAGGGAAGTATTGAACACTTTGCATTAGCCTAACACAATTAGTTGCAAAACCTTATATGTTATGAGAAAAAAAAGTGTGGTTTTTACTCTCCCATGATCAACTTGCAAACACCTTCCATGAGAGTTTACATTGCAAGGATGGGCTCATTCTAATGCCATGATGAGGATGGAATCCCAATTAGGTGAAATACTAAATGGGTCTTGAACATGTATTGCATGTAAGCAAGCAAATGGATGAAAAACGGATAACTTGATCCAAGAGATCAAAATATGGGTGACCTAAAAAATTTGTGAAGATCAGTCACCTAAAATGATTACTAATGACATGTGGCAAAATGTGTGCTTGGGTTGGGCTTGCTCCACACAAAAGATGCCCATATGTGAATTTGGACATGCTAACTTTCAACACTTAATCATCACATCTTTGTTTAATCGGCACGGTTTGGGTTAAAAGGAGGTAGCTTATTTCATATGAACTTGAATGCAAAAGTATAAGATCTTGAAGTGCAGTTTCTAAAGTATCAATTTCACAATCCTTCTCAAGAATATAATCACTCAAGGAAGATTCATAAATATACTTTGAATGATTTGTACTAAGGATCCCATCTATATAATGATTTGTACTAAAGAATAACCGATGTAGGTTGTAAGCCTTGAATCAAAGAACTTACTATTTTCAAAATACCTAAAACTTTCTCAATGCTTGTAGTTTGCTGTTCACTACTATAATTCAAGCATCTTATAAAGTAATAGAATCATCCTTTGTGTCTCACACATGATGTGAGTAGATCTTGTTAGTAATCTTGATGAATGTGGAACACAATTCCTTTTACCTTGACTACATACATGATCTTAAATCCACTCCAATGATTATCAATGCACTCTCCATTGATCTTGTTTCAATGTTGAAAAAGAGGCAATTATTCAAAGTCCACACACACTTGTCATGCTTGGGTCATTATTGCCCACATAAAGATGGTGGATATGCTTTATTATCCATCATAGTCTTAAATCTATGGATTTGGACAATAGAAGCCAAAACCTTTAATACAATAAAAGAGTAGGTGATTTTTAATCTATACATGGTAAACACATATTAAATGTAAAGTTAGTTTAGGATAAAGCTTGTGTACCTATACAATAGATGTATTGGATAGAGCTTTGTTTTAAGTCCTAGATACAATCGATGGTGTTAATACTAGCACTACACTTTTTATATAGCAATTCCTCCCTTTTTAACAATTGGGGGAGGGGGCCAATAAAAAATATGTAAGTGTACCATAGAAGGGACTTCAAAAACCCCATTATATTCTTTTTTTACATATGGAAGGGTGTCATTTAAATGGGGAATTAATAGGTTGAAGAGAAAAATGGTATGTTTTATTCATGAAATCTCCACAAATAAGGGCTTTTGTAAATATGACTTAAACTCACATGATAGGGAGGTTTATACATAATAAATGCCTTGAGTTGACCAAGATATTATATTTTTAGCAAAGAAAGAGAGAAAGCTCAAGAATGATGCATAAGGATAGACAATGTTAACCCAACATTATTACAATGCATTACTACCACTGCCATAAGAAGAAAATTAATTGGTAGGTGACCAAAACAAGGGATTAGAAATAACAACTCATAGTGAGAGTGTGCCTTTGTATGCATGTACTTGTATGTATGTATGTATGCACGCACGCGCGCGCGCGCACACACACACACACACATTTTGAACATATATATTAAATACACCCAAGCATGCACTTATACACACACACATTTTTAGTATATATATTAAACACGCCCGACCCACTTTGAAGGAAAACCATGAAGTAAATATTGCTTACCGAGTGTGGAGGTGGAATTGTAGATTGTTGATCATTAGTAGCAGTGGATGCACTATGAGAAACCATAGTTGTTGTTTGAGTTGTACCACAAGTAGGACGAGGAGGAGGGGGAGCACTAGCGGCATCAATAGGAGCAATGATGATTGTTGCTTCACTTGTACCACTAGTAGTAGTAGTAGTAGCGGTGGTGGTGGTGGTGGTGGAAGGAACAATAGTAGTAGCAACATTGATTGTTGTTGTTGTTGATGTAGTTGTTCCGTTAGTAGAATCAATAGTTGCACTCTTACCAGGATTGTTAAAGGTGGTGGTGGTTGTAGTAATGGTAAAGTTAGGATTAGTGGTAGTTGTATCGGAGGTAGTGGGGGTGGTGATGGTACTGGCACTAGGAGAAGGATCAATGGAAGTATTACTCGAGCTAGTGGGGGTGGTGATGGTCGAGGTAGTAGGGATGGTGATGATACTGGTACTAGGAGTAGGAACAATAGGAGTAGGATCAATGGGCGTAGTTGTATTGGTGGTGGTGGTGGTGGTGGTGGGGGTGATGGTGGTAGAAGTACTAGAGAGAGGGTGGTTACCATAAGGATGGATACCGTGCTGAAAGAGCTGATGAGGGGCGGCAGGATCAGAGAAGAGGGAGAAGCCGGGCTGGCCAATGATAGCAGCCAGCCAAGAAGGAAAAGGAGAAGACGAGGAATCAGAAGTAGAAGGTGGCGTAATTGAAGGATTGGGCTGATTAGTCGTATCAAGAGATCGAGCATTATTAGACGCCTGCAGCCGCCTCCATTCTTCAGACCTTGCAGGAAAGTCTCGAAGCTCCAGCTCGAGCGTGTGCGTTCCCCACAAGAAGTACTCCCTTGGGTGCTCCTGATCGTCGCCCTTCTTTGAATTCTGATTGATATCGAGGCGGCCATCACAATTAATACCATCCTTCTGATCATGCGACGACGGCTTTGTTGTTACTGCTGCTAATGATGATGACGATAATGATGACGATGATCTCCTCTCAGACCCAATACTGGGCAGCCTCGGAGAAGGCCGGCCCAGCCTGTCGCTTCTGCTGAATGATGCACCTGTCGATGACACGGGATCATAAATACGGTCATTAGGATCATAAAGACTGTCATGAGTACTGATCAAAGAAGGACAAGAAGAAGCGGCAGGAGAGGTTGACGACGGCGACGACGACGATGATGAAGACGCCATTAGAGCAGCTTGAACAACGCAACTCGAGTACTGATCACACTTGATTCGTTCCTTTTATTGGGTTTTTTTTGGCGTTAAGTAAAATTGTTTTTAAATTGATTTTCTCACAATTTTCCTTTTAATGATAAAATTTTTTGCGCATGTAAAATTGTTTTGAAAATTGATTTTCGCATTATTGGGTATAGTTTGCGCAAAAAGATTGTCTTTAAAATTGCTTTTCTCAAGTAAAATAGTTTTCAAATTGATATTCTCATAAATCTAGTTTCATTTTCCTATTAATTATAAACACTTTTTAAAAATATAGAGTGTATCTCTCGTATTACAAGTTCTGTAAGTAACCAAGAAAAGAAAACCGTAAGGTTTCTACGAGTAACAAGAAACAAAAACCTTTAAGGTCAATCATTTAAACATTAAAAAACTTAAAGCTAATAAAAACCATAATGCTCATCTTTTGCAAGTACACAAGCCAAAACATCCAAAAGCAAAAAACCCTAAGCTAAAGACCCTAAGGCTACTAGGCTTGCTTGCACCCATATTAGCCTTAAAACAACCCTCACCACATGGGGAAAAGGTGCTGATGACGATCCGAGCTTAATGAGCAATTTACTAAGGACTTTACTATGGTGTTGTCCTCTAGTAAGACCAATAATGAAGAAGTCAACATTGATTGAGAACCTAGTTAGAAGGGAGGGTATGCGAGTTCCATAAGGTTGGGGTACCTTACGCTTTGAGAGGACAAGGTTGGGGTTATAACTTATACCCAACTAATAACTTGAAACTTGAGAAACTATGTAATAAAATCGAGTCTTTTACTTTTCTTTTTTGAGGTCCAATTTTCCTAGAAGTAAAATATCGAGTTAAAGTCATTTATATGTTTATCGATTTGTCAAGTTTCTTAAATATCTTTTGTCAATTTATTCTAGCTTACAAGCTATCAAATTTTAGCTAGTTAATACTACAAAAGGGACTTATGCTAGAATTTTTTGAAGTCTTCCACATGGCACCCTCTTCAATTATCACTCCTTTGCTCCTCATTTGATAAACCAATGCTCATTTTACTTGTTAGACTTCAAGAAAGCCTAGCAAGTCCCTAGTGTGGCACTACTCTTACTTAATAGGAGGTATTCGACCAAAAATGAATCTCTACGGAACTTTGCTTGACAAAGCGTGTCTATGTCCTAGCTACCCATAGATGTATTCTCATGAGTGTATGTGCTTGATTAGTGATTGTGTAGAAAGCCTCCTTTCACCTATGGACCGTATTGGTACAATTGACATTGAATACAAAAATAATCTCATTGTCAAAATAAAGTAAGAAAATTGTGCACCCAAAATTCATGACTTTTTAATTCAAGAATATAAGTAAGTCTATAGACCTTAATCCCTCTTCTTGCATAGACAAGGAAGATACATCTTGAGATAAATCTAGGATATATCTAAATATGTTTGGTCCCTCATCATGGGTCATCCCATTGATTGATTATAAAAAACATCTCTAAAATAAAAAAAGGGTCTTACCTTATGCATTTATCCTTGCATTTGAAAAACCCAGAGTCTAGCCATCTATATTGCTCATAAACATAGGTAAAGTGCTTGGTTATTCCATTAGTATGTACTATGGAAGGAAAAAGCCAATGATCAAGGCACAACCAAGAGGCTACCAAAAGAATTGCAATAGATTAAAAGGGTAGCATTATCTCAAAACAAAGGTAAGAATGCTACCACATTGGACATGGAGATAGCTAAGCTAATGATCTAGAGGCAACTAGTATGGTTTTTCAAGGGGTTGACCATTCTCTTGATTCCATCGAAATACTTATGTAAAGATCTAGGTAAAGATGCTAATAAGGTTTGGGACTAAAATGCATCATTAGTACAAAACAAATCTATGCATATTACAACATTGTTGTTTTATATTTTTGAACATGAAGATAGCAATGCTAATCATCTATCTCTTGTGCACATGAAGATAATATTTTATGTTACATATACAGATTACAATGCTAAACCACAATCATCGAATGCATGAACACTGGATGAAAGCAAGCTTACATGCATACATAATGCATATTTGCATGCATGCATATGTGTGTGCATATGATGCATGCTTGTAGGCACACATGTACATAGGCAAATACATGAAAAGGCAAACACATACACACAAGCATATAACAGACACACATACATACAAACATACACGTATCATACACATCGGAGTATTGCAATTACACATGCTTGTAAGTGATAGGTGCGCAGCTATATACACACATACATGTTGCACAAGCATAACTTAGGTGACTGACATACCTGCATACTCTCATGCATACCTTCCTACTACGTACAGTATGCCTTCTGCATGGACGGGGAGGCGGGGAATCAAACCAAACCTTCTCTGGAGGACATGAAGGCAGCAATGCTGATGTGCCATAGGTGTTTAACACTTGTCAACTGATGGGAAACAGGCCGCCGGCTGTGTGGATTAAGCTGGTCGACGATATTGACGTATTCTGGCGCATGATCAATCAGTACACGACACACAGAGAGAGAGAGAGAGAGAGAGAGAGAGAGAGCCCGTATTGCCCTTCGGTTTCCCTTGTCAGTCGTCGTAGTGCCTTTCTGTATTCGGAATGGCACCCACAACGTGTAGTTAGTCCATTCACATGGCAATCGGTCTAAGACGCACAGCCACAAATGCTATGATTGGTCAAGCATAGAACAGGCCCCAGGAGCACACACAACCACACACCCCTCCCATAAATATATATATATACATGAGACCAAATACACACAGATGGATGAATTTTAATTAATCAGGTTAAGGAAGGTGATGAGAGATGGTGGGGAATCTCCCACGTCTCTACCACATGCCCTCTTTCTCCTCCCTTGGCTGCATGATGCACAAGAAGAGACCCCCCATGCTTCCTTGTTAGTTTCCTTGAAGGGTGAGAAAGCATTGAAGGTTGAGTGGGATGATGAGATCACTACAACAAAAAGGCTCCATAGACGCGCTTGTAGATGCAATATTTGAACTGTGTTAAAAAATGTCGGGCGCGTTTATTACCGCGCCTACTAGCGCATCTAAAATTTCGCGTCTACGAGTGCGCTTATAGTGAAACCTACACGCGCATATAGACGCACCTATTGACGCGCTCCATAAATATATAATCATATTTACAAAAAAGTAGATATATTCATATTGTGCATCTATACACGCATGTAACTGCGCGTCTACAAAGGCGTGTACTCTACAATTTTTTGACGATAATAGACGCGCGGATAGACGCGCAAAACAGAGGTATGAAAAAAAAACCAGAGAGCATGTGGCTTGCTCTCTGGTTTTTCCCCCCCATCAACATCAAATTGTATGCTTAGGGAAAACAAAAAAAGATTATTATAATGAAAACAAAAGAATATGGAGAGCCAAAGTCCATATATTGATAATAATACATGATGAGCGTACTATGCTGAAACATTTGTACATATTTCGAAGATTTTTGTACTGAAAACAAAACAATGTATGTAGAACACGAAATTTCATATATATAGATGAAACGTTTTTACATGACGAATTCTAGTGCTTGTGACATCAAGCATGGTCATGGTCGCAAGCACTAGCTGGAAGTAATACATATCAAAAATGAAAACTACAAGCCAAGGGGAGGCATGCATGCATGGGGCTCCTCTACATCTCCTCAGAAGAGGCATCATCGTCACTACCACCACTGCTGCCGGTGCCGGTGCCGCCACCGCTACTGCTAGTCCCCCCTTCGCTATCCTCAACTGCATCAGGGTGCACTTACACAAAGGATTAAGGTATATAAATACCATTACAAATAATAAATTAGAGTTACCTATACTTTTCATGTAAAAAATCAAACATACCTCTTCTGGTTGTGGAATCCTCATGGCACGATTATATTGCTCCTCCGTGATGAGTCCCTCCTCGTAGAAATGCTGCCAAGTGGACGCCCACTTATGACCTCGATGGTAGCCTACCTCTCTAGGAGTAGGCATCCTACCAACGATATGATACGTCTACAAAATAATTTTAACATACAACGTATTAGAACACACTACATAATGAATTGAAATAAATTACAAAATTTAATTAAAAAAAGAAATCAAATAATACTTATAAACTTAGCCTCCCATGACTCCCTGCCACCCGATCCATAATGCGACAATCCCATGGTTGCCATCTGGATACGTCGCGCCTCGCATGCTGGCGACTTGTCCTTTTCTCTGTTGCTCTCTTCTTGGCCTCTTTCCACTCCCTACAGTGGCAAGTGGGTGGTTGGCCATATCTAGGGCGCCCCCTGCTCTTGTCTCCGCAGTGACTCCTTGGTGTGCGTCATAAGGTGAGACCTCTTGTTATGAAGCGTGTCTCTCACCCTTGACCGTCCCCAATCATCTGAGAATCGTGAATTCTCGGGATTAGGGTAGCTTCTATGTACTGCCCGCAGTACCTCTTGCCACAAACCATTTTTTTGGTGCTTGAAGGGAATCATACAATCTTTGTATGTGGCATGCACGACACTCCTCAAGTAGGGTATCACTTCCCTCCCCTCAGGGTTATGCAAGATACCACCAACATCTGTGAGACAGAGTAGTACATTTGTGGAGGCTCACCTCTCTCATTTCCCGGTGAGGGTGATCGAGAGCCACCTCCTAGGCAACCCCACAAAGCCCTTGACCTCCTCGTTCTCCCACACGACTCTCCCTTCTCCCTCGACAGGCACTACCCTCTGCCTCACTCGATGCACGCGCTTCTGCAGATGCACGTGCTTCGGCCGATCCATATACTTCAGCTGATCCCTGTGCATCAACTGATCTGTGTGTATGCATAGTGCGTGGAGTACCTATTAGTAGAGGTGTACCAAGGTTTGGTGTGCCAAGGTTTGGTGTTTGTGTGGTAGTGCTAGGCAAAGATGTGATAGGTGTCCCAGACATGACACTAAAAACCTCCTCTGCAGTGGGAGGGTGACCAAGATAACCGGTCATCTCCCCCATGAATTGCTCATTGTTCGGAAAACCTCCAAAAAAGCTACTAACACCTCTAGAAAACTCCGCTGAGGTGTTGTTCATGCATTCCAACTCAAGATCAGTGCTGGAAGATCCAGTATTCCACATCTACACAAGCAAAAATCCATTACTACCCTGTGCAGATAAAACATATTACACGCTGCGTCTATACCTGCATCTATACCCGCGTCTGTCAGCGCATCTATTTCTGCGTCTATACCTGCGTCTACACTGTCATCTAGACGCGCTGACAAACGCGCAAAGTCGGACCATATTTTGCAAACTGTTATAAAAAACGCGCAAAAAACCTCCATAGATGACAGTCTAAAGCATGTAAAGAGAGAGAGAGAGAGAGAGAGAGAGAGAGAGAGAGAGAGAGAGAGAGAGAGAGAGAGAGAGAGACAAAGAGAAAGCAAACAAGATTGAGAGAGAGAAGAAGAACTCACCTTCTTTGCTTGTTCCGACGGGTGGCGGCTAGGCTGTAAGCTCCTTGTCCTCCTTCTCCCTTCCCTTGGTAGGTTGCTTGATTCTTCTTCTCTTCCTTGCTGTTTGGATCTTGTTCTTTACTCTTTGGCTCTTCTTCCTCCTATTCTCTTTTTACTCTTATTTCCTTCCCTCATTGTCTTCATGAAGTGATAGATAGACATGATTAGTGATGTCGAGCTCGAACTGCAGAAAACACGCAAAAAACACAGGAAAGCACTGGTTTGAAAAGAAAGCCACAACTTTTTTAAAATTTTTTTAATATTTGCGTGACACGTTTGTAAGCGCGTGTAATTGCACGTGTATATGCGCAGATAAGACATATTACATGCGTTGATAGACATGCAATTACAATTAAACTGATTAGATGCTAGCTTTTGGTTGTTTTTGGATCGACATGACTTTTCTAGTCTTTCAATATCAAAATGTTTGCCTCCATGTTGTAAGTATCAATGCATTTAGGGAATATGACATATATACCAAATGAAATCATATATGTCCTTATGAATCAGGTGTAATTATGTCATCATCTTCTACTAGTATGGGACATGCTGAGTCAACAAACAGTACATCCTCCAGTGAGGATGAGACATTGCGTCTTCACAATCGAGACGCTTGGCTATGACGGAAAATCAAACGTATGTGTGATCGTTGTCGAGGATATTTTTTTCGAGCACGTCGAATCACAATGTCACACCTCAACATGTACGGAGAGTGGGACCAATAAAAAGACCCAGTAATTTTTACTGCTTTATTTGCACAAATATTATTGGTTTGTGTTGCATCTTCACCATTAAACAAAACCTCCTTTTTTTAATTGAGTAGGATGCGGTACCACATCCTCAAATGGTCCCTCCAGGGCGTCGAGAGGCTGCGAAGCGTCGACGCGAGGAGGCAGAGTCCTCAAGAAGAGTAGAGACTGATGACGACAATAGCATCCCTCTTCAAATGCCCCATCAAGTTTTGGAGGAAGAGATTCCATGCATAACTTTCCAGGCTATGGAGAGTGTTCATGTAGTTGCGTACTCTATTTTATTCATTCTTACCCTTAATCAAATATATGTCATCATTAATCTATGTTTTTTAAAGGTTTAACTACATAAGGATATCATGCATGTCCAATTTGTGGTCCCTCTCTATTTTCTTCTAGACTGACACGCTTGAAGAAGTCTATGACAATCATCATCATTTTCTTCCTATTGACCACCCCAAATATGTACCCCCGACTAATGGAAGAACTCCACAATCTCTGACCATTCAAGATTGGAAGGACACTTGGACACACGCCAATGATCATCCTCCACTCGGCATGAGTCGGTAACTAATTTACTTCTTTTGTTTGTCTTTAAAGTACACTCCATTATGAGAATGAGAAATAATATATTGTTTGTGCCTTAGATTCTCTATATTTTTTCGTCTCCTATATTGGACTGAACTCAAGATCAATCACCTGTTGGACCCCATGCATATATTCAAGAATGTTGCCTCTACATTATGGGATCACTTACTTGGGGCTCGTGATTCTGTCAATGTAAGGGAGGATTTACGTAGCATTGGACGTATGAGACGAGCTTGGCCACGCATTGGACCCAGAGGAAAGATCGAGTTACCGCGTGTGCCTTGGATGTTGTCGAAGATCGAAGAAAAGATGGTGAAGTAGCAAATATGTAGCTTTCGAACTCCCACAGGACATATGAGATGCCTCAAGGGAGCCTTCATAGAGAAAAAGAAAAGAGGTGTGGAGCAACTATCCAGTTTGAAGTCTCACGATTGGCACAAAATGATTCAGGTAAGGATTTTCATAGCCATAAATATATTAATTAGTGGAGTAACTATGTAGACTAATTAAAATGTATGAATATTTACATACAATTCATCCTTCCTACTAGCATATCCCATTGTGTTTTGAAAGATATGCGTGATATCATTTACAAGATGGGTGAGCTCGCGAGGTATGTATACTTTATACTTATTTTTTAGTTTACATATTGCGTACATCACATAGTAAACCCGCTTGAATTTATGGACAAAACTAATCATCGTTCTTAATTGTATGTTGGTAGATTTGTGAGTTTGAAGGAAATCGATCCATATACATTGTAAGAGGCTCGAGTATTGTCCATTGAGGTGGTTTGTTTGGTGGAGGAAACTTTTCCTCGCTCCATTTTGACTACTCAAGTACGCTTACTCGTACATCATCTGATTGATGAGATCGCAATTTGTGGGGTAGTTCATGCAAGGTGGATGTTTTTTCTAGAGCGCTTTATGAAAACCCTAAAAGATTTTGTAAGGCAAAATGCACGGCCCGAGGGAAGCATGGCTGAGGGTTGGTTAGTGCAATTATCCCTTGTACAAATCTCTGAATATCTTACTAAAGTGGACCCCTCTTTACCACGACTATGGAAAGATGATGAAGATTTGAGGATGACCTCTATAATACCTCAAGGAAAAGGAAGGAGCAAAGTGCTAATGAAAGAGGAACTTCGTAAGTTAAATGTATTTTGTGTGCTTAACAGCGAAGTAATGAGCAAATGGGTGACACTATATAAAGAAGCAAGGGCAAGAAGAGTAAGCGAAAGGCAAGCATTTCGTGCTAGACATGGACGTAATGTTCCATATCCAGAACATTTAAGTGCGTTTCCACGTCATATTGATATAGATTGGCTATATGAAGAAATGGAGAAGATGGAAAAAGAGGAGGCGATGGATATATCGCAAGAGGAGTGGGAATATGCACGAGGTTGCTTATCAAAGGTGAGACATACTTATAATTAAATTATCTTTAGTTATATATGATATAATAATTTTACATGTTTTATCTTTAACTAAATCATTAATATGATCTCAACAATGTACTACTAGCACACATTGTTCAATGCTATTTGGTGTGAAGGCAAACATTTTCGAACTCACATATAGATGATAAGAGAAATACCCAGGATTGTGGTATCCTTGCAAACTTCCAGGATACCAATGGCACCATGGAAGGTTATTGTGGCTTGATTCAATATATTTTGAAGCTTGACTTTAGGTGATTTTTTATATATGTACTAGATGTGAAGTGGTTTAAAGAAGTAGTAACAACGGGTGAGCATTGCACAATTAGACATCATCCAAGTGGTTTTGTAGTGATTGACTCTACAAAATTTCACCAAGGCAAGAATGACACATTCGTACAACCTCAACAATGCGAGCATGTATATTAGAAGCTATTTATTTTCATATATATTACTTCTTGATACATTCTCAAAATATAATAAATATCTAAGTTGCTTACTTTTTATTTTTTAAATGCAGGTTGTGTATCACCCAATGGTAAACAATAACCGACGGTGGTACGTCATCCCCATATCTAATCATTCAAAACCAATATATGGCAATACTACCAACATAGAGATAGTTGATGACAATCCAACAATCAATGATGATGCACATGATGATGTCATAATCGATGATATACATGATGCAGTGCAATACATCTGATAATGGGATAGACTTATTTGTTTCATTGCCTATTGGTAACATAGACCTAGAGGTAGATATTCTAGCAAGGGCCGATCTCATTGAAGATGAGATTGATCATTCATTGTAGCATATATAATTAGCTTTGAATGATTGGATGTATATTTGTAATACTCAGAAAGAAGTAAAGTTGGTAATGTATTCAAAAAAATACTAGCTGTTAAGATGTTTGGTCATATTTAGGGACTTGATGAGAAATGAAAAATATGTGAGCTTATTTTCACATCCATAAGCGCGTTTAAAAACGCAGGTATATAGACGAGTTTTATATACTAGCGCCAATAGACGCACTGATAAACACGCCCGCTATTTCACGTGTACAGTGCACGTCTATAGGGCCTTTTTCTTGTAGTGAGATGGAAATAGTTTTCTATGCTAAACACCTCAAGAGGCTTACCTATAATGTTGCTATATTGTTGAGCCAAATGTACCAACAATCGGGACTTTGATTGGGCTTCTATTGTTTCAGAATTTGCAACTCACTTTGGTGATAATCTCTTACCTTGTCTCTCAACATTTCACTCTAACTAACCAAGCATCTTTCTCTTCAAACTAACAAAACAAGAACACAAGACTAGCTTAGATGTGTAGTGAACTCACCAACTTACCTTCCCGGGTTGTAGTTCGAAAGTTTGAAGACTCGAAGATGGTTCCACGACTACGATCAACATGATCCAATGCCGTCACTTCTTCGTATCTAACACCAAGCACACTAACAAGTTGAGAAGCTAATAGGAAAGAAGAGAAAAGCAAGAAGACAACAAAGAGCTTCACCTTTCCTTAGTCCCTTGCTTAACACACCTCTCACTCACTCTCTCTCATTCACTCTCAATAATGGAGGCAATATGATAAAATAGAAGAAGAGAATATAAAGCTTCAATAGTTGCACTAATAGAGCTTCCGCAATATGGATGCACCAAAGGGGTCTCAAAGGGATAAATATAACTGAGACCTCTCACAGTTATATAAATACAAATTAGGGTTAGAGTTAGGTCACCTCTCTAGGATGGCATGTCGTTTTAAAGTTAGGGTTTGCACCTCCTTTTGGGCATTCTACCCCCTTTGTGAGATCTAGGCCGATCAATCCTCATAGCATGCTTGAACCTTATCTTAAATAGACCTAGGCTATGCTAATCTAATCACAAATACATGTGCGCAACCCACACAATAGTTGTGGGTGCAATAAATTTTTTAAGAGAACTTAAATGGGAGAATTTCTATCACAATACGATTTCCTCAGATGGTTTGTGGTTGCCTTTCAAGCACACTAAGATTATCATTCAGTAGAGAAACCCCGTATAGAAACTCATTGGATGTGGTGTCTATCAAGCGATTTGGTAAAGAGAGACAAGACTAGCTTCTCTCATGCACCATTGGATACCATAGTGATTTCATACATTGGCTACTGTGGTTTGTCGGTTTTTCCCTTGAGGGAATGCCTCTTTCTGAATGTTCCATTTGGGTAGTATTTCCAGGTGTGTACACTTTGCTAGAGAATGAGGTTGAGATGATTGCTAACTCATTGGGAAAGCTTCTTTATATTCTGCTAGTGCAAGTTAATCTTAGAGGAGAGAGGAGGGCATGCATACTAACATGGGACATGAGGGTGGAACCTTTTGAGGTGTTGAAACTAGTGGATGCCTTGAGGATTGAGGTTTTATGTACTATCAAATTCTCAGAGTTTCTTAATTCTTGTTATGTGCACCATGAGAATAACCATTTTGTCTACAATTGTTTGAATAAATTGGTTAGGAATCATGAGTAGAGAGAGAGAGGAAGAAAGATTGATAGAAAGAGGAGGCTACAAAGACGTTTGAGAAGCCTGAAAAAGGTAGACTAAACGTGATTGGGGGCAAGGTTACTAAAGAGGGAAAATACTCAGTTGACACTAGTGCATGGAGGACACAGTAAGAGAAAACTCCTTAGAAACCTTGAATTATAGGTGGCAATAATAAATATCAAGGGCCTTTTAATGCATGATGGTTTCTTTTTTTCGTAGGGCATATATTTGCTGATGATAATGCAAACATCATTGAAGAGAGAGAGAGGAAGAAAGATTGATAGAAAGAGGAGGCTACAAAGACGTTTGAGAAGCCTGAAAAAGGTAGACTAAACGTGATTGGGGGCAAGGTTACTAAAGAGGGAAAATACTCAGTTGGCACTAGTGCATGGAGGACACAGTAAGAGAAAACTCCTTAGAAACCTTGAATTATAGGTGGCAATAATAAATATCAAGGGCCTTTTAATGCATGATGGTTTCTTTTTTTCGTAGGGCATATATTTGCTGATGATAATGCAAACATCATTGAAGAGGATGAAGGGAGTATTAAGCATCTCTTTGAAGTCTATGACTGATTTACATAGGCTTTTGGCCTTGGTTAATTACCATATTTTCCAAGGTTAAAGAAGAGTGGTTGTCCTCACCTTGAGTAAGAATAAAATTCAAGTGGAGTCACTTCAAACTAAATGATATGCAAGTTTCTAAGATTAGATATTTGTTGCTGGATTCAAAAGGGGGTTTGGTAGATGAAAGGATTGTACTACAAGGGAATGGCCCGATAGTGATGTTCGGTTGTTCTGATGAAAAATATCAACATTGCTATTAGCGTTGTTATTAGTATCACTAAGTTTAGTTTGTAATGCTAATAGTGACACTAATAGTAGCAACGATGATAACAACACTAATAACGAGATGCTAATAGTGATGCAAATAGCAACTTCGCTTTGAGAAAAAAAATCAAAAGCCCAAACAAGGCATTTGTCAAAAGTATTTGTGAAAGAGAATGAAAGAGAGAGCGAGAGAGCTCAAAGATTTGAGAGAGAGAGAGAGAGAGAGAGAGAGCTCAAAGATTTGAGAGAGAGAGAGAGAGAGAGAGAGAGAGAGAGAGAGAGAGAGAGAGAGAGAGAGAGAGAGAGAGAGAGAGAGAGTCTAGGGAAAGCTCATCATCGTCTCTCCGCCTCCATCACCACCATACACCAAGAAGAAGGAGAGGGTGTAAAGGAGAAGGGAGGGAAACCATGAAAGGAGGTGCATAGGGTTTCATCTTCGAGCCTTTGAGGTAGGTATATTGCCTCTTATTGCTTTGTGTTTGCGTTTTCTTCTTTTCTTTCTTTCTTTTTGTTTGTGAAGAGATGCATTGTGAGAGAGGGAGGGAGTAAGGGAGAAAAAGGGAGGGAGAAGAAGAGAGAAAGAGGGAGAGAAAGAGGAGGAGGAAAACAAAGAGGGAGGGGAAGAGAGGGGGGAGGGAGAAACAAAGAGAGAGAGAGAGAGAGAGAGAGAGAGAGAGAGAGAGAGAGAGAGAGAGAGAGAGAGAGAGAGAGAGAGAGAGAGAGAGAGAGAGAGAGAGAGAGAGAAAGAAGGGAGAGAGAGAAAGGAGAGATAAAAATAGAGGGTGAGAAAGGGAGGAGAGAGAAAAGAAAGGTGAGGTAAAGAGAGGGCGAAGAGTAAAAAGAAGAGAGAGGGAGGGAGAGATAAATAAAGACATGGAGGGAAAGAGAAAAAAGAGAGAGGGAGAAATAGAGAGATAGAAAGAGAGATGGAGGGAAAAATAAAAGGAGAACAAGAAAGAGGGAGAGAGAAAGAAAGAAACAATGAGAGAATGAGAGGTAAAGGAAGAGAAAGAGAAGGAAGGGGAGAGAAGGAAGGGAGAGGGAGGGAAAGACAAATAGAGAGATGGAGGGAAAGATGTGTGTGTCTGTGTGTGTGTGTGTATAGATGAAAGGAGATAGAAAAAGAGAGATAGAGGGAAAAATAAAAATAATGAGAGCCTAGGGAGCCCATCTATAAGAAATCATCTATATAACATGTGTTCAAAGGATATTAAGAAATACCCTTTCTTTAAATGCTATAAGGCCTTAAAATTACCCCTTTTACTTTACTAAACTTATGGATTTTTTAAAATTATAATTAAAAACCTCATTTTGTAAATATAATCATGTAAAGTTTACTAAATATAATGCCCTTTCTTTTGAACTTACGTGGTACACTACAAGATATAGGCCTCACACTGATGTTCAAAGCAACGAAAATGTTCACAAAAAAAATTGCTCCCGTCATTGCTAAACACGTCAATATTAGCGATGCCATAGAACCGCTATCGGCATCGCTATTTGTGTCGCATTTTCAAATAGTGACGGTTTGCGACGCACACTACACGTTAATAGCGATGGTTACATATATATATTTTTTGTGATAGGGCAGCACATGTAGCACTATGTGTTGTATTTGGGCCATATACAAAAGGGTTACAATAAGGTGTACAATGGTTATCAAAATGAATGCAAAGTGTACTTGAATCCACAACTAGACTGATACATAAAATAAATACAAGATCATTTAATGAAAGTGCTCATGGAATCATGGAAAGATATAAAATATGATAATAACATAGTGCATGTAAAATGCCTACATAAATCACAGGACTAAAAAAGAAGAGGATATGCACTCTACGAATCCAAGCGCGAGCTATAGATCCTCGCCATCCAAAAGTTCCTCCTGCCACCACAAAGGAGCATTGAACGAACTCTGCAAAACAAGAAACAACTACACATCATTCCACCATACAATAATGCATTTTAATTAAAATTAGTAACTACAGACAAGAAATATGAGTTACTGGGCCGTCGCATGTATACAATCTATCGATCAATGCAGTGAGATCGTGTCTCTCTGCACATCGAGTTTCTAGGCCGGTGGGATTGCAGTTTGTAATGGAGTGCTGTAAAGAAAAAAAAAATACAACTGTTAGAAACATGATTGTCAGTACAAGCGATATTGTAAAAAAATAAGCGAGAAGAATAAAAGAAAAACTTACAAAGTCCTCCAGATAAGTCCTATGGCCGCCACCACTCCCAAGATGATGGACCACTTCTGTCTCCAGTCGTGCCCTTGTTGTCTCGCACTATTGTCTCCAACGTCCTGGAGAATCTATAGCCTCCTCCCCGAGTCGGTGTCAATCATCTGCATCTAGTCACTTGGGCTTTGAGGCCCCACTCTTAAGTGCCTTGAGTGCGTTCGATCATGTATGTGACATGTACGCACGCATGCTCTCTATCATCTAGCCTATGGAGAACCTATCTGTTGTGGTGGGTACCGAAAACTCGTCATGCAAGGATGCTACTATGTAGTCCTTGCTCCCCTCTGGTATGTTCTTCCAATGATCCAAGACGTTGTGCCAAAAAACTTGTTGGCACAACTCTCTCATATGAGCCATCACCCTCCTCCCCTCATCATTCATGATGATGGCTCATGTCCTATCATCTACAAGGTATCCATAATCCTCTGGGGTATGTTTAAGTTATGTCCACTCCCACCTGCGACCGTGCTCTGGGCATATCCAGGAGACCCCTGTACATTTGGTGTACCCACGGGGGTGGTATCTCTCGGAGTAGCACCCATTGGGGTGCCACCTGGTGGATGGCTAAGCAAAAGCTCGAGTGACTAGAGTAGACATCCCCACAGGTGTGGCAAAGGCCACAGGTAATGCAAATCTAGGAGAACGATAAGATGGAGACACTACATCGGTACCTCCACAACAACCACCTAAGCCACCCTCTCTCGAACCTGTATGAGAGTGACCGTGGGCTCCTCGACCTGTAGGCTCAATGCATCCACGTCTCCGTAGCATCCCCTAGAACCACTCTCTCTGTCTGGCCCAAGTCTGGAGCATCGACCTCGTCTACTAGAAATGGAAGCATCAGGGGGTGCCGAAGTAGATCTAACAGAATGACCTGAAGGTGTCCAAGATAACTGCCATATCTCTGAATCAAGCCATCTAATCTGGAGACATACGTATGAAGATCTCCTGTAGCTCCTTGTTGCTCCTCTCTCGACTCATCAAGCTATCTAAATATCCATAAAAGTCACATGCACATACAAAAATTGATGTTAGTATAATCAATATAAAGATTCAAGCAAAGCACAGTAATATAACTCTTAAAAAAATGATCTTACTTAAAATGCATATTCTAGAGTACCCTTATAAGCGATTCATCAACGAATTGAGTAGGTGGATGCTTTAAGTATGACGTAGCCTATGGTCCCATGTCAATCTCCTGACACAACTCTGCATACAATGGAAGGTCGATAGAAAGGTCACCACAAAAGGATGAGTCCACCTCGTTCTCGAAGAATTCTTGGCCTCCTGTCTTTTCATCATTATTACTTGATTTTGCCTCCTCTACATGCTCCAAGCTTTGGGCAGCCTCCACCCCTTGCAATATCGACCCCTCTATTTGCAAACTGCCCTCATCTATGTTGGAAACATTACTTTCATCATATACTCTCTCATTTCGGGGAGCTCAAGGTATAACATACCACCATCGAGGTTGTTAGGGGTTTGGATAGAAAACTACCTATTTAAAATCACATACAAGAGTGATTTAACATTTGTGACATATTCCATGTCATAATAAAAGTTTAAAAGACATGAGTTCATGCACCTATTCACATTGGGATGGCAATACAAACATGTCACACAAATCCATCCATATTTTTTCAGAATCTATTTCAAGAAATCCAAATGAACCTCGTCGAACAGTTATCCTGGCTCCTTCCAATACCAATTTGAGCCACTGCACATCGAATAGGATCATGGAGAAGCTACAGTAATCCACAATGATAATACTTTGCAAGTTCCCAAAATACTCCATCTCTTCTATAACGGTGTTTGAATCTGTGGCTCGCAGTCGGCTCTCTTGCTCGAACTTTGCCATGACACCACAATCCATTGTGGAGCACATTTTGCTGATACACTCTATGTAAAAATGTCGTCTGTGCAACCATGCCGCACAGTATATTTTGTATTGTACATTAAAACGGTTAATTAGTTGTCACATATAAAATCTAGATATGATAGCTTATAAAACATGTGGTCACCTTTGGACTACATCCCCTCGAGAATTCCCACTCCTCAGTAGAGACCTCCATCCCTTCGTAAGAGGCTACGATCAAAGCTCAATGTAACCATTGCATCTCCATTCCCTCGGGATATCGAATCGGTTGGTGGCGCATACTACGCCGAAATTTGGATCACGCTTCTTCCCAATATTTCCTAGCTTGCTCGTACCTAGCTATCCACGTCTCCACGGAGGCGTGGTGCAACATACAAAAACAATTAACTTTCTCCTCTATTGCATCATCCATCCTTTTTTCTACCCCATTTTCAACCACCACATCTCTGGTCAGTCTTTCATCATCCTTCAGTGATCATAGCATACTGTTGTCTGAATCCATTATTGGTAGCCACTGTGAGATATGTACTAACACCTCGGACACCAACCAACCTTCAGCCATGCTACCTTCTAGTCGAGCTCGTTGTCACACAAAGCCTTTCACGGTTTCCATAAAGTGCTCCAAGAAGAACATTCATCGCATATGGACAGGTCCTGCAATCTCCAGTTCATCTAGCAGGTTTGGGCATTCATTTGTGCTGGAGGTTTTCTAAGAAAACCTTTCCTTAGTTCATGACCCTCCGAAAAGACAGAGGCATGTCCTTGATATACCATCTTCTTCATGGTTCGTGACCTTCGGGAGTCTAATTGTGGCCCACACAATGGACATGCATGATAACCTGAGGTAACCAGACCTATTCCAACAACTCTATCTTGTGAATACAAACTTGAATGAGCTATGATATATATTACCAATGAGAACGGAAGCCTACTTACCTGAGCACTCCCCGAATCCTGGAAAGTCATGCATGGTCCACATGAGAATGGCTCATATATTGGCGGACCACCATTGACCATCACACTTGCTCATATCTTCCACGGCAACCTTCTCCCACAAGATCTTAAGCTCATTGACTAATGGACAGAGATAGACATCCATATTTTTGACTTTATAGCGGCCATGAATGAGCAAGTTAAGTATCAGGTGTCCTTCCTTCGTAGAAAGCCATGGTGGGATGTCATAGTTAATAAGGACTACATGCCACACACTGTAAGAAGTTGAGCGGAGACTGAATGGGTTCACGCCATCCATAGCTAGGCCAAGCCAAAGATTCCCTGGCTCTTGTGCAAAGCTTGGAAAGGTAGAGTTAATGTGGCTCCATGCACGTGAATTCGTTGATATTCGTTGGACTCCATTTGTGGATCTATTATGCGCATGCCACATTGTCAAGCTCACCAAGTCTGACGTACGAAACATGTGATGTATATGGGGAATGAGTGGAAAGTGTTTAAGAACTTTTTGAGGGATGGTTTGCCCTTGCAAGTCCTGTCGATACCTGTGAGCACCACACTTTGGACATGTCTCCATTGTCTCGTACTTTCCTCGAAACAACACGCAATCATTGACACATGCATGGATGATGTTGTAGTCCACACCAAGATTTTGTAAAACATGTCGCCCATCATCATGAGACTCAGGCATGGTATTTGCAAGTGGTAATATATGCTACTTTAGCAACCTGAAAAGAAATCATAAAACACCTTGAAAAAGAACAATTATTTTTTATAATGGTGCCGAAAAGAAATCAACGAAGTGTATGTAGAAGGTACCTGAACAACTCGGTCTCACTGACGGGACCTAAAATTGGTTGGAACTAGCTATGGCACTAGCGGACCTCATGCACACAATAGACAATCCCACCACACGGCCTCACGAACTAGGAGCATTTGAGATTCACTCTACACTAAATGCTAATGTCAATTCTGCGTTTCTATTAGATCATAGTCCAACATTTACTATCCCTTCTCCTTAGAGGGAGATCCCATAACATATAGGCATAGTGCCTCGTAGTACAAACATAAGGAAGCACCTCTCGGCTGATTGCCGCGGCTCCAATGCGACTCTCCTACACCTCGGGGATTAACCCCAAGATGCGTCGCTCCAACACAAAGTACACACAAGACAAGCTCCACTCTTTCATTTTGAACGTATTCCAGGAGATACCATGTGTCCTTGCTAAATAATTTCCCAAGAAAACGATTGACTAGCTTACAGATTAGGTTGTCTCACACACTCAAGCGTAGGTCATCATAACGGAAAACATGTACTATGTATCCAGTTCTTCATATTCCGATACCATGATTGATATGCACATGCAAAAGTGGATGATCCTAATGTGATCAAACATAATTTTCAATCGGAAACATGTCGTGCATAACCAAGCTTTGTGTAGAGGTTCATTTTGTCATATTTTGATGTATGAATTGTGATAAATCACGAACTTTGACAAAGACATAGGGAAAACTGAGGCTAAACCTCATGCTCCACCACTACCATATATTCACGAATACTCATCATATTTTTCCTTATTTTTATGAAGCGTATTTTTATTTTTGTCATATTTTTTCTTATTTTTATGCATTTATTTATCAATGATCACTATTATTTTTTATTTTTCTTATACCAATCATTTTAGCATACTAAAATCCAATTTTATTTTCTATTTTTCCCCATAGGAACACATTTCACCCACCCGAAACGACAAATTAAAGCCATCATTTTACCCTTAAAAATCGTATTTTGGGTGTTGCCGGATTTAAATAGCGCATGTAAATCATTATGAAATCAGAAAATTTTTATTAAAAAAAATTAAACATGATGCAACAAGAACTCAAACAAATTTTCATCGCATAAGAATATCATTTCCATCATAAAATGTCAAAAAGCTTCATTTCCTTCATAAGAAATAGGCATACCGTGTTTCTACGAAACCCGAGACGCATTAAATGACTGCGTGACCAGTGGAGGGAGCCTCTATTGCTCTCAATTTCATGTTGCACATCAAGCTTCAGCATCTCCATTAATCTCCATCATCATTTGCTTCAATTCCCTTCTCGATTCCTCCTTTAAGATAATGCACATGAACAGTCCACAGAGGGGAGAGAGAGGGAGGAGAGAGAAATACTAGATATGGTTCTTCTGATTCAGGCAACCATTTCTCATGCGAGAGGCAGTGATGGAGAGCATAGGATAGCACAAGATCACTGATATAATCAATGGGGGGCGGGGGGGGGTTTGCTTTCAGCCCCCATAGCCCCCTTCTCCCTCAAAATTCAGCGCATGTAGACGTCGCCTCCCTCTTTTTTTCTCCATGAGAAAAATGCACCTCCCCCCCCCCCCCCCCCCCATGTGAAAATTGGGGGGTGAGAGACTCCAAAGGTCACCCCCTTCCCACCAAGTCCTTTTATACTTGCTTTCTTTTGGGCTTTGGACCCCGGGTACCCCATTCTCGCGTCGCGTCAGATTTGACTTCTGAAAAATTCTGGGCATCCGTCTCGAGGTTCCACACTACCTGGCATCTCCCAAGATCCAATCTGACATCATGGAAAATTAAATCACTTTTGGCACCCATCTTTTACTTGCCACTTAAAATCGTACTTATTGTAGCTGCTGCCTTCAACGAAGTCTATTTTTCTCTTGAAATTTGAAATTTTTGGCTAATTTTGAGCATGTTTCATGGGAAAAATCCACCACTCATTGGCGACCAGGGGATAGGGCAACTCAGCCCATTGAATCCCACGAACAGATTTACACATAAACACAACCACAAAGAGCATCAAGCTGATATAGAAAATACGTAACAAAACACATCACAGCTCTCACCCTATCCCCTGTCTTAACCAAGGCATGAAATCCATGAGGGGTAGGCTTAGCATAATCTGATAGAAAATCCTAAAGCTAGTCACTAATCAACTGTTCCAACATAGCCAAGCTAAAAAGAACTATCAAAGAGGTCATCCTAAGTGGTGGTTTGAACTACCTATCCAACTGAGTACAACTTGACTAGGAGCTCCTCCTAGGCGAGGACTCCTATAGCATGATCAATAAATATTATCTTGTAGCACATTTTTCCTTTCAGGCATTGATTTTCCATACTCGGGCATGTAAAAAGGAGGGAGCTGAGCGTAATGACCCAAGGAGAACAGAGCATCAACCTTAGGTCCTGTCTCGGTACCCAAGCCTACCAAGCCCTCACAAGGTGACACTGAATCCTTTTTTGATGCTTACTTTTATTTTTGCTCCAACCTTCACTTATTTGTATTTTGTTGGCTAGATGTCACCCCTAGGAAGACAAGGCATTAGTCTAGGGTCTTGGCTCATCCACAAGAACCTACTAGGCCTTTGCAAGGCAATGAACAACTGCTCAAGGATTTTTCTTTCTTTCATTTTCTATTTTTAGAGGGGTTAGAACTCCTTTTTACACCCCTCTCTATATATATATTTTCTTTCTTTCAGATATTTAGAGTTTTTTCTTCTTGTGGTTTTTTTAGCAGGCTTCTCTAACTGCATCACAACTAACAGAAACTCCTAGGATGGTCACCTAGCAGGTCAGCAAAACAAGGTCACTAGAACTCCCTTCTAAAACAGATCTTTCAGTTGCCTGACAATGCCTTTGACAGGAGTCAATGAATACTCAGACCTCCCCCAGACATACAGAACCTAAACCTTGGACTTTATACCTTGAACGCCGGTCCCCAACAATTAAAAGAAAGTAACCCTCACAGACACATATATCATTAATTGCTTAAGGGAAAAAACTCGAGAAGGGGACGGAACCACTTGGAATGGCCACAAGAAGCTCCTTCGCAGCAAAGGCTCCCTCTAGTGACTTCGTCAACCTGTACGATGTGATCATGAAAACAAAAACCATCAAACGTACCTGCACCAAATAGTTATAGGGCCCTCTTAGCCTAAAGGAATAGCATATTTTACTACAAATTAACTGGCCCTCTTGGCCTAAAGAAATCAATCACAACACTACAAAACAGACTGGCCCTCATGGCCTAATAAAATGAAACATTAAAACCTTAAAGCAACTGGCCCTCTTGGCCTAATGAGATCAAATAGAACATCACCTACCCTTCCCTCCTTGGAATAAGGTAGATATATGAAAATATGCTCCATTCCAAGGGGAAAAATAGGGCTCTCAACCCTAAACTAAATGCATCAAGTTGTGGCCCATCCCTCCTGCATATATAGCAAGAGGGGTATGCATAACACGTCATCTGATCAACCTATGGGTCCAAGATAGTAGTGGTAGATGGGTCTCGGCCACTCTTTGCATTACCCATACCAACCATAGCCTGCCATATAATGCGTGGTTTGATAAAATTCTCCACAAACGGCCAGGTCCTATCTCATTATCAATACATCTGGACTAGGACCACAGTTGAAGAAGAGGTCCTCTTCATAAGCTAAATTTGCTAGGGAATCCGCAAACTGATTCCAAGAACATGGAATCAGTTGAAGAGATACTCCCTCAAATTCATCAAGTAGGGTCATAGCACTTCAATGATACATGCAAAGGATGGGATTCCGAACCGTGTATGTCCCATTTAGTTGATTTAAGATTAGTTGGGAATCCCCTTTTACTAATAACCGTCGAATACCACTTTTCTTGGCAATATTCAGTCCCATAATCAAGGCTTTATACTCTACCATGTTGTTAGTGAATCCTACCCTGAGATAAATAGCTAATTTCATTGTAACTCTACATCGAGGATCTCAGATAACTACTCCAACACTCCCTTTTTTATTAGGGCCTCGGGATGCTCCATCAAAATATAATGTGTAGGTCCACAATGGGTTTACACAACTAGCCATCAAGATCTCCCCTATTCATAATGATGATAGTCAAAATTCAACATAGTTAGAGGATGAACTAACGGCTCCATCCCACCTTCTTCATTAAACTCAACATGGATGCTGGTCAGAATTTGTAAACAGTGATGGCAGAAAACTTTAATTTCCCACACAAAGGTACCATATTCTTGCTCAACCACTTTGTATCCTTTGTTCCACTAGATAAGCTTCCCCTAATAATATCTTTGCTCTAGATATGGGTGCTCCAAATAAGGGATAAACCACTCCATTAGCCAATTTAAGCTCTCCTACAGGTCTAATCAGCCCCAGCATGGACTTGCAATGCATTTAGTATGTTAGCATACTAAAAAATAAAAAGGTTTAATCTTATTAAGATTAACCTTATTTTTAAATTCCACTCCTTGTAGATTAGCTAGTAAAGCCGTGGACTTATTTTTTCCTATCCTAACTACCTTGTAAGGGTCATCCCATCTAGGCTCCAACTTTCCTAGAAATAGCTCCCTACATGCATCATAGTATAGAACTAATTGTCCTTTCTTAATGATATATTTCTTCACTTTTAGATCATGCAGTTGCTTCATCCGATGCTTGCCCACTTCCTAGTATAAGAAACTCTGCAATTTGAGCTCATCTAAGTGGGATATAGTCATAAAATGCTCGAGTAGGGAATCTTCCTTACCCAAAGAATGATTGATTGCAAATCTTATGGTCGGCAACTCAATTTCCAAGGGCAAGACACACTCCTCCCCATAAACTAATTTGAATGGGGTGTGGCCAGTGGCTCATTTAAATGTCGTGTTGTATGCCCATACCACCACATACAATTTTGTATCCTAGTCCCGTTTCTTTTCGGAGACTATCTTGGACAGGATACCCACAAGCTGCTTATTGGTACTTTCCACTTGTCCATTTGGTTGCGGATTATAGGGGGACATCTTATTATGCTTAATTTTCAATGCTTTAGTTAAGATTTTATTCACCTTGTTCAAAAAATGGGGTCTATGGTCCGATATTATTTCCTTTGGCGGACCGAAACGGCAAATGATGTGCTCAAGTAGGAAACTGGCAGTCTCTTTTGCATTGTCCTGCCTCGTTGCCTATGCTTTTGACCACTTTGTAAAGTAATCAGTTTTGCTACTATAATATATCTCTTCTGAGTAGTAGACAACGGGGTAATAGGACCCACAAAGTCGATGCCACACTTCTCAAATGGAAGGGTAGCAATAATAAGCATAAGTGGGCACTTCCTATTCTCTCGACCTTCATGTCTTTGATATGTATCGCATCTCTTAACATACTCAAATGAATCTTGAAGGATGAATGGCCACCAATATCTAGCTCTTAAGGCCTTCTATGCCGTCAACCGCCCAGAAAAGTGCCCCCCACAAGTGGAGTCATGGCACTCCTCCAAGATAAATGGAACCTCGTTAGGCATCACACATCGGAAATAGATATCATCAATACCCTGTTGATATAGTGTTCCTGCGATTAAAGAAAATTTCAATGCCTCTTGTTTAATTTTCCTCTTTTCGGACTTTGATAAAGTAGCTCCAGTCTCTCCTGTAGATAGATAATGCGTTATAGCAGCATACTAGGAGGGAATAGACACATAGCAATCTTAAACAATGTTTCCATGTCACTTCCTTCAGCCAAGACCTCTTTAGGCTCTCCAAAATCCACAAGACATTCTACAATGCCTTGTAGCCTTGGTGGCTTGCTCTTAATCTCGTAATTAAACTCCTGCAAAGTGATTAACCACTTTGCTAAACGATCAGGCGGTTGTAACTTGTTCAGCAACAATCGAAGCCCTTCCGCATTCGTATAAAAAACCACCTTCTCATACAGAATTTAGTGCCTGAATTTTTTGGTCGCAAATACCGTCGCAAGGCACAACTTCTCCATATAGGTATAGTTAATTTCCAATATGCCCAACTTCTGACTAGCAAAGGCTATCGGATGGTACCGGTATTCCTCCTAAATTTGGGTCAAACAACAGCTGATACTATATCTTGTGGCTGCTAAAAATATATAAAATATGTCACCCCTTTTAGGTGCTTTGGCAAGCTCATGCTTCACATTGTCAAAAGATACTTTGTAAGCATCACTCCATGCAAACTGATAGTTAAAGGACAATAGGTTTGTCAGTGGGAATGTTCTTTCTGCCAAGGCATTGATAAACCTTCGATAATATCCTACCGATCTCAGAAAGCTATGCACTTCTTTTGGAATACGTGGTGGACTCATGGTGACTATGACTTTAAACTTTTCAGAGTCAGTCTTAGAATCCCTACTAAACTGACCACATGACCTAACAATAGTCCATAAGGCACTCCAAAGACATATTTCCATGGGTTAAGAGCTATGCAAAATTGTCTCCAAAGCTCAAAACACTTCCACAAAATAATTAACTATCTTTCTCTTATGGTGGCTGCCCCCAGGTCATCAATGAATACTTTCAACTCTTCTGGGGAGATGTCACCAAAGGTCTTATCGGCTGTTCTTTGCCACGAACCAGGTGCATTACATAAATCAAATGCTATCACATGGTACGAAAAGGTACCAAAGACAGTAATAAATGTTGTTTTCAACTTATCTTGCTCAGCAATCACCATTTGGTTATATCCCGCAAAGCAATCCATGAATGATTATATTTCCCTATCCGCTAATTGATCCAAAAATTTGGTCAATAAAGGGCAATGGGTAGTAGTCTTTAATAGTCTGCTTATTCAACTCATTAAAGTCTACACAAAGCCAGATTTGATTATTTTTCTTCTTTTTGATCACAACTGGTGAACACCATTCAGTATGCTGAACAGGAAAGATCAAACCCGCTTTTTGCAACTTCTGTAGCTCCTCAAACAGTCCGTCCCTTAGTTCAAAAGGCATGCACCGTACATTTTGATGTACAGGACTGGTACCTTCCTCAACAGGAATAGTATGCACAACCGGACTGGGAGGAATGCCCCTAAGTTCATCGTAGCTCCAAGCAAAGACGTCATGGAACTCTTGAACTAAGGATACATAGTCCTCTAGTTCTTTTGAACTGAGCATGGAACCTAATTTGATTGGCCGTGAATCATTAGGCGTACCAAGGTTCACCAACTCAATAACGTCCGCATCTCTTATTCAATCTTGAGGCTCTATCAGCTCATTCAATGTAGTTTGATAAATGTCCTTTGTAGTGGACCCTTCTTTAGATCCATTACTCGATGATGTCTCACTACCAGATGGATCATCTACTGTTTCTAGTTCAGTAGAGGATAAAGGAGCTCTCTCACTCTGAGGAGACTCAGGGTAAGCATCCACTATTACACGATTGGCACCTCTACCTAGAATCACTCAACCAATGGGCATATCAACTTGATAGTATGTTCATAAAATCCAGGGCTTGCCTAGCAAAACTCGATAGCTAGGATGTCCTACAAACCTTATCACCCTAAAGTCCAGGTAGCATTCCATGCTTGCAATAGTAACATGGACTTTAGTGATGCAACCTTCTGGTTGCTTTAGACTATCATCGGCCATCTTAAGAAGTGTAGAGCCGTCTTTTTGGATTGGTAGACCTAGCCTCTCCATAAGGTTTGAACTCATGATATTGATGGAGGATCTAGTGTCCACGATAGCATGCTCCACTAATATTCCATCTACATACATTGGAACCCTGGGACAATGCTTTTCAGCATGATCAAACCAATCTTCTCCCACTCGTGCTATGCCGAAAGGTTCTACAATATACCCAATACGTAGGATTTCTTGAATTCCTGGTGTACTCTTGGAGACAATTTAATCAATTGCAGAAGATTCACATCTGGTTTCACCTCCCTAAGAGAACTTGTTAGATCAAAGTCGTGATAGTTAGCCAAAGTTCTCTTCTCTTGCCAAACCATTCTCTCCTTTGGTCTTTGGACTGGCTTTGATGCCTCTTTTTTAACTTTTGCCTTCTTTTTTGGTAATTCTTTATCCTTCTCGATATGAACTTTACTATCAACAGACCTTAGAGGTCTACCTTCCATATCAGGATTTAGAACTTGCTTTCCCCTAGCATCTTGCTTAGGGTTTTCCTCGACAGGTTTTACAGTTCCTTTGTCACCCTCTTTAATATTTTGACCTCTTGTTATGGCTCGTAGATTAGAAGTTTTAGCGTCATTGACATGTACGGCCTCAATAAGACTGTCTCCATTGCCATGAGGCAACTCTCTACAATCGTCTTTCCTCTTTGCAGTATTTGTCTTGGTCCCTCATCTTGTTGGAGATTATTCCCTTGTGCGTGATGGTTAACTGGACCTGGCAATTTACTCCCTTGTTTGAGAGAACTGATCTTACTCCAACAGGTAGCAGATAAGTGGCAAGGCTTTTCGCAAATATCACATTTGATATTCAGACAATTCCTAGGGAAATATTGGCCACCACACCACTTATAGCTATATCTTGAGGGGGTGTCAAGAATCGTGTGGTGGGGGGACTTGCTTAAGCTACTGCACCAAACACACACTATATACAAAAGAGGAAGCTCACTCAAAAACACAAGAAGAGAGATGGAGGGGAAAATGTTTTCTTGCTGGTTTCTTCTTCTTCTTCCACACACTATACAATGTACACAAAGTATAGATAAGATACAACATAAAGGAAAGTGGCCTACTAAGTCAAACAGTGCATAATCAACTACACTAATCGACTGGCGCTATGTCTTTGCCAGCTGTAGGTAGATATACCAAACTAAATATAATAAGTAATAAGTTAGTGGCCATGTGAGTATCATAATGACCACCAACATACTAAGTGTAGACATGCGGATCCATCTAGCCAGGCGGTCCATCATCAATGTCCACACGTGTTGAGCTTTCCATCTCAACACTCCCCCTCAAGCTCAACTCTATCTCTGCAACTCCAAGTAAGCTTTGGAACTTCCGAAGCTTCTTTGCACCCAATGCCTTTGTGAAAATGCCACCTATCTGATCTTGTGTGCTGACATATATCAAGTCAATCTCTCCTGCAAGTACCTTCTCTCTCACAAAGTGGTAGTGCACCTCAATGTGTTTTGTCCTAGCATGGATCACTGGATTCCTAGCTAACTGTGTGCTGCTTATGTTGTCACAATGAATGACAACTGGACCATCTCCCTGCACATCCAAATCACCTAATAACTTTTGCAACCATACCACCTTACATGCTACCATAGCAACACCTCTGTACTCGATAAAGCAACTGTAGGTTGCTTTTTGCTGCTCCATGTAACTGCTGCACTACCAAGGGAAAACATGAATCCACTTGTAGATCTTCTATCTGACATGCTACTAGCCCAATCTGCATCTATGTATCCAAAGACCTGTATGTCCTTACCTACCTCATAAAAAGGTCCATAATGTAAAGTGGACTTCACATACCTCAATATACGTCTATGTAGTGGGAGCTCATGCTCAACCGCCAAGACCCACGGATCACTTATTGCTTCAAGCGTTTCAAGCCGAATGCTAATGGCTACCTCTCACATAGCCTATGCACTCTCATGCCTACCGGGTGTAGTGAGCTTACCTTCATGCCAATCGAGTTGCCTCCTCTCTCGCACACTCCGGTAGCTCCACGATCCAAGTGCAAGCTTCAAGCAAGCTCGATCCTCCCGCTCCAAGCTCCAAGCTCCATCGCCACGAGCAAGATAAGAGAAGAGAAGAGAAGAGAAGAAGAGAGGAGAAGATGGAGAGCTTCTCCAACCCACGATCCCTCACCCTCACACACTCACTTCCTCACACTCTCACACTCCCTCTCTCAAGCACAAGCTCAAGCAAGCAAGAAGAAGAAGAAGAAGAAGAAGAAGAGGAGAGCTACTTTTGGCCACACACAAGAATGAGCTTCCATTCACTTTTTGAACTTTATATATACAAACCCTAAATCCCTTTTGTGTGGTCATCCCCTTTTCTCCTTTTTTACATGGCTGGCCAGCCCTTTTTCCCATTGTCCTTCTATCTTCCTAGCTTCCTTTCCACCGCCCGTCTACATTTACAAATTGCACGGGTGAGAGCCCAGCGCTCCTTGAATTAAACCATGATGCGCTTGTGCTCTTTTACAAAAGTTTTGACTTGCGCTTTTCCTTGTGCGCCTTTCTCCCTTATTTAAGACTCTTCTCCTTGTGCGTCTTTGTCTTCTGTTTCTCTTTGCCTTGGCCTTTGTCTTTGTCTTCTGCTTTAGCTTTTCTGGATTTTCCACCTTCGTTCGTTTGAGGGTTAACAATCTAACTTCATCCAAGTGAGGCTTTCTAGGCATCTGCATAAACTGACTGACAAGGCCAACAACATAGGTCAAGTCTGGCCTTGTGATAGTCATGTAAATCAAACTCCCTACTATCCTCCTAAACATAGTAGGGTCTTCTATCTCATCCCCAATGTTAGCACTTAACTTCACATTTTGCTCCAATGGTACTGAAAGAGGCTTGCATGCTGTCATACCATACTTGGATAACATATCCAAGCCATACTGCCTTTGGGATAGCCATATACCATCATCACATCTGATCACCTCAATAGCAAGAAAGTATCTTAGCTCACCCAAAATTTTCATCTCAAACTTCTTCTTCAAGAAGTCCTTAACTTCAACAATCCCATTGTCACTGTCACCCGTAATAATCAAGTCATCCACATAGATGATTATGATGAACAAACCTGCATCTCCCTTTCTCACATAAAGTGAGTGATTAACATCAGAAATACAAAATCCAATATTGACAAGATACTCTCCAATCTTGTCAGACCATGCTCTAGGTGCTTGCTTGAGCCCATAGAGCGCCTTCTTTATCCTGCACACATATGTGGGATGCTCTAAATCCTCATAACTTGCTGGTTGCTCCATATACACTTCTTCTTGCAATTCACCATGCAAGAATGCATTCTTAACATCCATTTGCTGCAAACTCTAACCTTTGGCTGCCAAGGCAATCACACACCTAAGAGTTGCCATCTTAGCAACTGGACTGAATGTCTCTTCATAATCTATGCCATATGTTTGAGCATAGCCTTTTGTAACTAGCCTAGCCTTATACCTGCTAACTAAACCATCTGCATTATGCTTGACTTTGTAAACCCACTTACAGCTAATAGCTTTCTTACCCTTAGGTAAGGGTACCAAATGCCAAGTCTTATTGATTTTTAATGCAGCCATCTCCTCATCCATTGCTGCATCCCAATGAGCATGACCAACATCATCCTCAAAATAAGTGGGCTCAACATCCTCAATTAGTTTCACCATATAAGCATAATGGTGAGTTGCATAACCTTCAAAACTAAATCTTTTAATAAGGTATCTGACCTTGCTAGATCTGCGTACCACTGGATTACTCAATGGAGCCTTTACATTACTATGAGCTCTCTGTACACCTGGTGTTCTGACTGAAGGAATGCCAAGCTCATCATCCAAACTCTCTGAATCACTAGAATCTCCATCAAATCCCAAATGACTGGTAGATGCATCATTACCATCTATCACTTTTTTCTTTTCTTTATCCTTCCCTGTAACACTTATAGATCCACCTGAAGATGTGGGACTACTTCTTAGTCTCCCAGACCAAGGGCTCACTATAGATATAGTACCAGATGATGTTTTTGGTCCACTAAGACTCTGTGATTCTTGTTTTTATTTTTGCACATAGCTGTCCTAATCATTATCATCATCTAATACATCACCAGTAGGTGCATATCAGCTGCCCATCTCATCAAAGATAACATCCCTGCTCACTCTAAACTCACCTGTGACAGGGTTATAATAGCGATACCCTTTCTGCTCTAAAGAGCACCCAATAAAAATACATTTTTCAGCCTTTGGATCAAGCTTCTTCCGTAGCTCATCTGGCACATGATATGCAACACATCCAAATACCTTCAAGTGCGATACATCAGGCTTCTTGCCAGTAAAGCACTCTTTAGGAGTCATCCCATGAACTGCAGTTGTGGGAGTTTTGTTCATAATGTAGACAACAGTATGGACAGCCTCAGACAAAAAATGTTTGGGCATATTTTTTCAACCATTAATGCCTGTGCAACTTTTGCAATATTTCCATTTTTTCTTTTTGTAACACCATTTTGCTGTGGGGTATACCTGCAAGTAAATTGCCTCTTTATCCCATGAGTCCTCAAGAAGCCACTGAACTCATTAGAGAGGTACTCTCCCCCTCCATCTGATCTCAAGAACTTTACTTTTAAGCCTATTTCTATTTCAAAAATTGCCTTAAAAGATTTGAAGTGCTCAAACACATCACTTTTTTCCTTCATGAAGTATGCCCATAACTTTCTTGAACAGCCATCAATAAATGTGACAAAGTATTTGCTACCACCAAGAGGTACATTCTGTGTAGGCCCCCAAACATCTGTATGCACTACATCAAGTATATTTCTACTCACTTCTCTATCATGCAAGAAGGGTTGTCTTGCCTGCTTACCAAACTGGCATGCTTCACAGACTTTATGCAATTCTGCAACTCTAAAAGAAGGCAACCTTGTAACCAATCCTCTGAACTGCATTAATTTCAGCCTTTGCACATTCGCATGTCTAATACGTTTATGCCATATTTTAATATTTGCAACTACTCATTTTTCTTTAGCATACATAGTAGTATCCATTGCAGGAATTCCAATATCTAAAGTGAACATTCAGCCAACTCTACTTCCTTTTGTGACCAACCTGCACTTATCATTAAAGTCTTCTACAAAACAACCTTTTGTATTGAATCGGACATGCAACCCTTGCTCTACCATTTGGCCAATAGATACTAGATTCTTTGTAATTGATGGCACATGTAATACATCTGTCAGACTCTTTGTCTGGCCATCATACAAGGACAAGGGAACCTTTCCAATGTGTGAAATTGGGTGGCATGAATCATCACCCATCTTTACATAACCTGGGTTTTGTAAGTCCTGCATCTCTCCAAACCATTCAACATGACTGGTCATATGATTAGATGCACCTGAATCGACATACCATACATCGTCATGTGTCCCCTTTCCTATAACTGCATTCATCATATGCTGCATAACAAACAAACACTCATTTTTGTCTTCATTCTGTCGTGAAGACGATGCATAGTTTCCTTGCTGCAATTTACCACTGCGAATATCATCCTTCTTTGCATAACAATGGGCTGCAATATGGCCTGTTTTGCCATAATAATGGCAAACAATAGTAGAATTTCCAGAACCTCTATTCTGCCATCCACCTCTTCCTCTAGAGCTTCCCCTGCCTCTAAAGTTTCCTCTGCCTCCAGAAACCTGCATTTTACCAAACGGTTGATTGAACCTATTTTGCTGGTTATCGCCAGCATGTCCCATACCATGGCCTCTCGAATCACCCCTTCCTGAACTTGAGTAAAATGCTTGGACCTGTTCACCATTTCTTTCAGATGAATCACCCTGCATATTGATCTCTTTAGTAATCATGAGAGAGATCAGCTTATCAAAATCTAGAAATGACTTCTGTACATATACTGAAGTAACAAATGATTTCCATGCCTTCTCATTGTTAAGGCCACTCAGAGTGGATGAAACCAAATCATCACCATCCGACATTGTATCAATTGCTGTTAAAGCATCTGCAATGCTCCTCACCTTCAACACATACTCATTGATAGACATTTTTCCTTTCTTCAAGGCATTCAACTCTTGCTTGAGTTGAATCTTTCGTACCTTTGTATTTACTGAAAACATGCTCTCAAAAATTGTCCAAGCTACATGTGAAGTTTCTGCATTCCTGATATGTCCCATCATAGTATTATCAGTAACTGCAGATAGCCACTACATCACCTTTTTCTCTTTCGCATTCCACTCTTTCCATGCTTTTAACTCACCTGCAGTCAGCAGAGGGATACCCAGCTCTAGCTCCTTTTCTTCACCTGAAACAAATTCATAAAGGCCCTTTCCAATGAGGAAGTTTGTCACACAGAACTTCCATGAAGGGTAGTTGTTCTTGTCAAGCTTCTCAATAATGGGATTTCCTCACAAACAAGGATATAACAAGCAAGCTAGTCTTCTGCAATCTTTCACAACACGTGCACAGCACTAAACCAAGCAACCTTTTTTCACTGATTGCTCAATAGTACATGTAATCTACAACCTGTTTGCAGATAAACCTTATGTTTGCTTCCTGTAAACACCTCAAAAATTACAGATTCGCAATCTATAACCTATGTACCCACTTTCGGTCAATATAGCCGAAATCACAGTGTACCCTGAAACTGCTGTCCACAACCTTGCGGCTCTAAAATGAGGCTTGAAATGGCCTCAGACGCCCAAAATAACTCACACCAAATCTCACAGCAATATGAGATTTTTGCTCGACCTTGCTTTCGGTGCCTCCACAGGCACTATTCAAGAGGGAGAGTGGAAGAATGGGAGAGCTTCTTACCCATTGCTTGCTTGCTCAAACCTTGCTTCTTCTCCTTCACTTCAGCCTTCAAAATCAGCCTCTCTCAATGGCATGGCTCTGATACCATGTCAAGAATCACGTGGTGGGAGGACTTGCTTGAGTTGATGCGCCAAACACACACTGTATACACAAGAGGAAGCTCACTCAAGAACACAAGAAGAGAGATGGAGGTCAAAACGTTTTCTTGCTGGTTTCTCCTTCTTCTTCCACACACTATACAATGTACACAAAGTATAGATAAGATACAATATAAAGGAAATTGGCCTACTAAGTCAAATAGTGCATAACCAACTACACTAATCAACTAGCGCTATGTCTTTGCGAGCTGTAGGTAGGTGTAACAAACTAAATACAATAAGTGATAAGTCAGTGGCTATGTGAGTATCATAATGATTACCAACGTGCTAAGTGTAGACATGCGGATCCATCTAGCTAGGCAGTCCATCATCAATGTACGCACGTGTTGAGCTTGCCATCTCAACAGGGGGCACCCTCTTCAGGGCGTCAGGTCCCTATCAAATTCTGCTACTTCTTAAGGAAATTGACGTCCATAGCTATTTGTCTATACTGTTCACTGATTATATCAGTGTAGTGCTTCATCATATCCTTGACTTCACCAAGGACATTTGAGGCACTAGGCTGATAGTCACGATCATCTGTCTGTCATCCCATCGGCCTAACCACTTGATTGGGAATCAGTCACTAACCTACTGGGACAACATTTGGGTTTGTTGTTTGGCCTCCATCACTTAGTGGGGCCGTCTAGCTAGCCATAGGCATAGTCATATTGGGAGAGGTTGGTAACATAGACAAATTTGGCATGATACTCTCTCTTCCATTTGCATTCATCATGGGCCCCCCTTGACTCCTATTGGTCAATGCCAAATTATTACCATTCCAATTTATCCTTGTTGCGTAAGCCCTGGGGGAAGTTACTATATGTATATCCTCTACATCACGTGCGTTCAAGGCCTATTTATAAATATCCTTATCTGTGAATTTTTATTGAATAAAACATAACCCTTTTCTATTCAATATATAAATAACCCCTTTATATTACACCCTTATGTATGTAAAAAATTTATAAAATTTATATTTTAAAATTTTCTTATTTTGAACCCACGTGATACACACATATATTCATGAGTACTTATCCGAGCGTAAGCCGCTTGCAAGTGCGACTCTACTCCTTCTGCTTGGGTAATAACAATGTCAATGTCGGCCAAAGCAACACTACTAAGCTGCACCTAGATGTTGAAATCTAATCCATGTAGGAAATATTGCAACTATGCAGCCGGTGGAACGAGGATATAAGTATTAAGTTTGCAAAGAACTTGCTTCAATTTCTTGGCATAGGCCTGGACATTCTCATTTGGCTCTTGGCGTGTTACATTCAAGACACACAATCAATACTATCCACCCCTCTCAGGAGAGCAAACTCTCTCTAGAGGAAGGCCATGAAGAATTAGTAAGTGCTAGTTATGGTTTCGGCCTCTAGACCGTGATACCATAGTGCTGCCCTTCCTTTTAATGTCACATAAGAACATCATTAGGTGTCCTTTATCTTGGATTTGATAATTGAACATGAGCATTTGAAACTCCTTAATATGGAGGTCCCCATCTTCTTCTGCTAACCCATGTAAGATGGGCAAAGATGCTCCTAATGCCACTAAATTTGGTGTTCCTGCTAGAATTGCGATAGGTTGTGCCATGGCTTCAACTGGATTGACAACAGGAGTTTGTGTGGGTAAAATTACATCCCACTTGAAGCGGGTTGATTGACTGGAAGAAGGGAAGTACTAAGACTTCCGCTTGCACTCAAAGGGCTGCTTGTGACCCTTAAGTTATTAGAACCACTAGCGCTTATGCGTAGCGGGCTACTTCTTTGAGGAGAATAGCACCTTAGAATCTCCAACCATTGTCTAGCCCTCTCAACACGTTTTGCTTTTTGTATTTCGGCTTGACGATTTTTGTCGGAGGACATAAACCGACTATTCGGTCCCTAGAAACACTATATTTGGAACCACCACTTATTGGTGGCTTCTGAAAAATGCACCATTGATGGGACCTAAAATTGGTTGGCACTGGCTATGGCACTAGCCGTACCTCATGCACACAATAGACAACCCCACCACATGGACTCGCGAACCAGGAGCGTCTGAGATTCACTCTACACTAAATGCTAATGTTGATTCTGCATTTGTATTAGATCATAGTCCAACGTTTACCATCCCTTCTCCTCAGAGGGAGATCCCATAACATATAGGCATAATGCCTCATAGTACAAACATAAGGAAGCACCTCTCAGTTGATTGCCATGGCTCCACTGCGACTCTCCTACACCTCGGGGATTGGCCCTAAGATGCATCAATCCAACATAAAGTACATACGAAACAAGCTCCACTCTTTCATTTTAAACGTATTCCAAGAGATACCATGTGTCCTTACCAAATAATTCCGTAATAAAATGATCAACTAGCCTACAGATTAGGTGGTCTCACACACTCAAGCGTAGGTCATCATAACGGAAAACACGTGCTATGCATCCAGTTCTTCATATTCCGATACCATGATTGATATGCACATGCAAAAGCGGATGATCCTAATGTGGTCAAACATAATTTTCAATAAAAAACATGGCATGCACAACCAGGCTTTCCAATGCTCATTTACTAACTCATTGCGGCGATGTAAGAATAGCACCGAGACAATGCTCATGCTACTATCCTCTTAACTAAAATACACCAAACCCTATATCATGCTATACATAAGCAAAATTAGCAATAAACAGTACTCAAATCGCACCATTCAAACCCCCCACCCCCTACGTTTAGGTAGTGTTTTCATTGCATAGGTGTAGGGGTTTATTTTGTCATGTTTTGATGTATGAAAAGTGATAAATCACGAACTTTGATAAAGAGATAGGGAAAAATGAGGCTAAACCTTATGCTTCGCCACTGCCATACATTCACAAACATTCATTATATTTTTCCTTATTTTTATGAAGCATATTTTTATTTTTTCCTTATTTTTCTTATTTTTATGTATTTATTTGTCAATAATCACTATTATTTTTTGATTTTTCCTATACCAATAATTCCATCATACTAAAATCCAATTTTATTTTCCATTTTTTCCCATAGGAACACATTTCACCCACCCGAAATGATAAAGCCATCATTTTACCCTTAAAAACCACATTTTGGGCGTTGCGGGATTTAAATAGCGCATGTAAATCATTATGAAATCAGAATTTTATGATAAAAAACAATTAAAAATGATGCAACCAGCACCCAAACAAATTTTCATCGCATAAGAATATCATTTCCATCATAAAATGTCAAAAAGCTTAATTTCCTTCATAAAAAATAGTCATACTGTGTTTCTACGAAACCTGAGACGCATTAAATGATAGCGTGACCAGCAGAAAGAGCCTCCACTACTCTCAATTCCATGATACACATTAAGCTTTAGCATCCCCATTAATCTCCATCATCATTTGCTTCAATCTCCTTCCTGATTCCTCCTTCAAGATAATGCACATGAACAATCCACAGAGGGGAGAGAGAGGGAGGAGAGAGAAAGACTAGATATGGTTCTTCTGATTTGGGCAGCCATTTCTCACGCGAGAGGTGGAAATGGAGAGTGTAGGACATAACAAGATCATTGATATAATCAGTGGAATGCCCCCCCCTCACGTGCAAATTGGGGGGTGGGAGACCCCAAAGGTCACCCCCCTTCCCACCAAATCCTTTTACACTTGCTTTCTTTTGGGCTTTGGACCCCGGCCATCCCCATTCTCACGTCCGACATCAAATTTGACTTCTAAAAATTTTTGGGCGTCTGTCTTGAGGTCCCGTACTTCCTGGTATCTCCCAGGATCGAATCCAACATCATGGAAAATTATGAAAATTTCCCAACCGTGGCTTGGTGGGTCTTTAAAGCACTTTTGGAACCCGTCTCTGAATTGCCGCTTAAAATCTTACTAACTGCAGTTGCCGTCTTCCACGAAGTCTATTTTTCCCTTGAAATTTGGAGTTTTTGGCTAATTTTGAGCATGTTTCCTAGGAAAAATCCACCTCTTAGTCACACTCACATCGCTCCACTCGTATTTTGCTTGCACACTTAGGAGTGGAAGTAGTGTCTTCAGGCGAGATACTTGGCACCCATCATATAATGGTATGGATGCTTCCTCTCTAAGCATATCAAATGTCTCAACATCCATGGGCATCAATGCATTGATCATTGCCTCCATCTCAAGCTCCAAGATTGTAGGAAAGTCTGAAAGGCGGCATGTCTCCTTTGGTATTGATGGTATAGACTGGGTAGTGCCTTCCAAGTGGTGGATTGGCTCAGGCACTCCATCCATTGGATGCCCACGAACTCTTCCTTGGGATGAGACGTCACCTCCCTATAATAAATTTTACGGCCACATCCAATGTTTTTGTATATGATATTCAATTAGTTTGCGAATACAATGCATGATTGATATACACTTTTCTTATCGTTTGGTCAAAGTCTGGGATTTCCTAATCAATGATCTCCGATTGAAACTCACCGAAGCGTCGTATGTGTTCTATAGACAATCGATGTTTTCATCTAATTGCCATCTTGCATTGAGAGCAAGGACATGAGACATGCTGATTAAGATATGCCTCATGATCTTGAATATCACGACCTTCATCGTTTTCCATTTGGTCTTCCGGGCCTTTCGCACCTTTTGCACTTTCCGTGCCTTCCCGAAGCGTCGAACACACCTAAGGTGCACCTTTAACAAAACCTCTCTCTCACTACTACTACTACTACTACTACTACTACTACTACTACTACTACTACTACTACTACTACTACTACTACTACTACTACTACTACTACTACTACTACTACTACTACTACTACTACTACTACTACTACTACTACTACTACTACTACTACTACTACTACTACTACTACTACTACTACTACTACTACTACTACTACTACTACTACTACTACTACTACTACTACTACTACTACTACTACTACTACTACTACTACCTTCCGCACCTTTCCGAAGCGTCGAACACACCTAAGGTGCACCTTTAACAAAACCTCTCTCTTATTACTACTACTACTACTACTACTTTCCGCACCTTTCCGAAGCGTCGAACACACCTAAGGTGCACCTTAAACAAAACCTCTCTCTTACTACTACTACTACTACTAAACAAAACCTCTCTCTCACCACCACCACCACCACTACTACTACTACTACTACTACTACTACTACTACTACTACTACTACTACTACCTTCCACACCTTTCCGAAGCGTCGAACACACCTAAGGTGCACCTTTAACAAAACCTCTCTCTTATTACTACTACTACTACTACTACTTTCCGCACCTTTCCGAAGCGTCGAACACACCTAAGGTGCACCTTAAACAAAACCTCTCTCTTACTACTACTACTACTACTACTACTACTACTACTACTACTACCACCACCACCACCACCACCACCACCACCACCACCACCACCACCACCACCATGCCACCTTTCATATATTTACTACTACTACTACTACTACTACTACTACTACTACTACTACTACTACTACTACTACTACTACTACTACTACTACTACTACTACTACTACTACTACTACTACTACTACTACTACTACTACTACTACTACTACTACTACTACTACTACTACTACTACTACTACTACTACTACTACTACTACTACTACTACTACTACTACTACTACTACTACTACTACTACTACTACTACTACTACTACTACTACTACTACTACCTTCCACACCTTTCCGAAGCGTCGAACACACCTAAGGTGCACCTTTAACAAAACCTCTCTCTTACTACTACTACTACTACTACTACTACTACTACTACTACTACCACCACCACCATGCCACCTTTCATATATTGCTCAACAGTTTTAGAACACGAGAGTACAATATACACGACTCATTCTACTACTACTACTACTACTACTACTACTACTACTACTACTACTACTACTACCACCACCACCACCACCATGCCACCTTTCATATATTGCTCAACAGTTTCAGAACACGAGAGTACAACATATACGACTCATTCTCACCCCTTTATGTTTTCTCACTCATTCTCCTCTCTCCCTCCCTCCCTCTCTCTCTCTTTCCCCATTTCTTTGTTATCTTTTATATTTATTCTTTCTTTCTCTCGTTCTCTCTTCTTATTCCTTTCTTCTTCTCCCTCTAGTCTACTTCTCTTACTACTGCCACCATCCCACCTTTCATATATTGCTCAACAGTTTCAAAACACGAGTACAGTAGATGTGACTCATTCTCACCCCTTTATGTTTTCTCACTCATTCTCCTGTCTCCCTTCCTCTCTCTCTCTCTCTCTTTTCCCATTTCCTTGTTATCTTTCATGTTTATTCTCTCCTTCTCTCTTCCTTTTCCTTTCTCCTTCTCCCTCTCTCGTTTCCTATCGTTCTCCCTCAATGTACCACATTCTCCGCCCTCTCTCATTTCCTCTCTTTCTCCCTCAATGCACATTATTGTAAAAAAAAACAAACAAGAAAAGAAGAAATTAAAGAACAAGAACAACCCTCTTTTTTTTTTCTCTATGCCCTCATGTTTTCTCATTCATTCTCTTGAGGACGGACATCAGCATATGTGGTGGCCATTGGGAAGGTCTTACCACTTGCTAGAACAAGGGCAGTGTCTAGTCCCTTACAAGCTTGCCACTGAATGCAGAAGAAAATAAAACACTTGATATCAAAGTTGTAATGAGGAGAAAGACTAAAAATCATATATATGTAATATTTCAAAATATGACTTTGGTGGTCCTTTCTTATGTGCAATCTTCTTCCGAGGTTTAATGGTCTTTTTAGGCTTCAATGATTTGAGCCTAGACTAGACTTCGGGCTCCTCCTTGTGGTATGGCTTAGTGGATGAATCTTGTGTTGGACAAGGATGGTCTATGATTTCAATGCTTGTTGCTGATGATTCTGAGGAGAGTACAATGACACATCCCTCTGATTTCATTGATCAATGTACTTGAAAAAAGTCACTCAAGATATGCAATACAATTCTAGTGTATGATGGTCTATGTATTTATAATTGTACACATAGCCTTACAACTTGAAGTAAAGCACTCAGTTGTTTTAATTTCCTAATAAAAACATTCAAATTGTGTAATTATTAGCAGCAATGATGATTAAACGATGTGTCTTAGTGCTTACAAGCACTCATCTGTAGCTCATGTTGCTAGAGATGGTAAATGTCGGTCTTGATAAGCTTGATGATAGATTTCCAAGTGCGTTAACATCTAAGATTAGGTTCCCAGATTAGTAATTGCCTCAGAAGGAGTTAACTTAGTGATTAAAATAATTTTTAATGACCAAATATTGAGAAATCTGAAAGTTGAAAAAGCTTGAAGCTTTCTGGCTATGGCTACCAGGAAACTGACAGTTAGGGTTTGGCTTCTAGCAGCCAATAGAGATCAAATTTCCCCAAGCCCTCTTAGGGGGAGATGGCCCACTAGGGGGCTATGAAAGCCCTATGGTGGCCGCCATTATTGCGCCTCCTATAGCCCGCGTTGCTGTACAAACTGCCCGCCTATCTAGAACTGCGCCGTTCTAATAAAAAGTGCAATGTCGTGCTCCTGGCTGCCCAATGTCAAGATTTGATTTGCAACACAGGTGCGCCTTGAGGTGGAGAGAAGGTTTGTAGAAGATGGCAGGAGCTGAAATGCCCTGCTATGCATGCAGTAGCAGCAAGTCCACCAAGGTCAGGGGGTTCAAAATAGGCTATGGAGGTGAAGAAGATGGATGAAAAATGGAGTCTTTTTTGTGTACTTAGTGGAGCTAAGGTTTGAGGAAGCTGAAGGGATCATAGGAGGGTCTGATATCATGTGGAGAATTAGAGTTGCAGCAGGAAAAAAATGTGCACAAGAGGGAGATAGAAGCTCAAAGTACAACTTGGGTACTTTGAGTTGCAGCAGGAAAAAAGTGTCCACAAGAGTGTACCCAAGTTGCTCAAGGTACAACTTGGGTACACTCTATCTCAAGTTTGATAGTGACCCATAAGCTATTTATATAGCCGCTGCCTAGCTAGGGTTAGGGTTTCCCCTACTCTTTAGGCTATTCACACCTATCTGCCCTCATACACCCTTGCTTACAGTGGGTTCCTATGCCTATCTTCTAACAATATTAAGGAGAACTTGAGAGAGAGAGAGAGACCTGTTGACTAGAGGAGATTGTGGCACTCGATTTTGGAGCTTTTCCTTGGATCTAGGTATGCAAAACCCTTCCTTGCTTGGCATAGATGTGATTTGGAGAGCCTTGTATGCAGTCGTGGACCAAGCTTGAAGAAATCGACCAAAATCATTGTGTGCGTCTCGTCTCTTCACAGTCGGCGTACCACTATATCCTGGTCTGGTGACTCCCAGAATCGGGCAGTTGGACCATCCGATTGTAAGAGCCAGACCATACCTTTAGGTTCGATTGGACCAACTCTCCGATCAGACACCTGCCTATTCAGTCGGACCATCCATCATCATGGACCATGTGGTCCGATTGAAAACCCTGCATCCAATCAGACACCCACTTCAATCAAACAACCTTTCTAGTCAGACACCCATTCCAGTCGAACACGCATGGTTGGACCACTCATCGGAGTCATGGACCAGCCCAGTCGGGGAGTGTCCAACTCTGAGAGTGGATCACCTAGTATCGGACAGTCCGATGCTAGGAATCATACTAACAAACCAGAAAAAGAAAACATAGACCCAGTTCCATGGCTCAGAGCCACCGGCTTAGAGCCAGCCGAGATTGAAACCAAATCACCCTTGGAAACCCACCCTGGCTCGCCAAAGCCAATAACTAGAGGAAACTGTGACTATATGGCCTAGAGAGGTAATAAACTCTAGGAGCTCGATCACATAGCCGACTAGACGTGTAGCCCAAAGGTTGGTCTCTTGAATGTAACCCAGCCTTGATTAAGTGTAGAGAGAGCAACAGAGACCCAGACAATCATTGAGCGACCAGAGACCGCACTTAGAGCCATATTAGGTCGTAGACAAGAAGGGGGGTAGCTAGAATTGCATAATCATTTGCAGGTGCATCCCACATAGTGATTTCTTCCACATAAGTGCACTGGAAAAGAACAAAAAGCCTGATTTTGCACCATGCACAACAGAGCACCTAGCATTGAGTGTACATAAGTTGAGGACTATCTTCGACAACAAGGAATACAATCAGATTTAATAACCCGAAGGGACCCACCAATAAGAAGAGACTCCATAACATAGTCGAGTACCCTGGAGCCTAGTTGATATAACCTTTGGAGACGGCGGTGGCGCTGAAAGGACATCAAGATTAAGGGAAAAGCACTACCAGAGCTATTAGGACTGATTGACAAACTCGTGGAGTGAGAAGTAGAAATGATGCCAAGAGTAGATACACACCAGGGAGATGACCAACTAGACTTGGGTAAATTCCCAGTCGTGGTCCAAGACATGGTCAATGAGTATGACATGCTAACCAAGATGGTAGTCCACTGTAGGCTAGTAAAGGAGGTAGTGGCAAGCCTGGAGGAAGAGAGGAAAGTGGTTAGGAGAGTATTGTAGGGCATAACTGCCTACAACCGCGAGCAGAGAACTAGGAAGTTGCAAGAAGACATATATGTGCACAAGGCTCGATGCGTGCTAGCCTTAGCCAGCAAAAGTAAGGCAGGACCAACTGCGGAGAGAGAGAAAGTGTTAGAGGCAAAGATCACGCTAAGGGAGCTTGTGACCAAGTTTCTCATCGACAATACGGCTACTGAGTAGAGTGCGGTAGCACTAGCGACCTCGCTACTCTTAGGCCTAGGAATTACTCAGTGGGTGAAGAGCCAATGAAAAATCCTTACGGTAGCTAAGCATCTAGACAAGTTTCAGCCTAGTAGTGACCCGTACAGTTTTGTTGAGTAGTTCGAGCAAGTTTGCAAGGTCAATAGTCTCACGCACCTTACACAACACTCCCAAGCTTTTGGACTTTGCTTAGGCGACAAGGCTACAACATGGTACACTAGCTTAGATGTGGCAGAGCGGGCAAAATTTGCGCATTGACTGAGAGATCTCTTCATTAGGAGATTCTCAGAAGCATGATACTTTGATAACCTCATAGTCCGACTGATGAATGTGAGTCAAAAGGATAAGGAGGACATAAGAGACTAAGTCACTCATGTGCGTAGCCTCTTCAAGAGAATCCCCACGAATGAGCGACCAAATGAAAGAGCGGTCTCCACTGTGTTCATGAACGGAATTCATAGCGAGGAGTTGTACAAGGCTTTGGCAGGTTACTCTAGCTTGCAGGGAGATATGTTAGCTAGGGTATTTGACGAAGCAATTAGGGTGGATGACCGGCTGAGAGAGAGAAGCTCTCGAGGTTCGAACCGTGACAACTCCAGTTGGAGAACCTTAGAGAGGACCACAACCTCCAGTGAGGGATCAACCTCTAGCATGCAGGATAGGGGGAAGAGTGTAGATCAAGGCCACGAGCTAGCCGAGGTGAGAATGGAGTGAGCGTGACTACAAGAATTGGTGAGGAAACCAATGTGGCCATGTCCAATGTGTGCATTGTGACGGCAACCATCTCCCAGCCAAGTGCCAGGATCCTAAATCTAGGCCTTATGTGAACTGTGGTAGATTTGGCCACGATGCCATGCACTCTAGGTTTCCTAGGAGATTCCCCTATGTCTAGCAGTACAACCTGCCATACCTAGAGAATAGGTTGCTAAATTTCCTTGGAAGAGAAGCCCAACTAGCACTTCCAGCATCAAATGATGCAAAGCCCATTATCCCTAGGATGGAGATTAACTCAATGGGCATACCCAGGCCACTAGGACCCTATGTTACCCATCCATCGAGTGATGATCTAGTCCATTACTTGGAGGAGCCTAATGAAGACGAAGCCTACGTAAACCCTTACATCTCGTACGATGAAGAGGGAAATCCAGTCTTGATGGATTATCGAACTAGTACTGGTGATGGCGTTAGGTAGAGGTAGGGGGAGAGGATTCGCAAGGCTGATGACCCAAGATCCAATCTCGTGTTGGATTTGCGGTCACCTGAGCCACATCTCATTACGGTGTCCAGAGAGAGAACAATCAAATAAGGAAAAAGCCAGCCTCAAATGTGTTGAGTGTGGCATCACTCACCTCTTTGCTGATTGCCCTAGACGAAAGCCATCCCCTAGCTCGACAATTGTGCCCTCAGTGCCCTTGGGGCTGTTTGGAGTCGAGATATTCGACAGCGAGGATACACCCATTTTGCTGCATGTAATGACTAGAGCACAGACGAAGTAGGTAGGCAGATCACTGGGCATATCAGTGCCAGGGCCTAGCAATTTAGATGCAGCCTCAATAGGAAAGAAGAGCCGATGGAGAAGGAAGAAAAAGACTGACACAAAGGTCACTCTTAAGATTGAGGGTGCGACAACACTAGTGACCGACAAGAAGGTCACAAATGCAGAGGCAAAAACTACCACTCCAAAGACGACAGAGAAAGGGAGTGCAAAGGTAGGGGAGTATCCCCACCCTAGGCACCAACTCCAAAGACCACAGAGAAAGGGAGTGCAAAGGTAGGGGAGTCCAAAGACGACAGAGAAAGGGAGTGCAAAGGTAGGGGAGTATCCCCACCCTAGGCACCAACTCAAGGCAATAGGCAAATTCAAGGAGTGGGTAAAAGAAGCCTAGGAGCACCTCAATGACGCTGAGCCTATCTTAGAGGACGAGATCGAGGATCTCTCTAGTGTGAGCACACCGCTCTCACTTGCACGACCAAGGTCGAAAGACATGCCCATGCCACAAGTGGTGCCACCTAGGCCAAGTTTAGATGCTACGAGCTCGCCAGTCAGTCAAGACCATTGGCCAAGGAGCACAAACCTAGGAGAGAGGCAAACAACCAGCAATCTCCTCACAACATTAGTGACCGCCCTAGTGACCTTGAGTTTAGAAGACCTGCTCAGACAGTACCCTATGCTATGGCAGGAGTTGAAACATTGGGTAGAAGAACCAATGGAGCATGCTGTCAGCCGCCATGCTGACTTGCAGGATCATGATGCAATCATGTAGATACCGAGCTTGAAACTGCACTCAGTGCCAAAGTCACTACATATTAATGCCTTTTGGAAAGGCACTGAGATGTATGCAATTTTTCCTATCCTAGCCCTAGGAGACATAACACGGAAGGGAATCGTAGATACTAGGGCGGGAGTGAGTGTGTTGAGGCACATTGTGCTCTAGGCCTGGGGAAACCCCCCTGTCGAGACCGGTAGGTTCAACATCACTCTAGCTAATGGAACAAAAGTAAGGCCATTTGGAGTCTTAAAGAATTGGCCAGTGAAGATCGCGGGTGTCCAGTTCTCTGTGAGCTTCATTGTCATGAAGGGAGTGGACTGCGACATTTTGCTAGGACAACCTTGGATGAGGAATGCTTGAGTCATTGAAGACTGGGGCAATGGTCTACTATTCATAGGGAACCAAACTGAAGTAGTAAAGGTCGAGATGGACACTTGGAAGATGACCCCTGTCAACCTGGATGCCATCTTTGCCATACTCAAGGGTGATGCACCAATAAGGAAGTCTCATGGACCTTTAACCAAATACATCCCTTGTCTTGAGGATGAGTGAGATTGGATGCATGTCCTAGCAACCATTGATCTCCCATTCTCAGATGAGGAGCAGACATACAAACAAGCTGCAAAAACCACGAGCGTGTTAAAGAGGGAGTCCGCAGTGCCACTCTATATGATGACTGTTAGATATGCTCAATGCCCCACCCTCATAAGGTGCCACCAATGATCCATGGTGCTCAAAGTTGTAGGGCCCCCATTATGAGGAGAAGCCAAATGTGAGCCTGGATATTGGTTGAGTCCTAAATTGTATATCAGATGAGGTCTATGTGACTGGATGGCGAAAAGGTGACCATTGTGGATCTAATCTTTGGGTTGGATTGAGTAGTTAAGCTGGTAGCAACTCGAGGCACATTGCATCAAGTTGTGGGGTAAGGGAGTGAAAAGGGGCTTCCTTGGAATATTCCCTGGCTGACTAGTGGAGGCTCATATGGTAGGTTGGTCAGGCTGACCTAACCGCCTTCGCGGGCTATAAAAGCTAAACCCCTTCACAATCATCAATCATCTATCTTTCACCTAGTCAGAGTTTTTCCAGCTAGCCTTAAGCTCTTCACCTATCTTCTGTCTAGATTGCTATCTAAGCTTCACAGTGGAAGTGCATGGGTGGACAAAGCCATCTCTATATCAGTTGTTTGGAGCTAAAGAAATTTTATAATTCTCCTCTTATTTTTTGTGTAGTCTCTATCTGTTGATAAATATGACATATCCTAAGTCATATCCTATGGATGTATGTATCTAAAATAGAAGCATATGTAAAGTGTCCTTAAGTTTAGGGTATCTATCTTTTGAGGATACCACTTGTGGTAGTTGACTTTTGGTGAAATAGAGAAGAATAATGGAGGAGAAGAAAACATGGAGCTCCTGACTTCTCATCTGATTTCTTTCATGGACTCCCTCCACTTTAGTTTTTATTATGGTATTGGAGCATTGTACTGCTAGAGCAGAATCAGGTATGGAAGTAGATGCTGGTGGATTTGGTGACAAACTGAAGCTTTCTGTTCGACTCTTTGGCTTTGCAAGTGAGGGAGGCTTTCGTAAATATGGATCTGGCAAACTGAATCTTTTGTGAAGAAGAGGAAATGGTCTCCATGGTTTCTCTTCCCTCTTTGGGAGTTTGGTACTTTTTTCTTGTGGTTTTTGAAGCTTCTAGTCAGAAGTCTGTGGAGCGAAATGATCGTTCATCAACTCTTACAAATCTTTCACATATCGACTAGAGGATGGATCTGGAGTACTTGTAGATGCCTTTGATCTTTGAAAGTTGTGAGAACAGCCTCAAATTCAATGTTTTCCTTTGCCTGTTCTTGTTTTGTTAGAAGGCTACATGGTGTCGATTGCACTGTTCATAGACCACCTTGAAACTTATCTTTCAAGAACTGCTCAAATCTTGCATGCTTGGCAGGATTGTCTTTAAAGGGTTGCGATTTGAAAAGAGAGTCTTCAATCTGGGAAGTAGGCTTAGTAAAAGTACTTGATAGAGCGGACTGCAAACGTTCACAAGTACTCGACAGAGCGGACTGCAAACGTTCACAATCTTTTGAGCTAATCAAGGGTGTAATTGTTGTCTGTTCCAAAGGTCTCTCTCCAAGGATTTGTCCTCACTGTGCAGAATCTAGGCCTGCAACCTTGCTTGAAACTTGTGGTGGAATCACTTCAGTGATTCAGATTGCAACAAATTTCTCTCTGAATCTAAGGAATCCAAGAACTTATGCATCGGTACAAAATCTGGAGCAATTCTCTATGGTGACTTTTAGGCGTGAGAAGGTTCATCCCTTCATCACTTGCTGCAACCTGTAGTTCAAAATCTGGTGCCACCTATAATCTCCTCAGAACTGATAAAAGGGTAGATCCATGCTCGATTGGGTCAGGTTTGGTATATATATGCTACAACAACAATCTAACAGACAATTTGCAGGTTTATAGTCAAATTTCTATCCCTAATACTACATTCTGCTGACCAATCTGCCAGACTTATAATCAGGGAAAAGCAACAGGGACAAAATCAAAAGGAAGTAGGCAAGACTTTCCTACAATAGTCTTCTCATCCCTCGCAGTGAATGCAATCATCTTGGAGCAGAAAGCCTTATAGCAGATAGCAAAGATGCATTGTTGTTGGGTTTATAAGTATTTTTGGCCCTCCTGCAATGAGCTAGAATAGCTGCAAGCAGAGAGAATGCTGCCCTTCTTGAGTCTCTGGAACTGCTATCATTGGTGATGCCATGATGCATTTTGGGTCATATGGACAACGCTTGGGATCCGAATTGGATGTTTCTTGTTGGGAACTGAATGTATGACATGTTGGCATCATGGATAGATGTATATGACAAATTTTGGACACCTATTGGACCATTGATGTTCTGGATTGGGGCATACTGCTAAATACCATTTTTGGACAATTTGTATTGTTGTTTTTTTTTTGAATTTGCAGCAGTCATAATGTCTCACACAACACAAATCACTCAGATTGTGGGAGACAACTTGACCAAAGACAACTATAGTGTTTGGTCTTACAGGATGGAGAATTTTTTGATGGGGGTAGAGGTCTATGGGACCTCATAACAGGTGATGATGAATGTCTGGAAGTTCCCGAACATCCAATTGAAGAGAAAAAGAAAGCGTACAAGGTTTGGACAGGGAAGAACAGGAAAGTTTTGCATTGGATCTCCATATGTATTTTAGAAACATTGATTCCTCATATCAAAAAGCAAGTACTTGTAAGGAAGCATGGGAAATCATAGAAAAAATGTATGGAACATGTACAGAGGCTCGTAAGATACAACTCAAGCAGAGATTACATGGTGCATGGAGAGGCAATCGCAGTATTAGTGATTATGTGGCAGAAATCAAGCAAATTGCAGAAGACCTTGCATCCATTAATGCACCTATTGATGATGATGATTTAGTGTCAGTGACACTAAATGGACTTGGACCAGCGTTCAAATCTTTGGATACCTCTATTTCAGTTAGAGGAGGCTCTATGCCTGACTTTGAGGAGCTTATTGGATTGCTACTTACAGAAGAAATCAAGTTGGGATTGAATGCGTCTAGCAGTGGCAAAAATGCAGGTGGAGACAGTGTTTTCTATCACCAGAGAGGTCGTGGCAGCTCATCTAGAGCTAGAGGCTCTTCACTTGGTCATAGTAATTATGGTTTTGCTCATGGAAGAGGTAACTTTGGTCGTGTTGAGAAACATGGATCTAGAGCATGGCTATGGTGGTTCAAAGTGTGATTGCTAAATCTCAACACCCTCCTCAATCACAACTAGAAAGGCACAAAGTGTGTAGAGGCTGTAATGAGAACCACCTGCAAAGTGTGGGCACATCACAAACATGGTAGACACCAGAGGCTGTCGTAGAAAAGGCTAAGTGTGGGTACCAAAACATGATGGACATCAAGAGGCCGTAACAAGGACCTCACAAAATGTACAGGGACTGTAGTGCCAAGTTACATGAGGAGTTTACAAAGCTTAGGGCTAGGAAATACAAGGCTTTTAAAACAGTCTATCAGAGTAATGAGAGTACAAGGACCGATGAGGCTTGTCCTTCTGATCCTGGTGGTCTTCATCTTCATTTTTTGGTCCATGGTCTTCTTCTTCTTTCACAGCTACAAGATAGGCCTTTTGGGACCTCTTCCTAGCATGACAGAACTTCTCAGTGTGTCCGGTCCTTTTGTAGAAGTCATAGAAGAGCGGTTCCTTTTTACCTTTGTATCTATTGTTTACATATAACATTTGTTCATTCTTTGAAGTGCTAGGCTCTTCTTTGCTTTTAAGTTTCTTTTCTTCCTCTAGCAGAGAGGCTTTAATATCAACAAGTTGAGGATCAGGCATATTGGTTAGAGTGGTTGATACATTATCATAGGCAGGAGGCAAACTTTTTAACAAGACACCAATACAAACATCTTCATCAATTTTTAGCTTTATCCCTGCAAGCTGGGTTAGGAGACTTTCCATGTAATTTAGATGGGATGCCAGGGATGTATGAGGCTTCATATCAAGTCGGAAAAATTCAATCAATAGAACATACTTAGATGACTTTGACTGTGCACCAAACAAGGTATCCAATTTGTCCCAAGTGTCATGGGACGTGTCACAGGCATCCACATGATGGATGTAGCTGTCATCCAATTCCAGCTTAATGATGACTTGTGCCTTGTCATTATTCTTTTGCCAAGTAACTGCAAGGTCCGCATCTTGAGGTTTATTTTCTTTGCCATTTGTGATGGCCCAGAGACCCTTCTTCATCAGGATGAGCTTGATACGGGTTTGCCAGGTGTGAAAACCGACTCCCTTGAACCGAGCATTTGGAGAGTCTTTTCCCATGTTGGATGGCTGGAGGGCAGCAAATCAGCTCCAAGATTCTCAGATTTTACAAGTGAAAGAGCAGATTACAAGTAATGTTAGTGTGAAAACGCACTATGTAGAGACTTGATGTTGAGCTTGAATCTTCCTTGCTCGGGGTCGTCGATCCTTCTTCAATCTTCTCAAGTCCTTCCCCTCCTTGATTTGGTGCTGGGATAGTAGATCAGAGTGGCAGTGGGTTGCTCCAGGTGGCAGGAGAGAGAAAATGATGAGAGTTTTGAGCTTTGATGAAACTAGCTATGGTTTTTTGCAGATTGTAGGAGCTGTAGTTGATCATTTTGAAAACTTTTTTTTATAGAAATGAAGCTTACTTAAAGCTCTTCCAAAGCCCTATCCCCCTTGTCAAGATCGCAGCATCTACAGTGCGTGCAGAGTGGACGAACAGACCAGGTGCAGATTTTGTCAGCAAACACAAATTTCGACAATGCTATGCTGGTTGATCAACAATGTGGATGACTTTTGTGCCAGGAGGGAGTGCACTAAGTAGAGAAAGATATGTCTAGAAGAGATTTCATGAAGATATGCTCTATAGAGAGAGATATGAAGGCTCCATGGAGGGTATGTCCTGCAGGTCACAGTTGAAGACTATGGCAATGACTGAGAATTTTCACAATGCTGAGCTTCAGATAGCCAAACATTATGGATTGATGTGATACAAGGAAGCTTTGTGAGCTGCGGAACACTTTTCCAGAAGGAAGCTCCAAGAGATTTGACTTGTGGAGTGAGATATAAGCGACTCAATCTAACAGGGTGCTGCTGGCTATGGCTGCCATGGAAGCTCAAGTGAAGGTAGAGTTGGGAGATGAAGTCATGGGATGAAACTGAGCTGACCAGAGGTTAATATGAGCTGAGAGAGAGTAGAGGAGAGCTAAGCCGAGCTGAGCCATGCCTGACTGGGCTCTGATACCATGTTGAGAAACACGGATCTAGAGCATGGCTATGGTGGTTCAAAGATGGGAAGAAGACTCATGTAGACATAGACTCAGACACTGACTGTCACACAAGTGAATTAGGTTTCAAGATTGAGACTTGAACTCATAAACACAATCTTGTGTGTGGACAATGACACAGACACTTTACTGGAAGGAAAAGAGTACTATCATTGCATTAAGAAAAAGAAGCAAGTACAATGCTTTAAAGGAAAGTAGGAAACTGCAGTAGGCACCACTGTGCATATGGGATAGGTAAGCCCGCATGTCCTTGGCCCTGAAGCTCCATACAAAGAGGCTGTCAGTGAGTGTGATTGCTGAATCTCAACAGGTTGTGGTGACTTCATACGTAGAGGCAGGTGGAGATCTTTCCCTAGAGGTAGAGGACGGTCTAGTCCTTCTTCACAAAGAGATGGCACTTGTCATTATTGTGGGCAGTTTGGTCACTTTGAGAGGGATTGTTATCAGAAACAGAATGCCATTTCTAGGGGTCGTGGAAGGACCCAATATGGCCACTATGCAGGCACTTATGGTAGTACAGGCTATGGACCTAGAAATGGATTGCCTAGAGGTCACCTATTTGCTATGGAGCATGTGCTTGGGAGCATGACTCACCCTCTTCATGAGAATGACAAGTTTTTGGATTTAGGAGCTACGAACCACATGACTCATCATGCTGAGTGGTTTGATATCAAGGAGCAAATACAGAATGATGAATATGTTGCCATTGGTGATGATACTTTACACAAAATTACTCATATTGGTAGTGTGCCACTTGTTACTAAAGATGGGATTGAGAACAAGCTTGGTGATGTACTTTATATGCCCACAATAACTAAGAACTTAGCATCGTTTGGTCAAATGATAGATCGAGGATTGGAGGTGAGATTCAATAAGTTTGGATGTTTCATTGAAGAGTTTCAAAATGGGAGAACTAGCAGGGTGATTTCTCATGGTAGAAAAAAAGGGAGATTGTTTGCTTTGGATGCAGGTACTCCAGTGATTCAAAACTCTATGTATGTTGAGAGAGGACATGGGCAAGATAAGGATGTGGAATTATGGCATAGAAGGATTGGTCATGTTAATTTGCAAAGATTGAAGCAAATGCAATCAAAATAGATAGTTCGTGGTCTACCGCATTTTGGATATGTGAATTTTGATCATGTATGTAAGGCTTGTCAATTTGGGAAGTAGTCTAGATTGCCATTTTCAAAGAGGGGGAGAATAAGCAGCTATCCTTTGGAAATAATACACTCAGATATTTGGGGCCCATGTCAAAATGTTTCCATGAGAAAAAGATGTAGATTCTATATTACTTTCATTGATGATTTTAGCAGAATGACTTGGGTGGTGTACTTTATGCAGCATAAAAGTGAAGCATTTGAAAAGTTCTTGGAATTTAAATCTATGGCTGAAAAGCAGTTTGGATGTATATAAAATGTTTGAGGTTAGATAATGGTGGAGAGTACATGTCATATGAGTTTTGTGACTTCTTGAGAGATCATGGTATCAAAAGGCAATTGACATGCAGGTACACACCTTAACAAAATGGTGTGGCTGAAAGGAAGAATCAGATTATTGTAGAGGTTGCAAGGGCAATGATGAACCAAATGAACATGCCATTGTCACATTGGGCAGAAGCAGTGCATATTGCAGTTCACATTATGAATAGAACACCTACAACCTTGACTCATAATATGTCACCATATGAGAGAATGTATGGCAGGACATCCACTATTGCATACCTTAGAGTCTTTGGATGTGTTTGTTATGTTCATGTTCTAGATGATTTGAGAAAGAAGATGGAACCTAAGTCTGCAAAATGCATTTTCCTTGGATATCCTGATGAGAAGAAGGGATACAAATGCTATGATCCAGTGAGTAAGGAAGTATACATAAGCAGGGATGTTAGATTCAGTGAATATGAATCATGGTACAAGCCCAAAATTGCAGTGGATGTTGATTCCTATGAAAGCAATGATGATGATGGCTATGGAAGGAAAATTTCAGCAAACAACAAGGTTGAAAATCAACATGTGGAAGATGCTTCAAGACCTCAAGAGAATGTGGAAAGCAGTGACAGCTACAGTCCATGGAGTGGTAGGTTGAGAAATGCACAAAGGAGTGTGGAAGTTGCAAAAGGAAAGAGACCTATGGTTGAAAGTTCAAAGATGAATCTATAGATGACGAGTATGGCATTTCGCATGTTAAAACACCTGGCACTAGAAGTGCAGGAAAGTATGTTCCACCACATGCTAGATCAGATGAGACACATGGTAGTGCACCTCAATTGAGAAGGTCAGAAAGGGTAAGGTATCCAATTGATAGATTGACTTATAATGGGTTCATGAAGATGCATTATGCATACATGGTTTCTTATGTACAACATGTGGAGCCTACTTGCTTTGAAGAAGCAGTAGAGAGCAAAGAGTGGAGACAAGCAATGGATGAAGAGATGGATGCACTAAGGAAAAACAAGACTTGGGACTTGGTGAAACTACCTCATGGCAAGAACTCCATTGGATGTAAATGGGTTTATAAGGTCAAATGTAAGTCCGATGGTTCTCTTGAGAGGTATAAAGCAAGGCTGGTTGCAAAAGGATATGCAAAAACTTATGGTTTGAACTATGAAGAAACATTCAGTCCAGTAGCTAAAATGACAACAGTGAGATCAGTAATTGCTTTGGCTTCTATCTATGGTTGGAAGCTTTATCAAATGAATGTGAAAAATGCATTTTTGAATGGCAAATTAGAAGAGGAAGTGTACATGGATCAACCAGAGGGCTATATGGATCCAAAATACCCACATTATGTATGCAGGTTGAAGAAGGCTTTATATGGACTGAAGCAAGCACCAAGAGCATGGTGTGATAGAATCAACAAATTCTTATGTAGTATGGGATTTAAGCAGAGTAAAGATGATTATTCACTTTTTGTGAGGCATACAGAATATGGTATGGATGTTGTGGTCATCTATGTTGATGATCTCATTATTACAGGTACACTTGAGAAGGAGATTACTGAAGTCAAGCATGGGTTACATAAAGAGTTTGATATAAAGGACCTTGGTTTGTTGAGATACTTCTTGGGTATTGAGGTTATTGACACACCTCATGGTATATGGCTAATACAAAGGCAATATGCATTGGAGATGTTGGAAAAATATGGCATGACAGGATGCAAACCGGTTGATACACCATTGGATCAAAATGTTAAGTTGATGGATGATAGATCTTATGTTGAGGATGTCACTATGTTCAGAAAGATGGTTGGTAGTCTTATCTACTAACCATTACAAGACCAGACTTGAGTTATGCTGTTGGATTGATAAGTCAATTGGATTTGGCTTGTTTCATGAAAAAGGAATCAAGCCTACATTGTTTGGATACTCAGATGCAGAATGGGCAGGTAGCTCTATGGATAGAAGATCTACTAGTGGCTATGCATTCTCATTTGGATCAGCCATGGTAAGTTGGAGCAGTAAGAAGCAACCTACAGTTGCTCTATCAAGCATTGAAGCAGAGTATAGAGGCATTGCATTGGCAGCATGTGAGCAGACATGGCTAAGATTGATCTTATATGACATGGGGATATAGATTGATGGTGGAGTCATTATGTATTGTGACAATCTTAGCAGTATTATGTTGGCAAAGAACCTAGTCTACCATGCAAGGACAAACACATAGAAGTGCACTATCACTTCATTAGAGAAAAATCCATTGATGGCGAGATTGACTTGGTCCATGTGAAAACAAATGACCAAGTTGCTGATATCTTTACCAAAGCATAGGTAAAGATAAGTTTGAGTACTTCAGGAGTGCACTTGGAGTCTTATGCGTGCAAGCTCATTCTGAGTTTGAGGGGGAGTGTTGATAAATATGACATATCCTAAGTCATATTCTATGGATGTATGTATCTAAAATAGAAGCATATGTAAAGTGTCCTTAAGTTTGGGGTATCTATCTTCTGAGGATACCACTTGTGGTAGTTGACTTTTGGTGAAATAGAGAAGAATAATGGAGGAGAAGGAAACATGGAGCTCTTGACTTCTCATCTGATTTCTTTCATGGACTCTCTCCACTTCAGTTTTTATTCTATCTATTTCTTAGATTCTGTTCGCTGCGCCGTGTAATTTTTACATGGTATCAAAGCCCAGAGGGCTCTAGGGATCAAAGAGTGTGCAAGACGCAAAGGGTTCAACAACAAAGAGGAACAATGTCGTCTTCTAGAAGTGGTTTTGGCGCATCAGGAAGCGGTGCAAGAGGTGGTGCTGCTTTACCAACTATTCAAACATTGAGGATTTGTCCACCAACCTTCACCGAAGGCAAGTTAGATGGTACAAACTATACCTAGTTCAAAATTACAACTATCCTTGATTCTTATGAGCTGAGACGGTGCTGGGGATTGACATAGAACCACAACCTACCCCCGATCCCTCAAATCCTAGTGTGATGATTCCTCCGAATGCAGATCTTCTATGAGCTTGGAAATGAAGGAATGTAGATGCATTGTGTGCCTTAGTTACAAGCTGCTCTGACTTTGATTCAGCATACAACCAAAGCATCAGAGGCTTGGAATGTACTAAGGAGTCAATATGAAACATGAAACCAAACTAGGATTCAAAACTTGGAGAATCAACTAAGCAACGAAGAAGTTTGCTGAAGGAGAGATAGCTGAAGCATTAATCACTCGGATTAAGAATTTGCGTGACCAGATGGCTGGTGCTGGGATACAAAAGACTAGTGAGGAGCTAGCTCTCGGAGGTGTCTTCGGATTTGTCCACAAAAGTTTGATGGACTAGTAATTGCCCTTTATACTCAGGTGAGACATCAAGCTTTGAGTTTTGAGGAGTTTTGTGCATTATTACTAGAGGAGGAGTTGAGACTGAAAGCCCGAGAAGGAAGCAACAATAAAGATGTTGCATTCTCTGCCAATGCAAAAGGCAAAGGTGGTTCCTCCACCAAAAATGATGGTGACAAAAAGAAGAAGGGCAGTAAGAAGAAGTTTCAAGGAGAGTACTTCTACTGCAAGAAGAAAGGACATGCAATTGTAGATTGTTGTGTTAAGAAGGCAGATGAAAAGAATGGTACCCTTAAGAGTAAAGGGAAAGAGACAGCCAATACGGCGGAACCAGAGTTGGAGTTATTCATGGCAAACATTGAGGAGGTGTGCTCTTTAGCACAAGAATCTACCACTGACTCATGGGTGTTGGATAGTGGGGCCTCCTGTCACATGACCAACAAGACAGGTCTATACAGTTTTATGCAGCCTCTACAAGAATCCATCACTATGATGGTTGGAAATGATGCAACATGCCCTGTTGCTTGCGGACATAGGTACTATTTCATTTGTTGCTGCAAATGGTGATGTCAAAGAGCTTTAAAATGTGTTGTATGTTCTCGAAATTAGGAGAAATCTGTTATCAATTATTGCTGCCATAACTGATCTTGGTCATCAAGTGAGGTTCAAAAAGATGGGTGTAGAAATTCTTGACAGTGATAGCAAAGTTGTTGGCAAAGGAGAAAGAAGGAACAACCTATATGAGCTAAGTGATCTTACAACCATAGTTGGAGTGGGCACAAGTAAGCTTTGGCATGAAAGGTTTGGACACATTGGATTTGCAATGTTGAAGGAGATGCATAAGCAAGGTATGGTTACTCACCTACTTGCAATGAGTGAATTGAAGGAACCATGTGAAGCTTGTATGATGGGCAAGCAACAGAGAAAGAAATTTCCACAAGAAAGCAAGAATAGAGCACAGGCTTCTCTAGAGTTGGTGCATGTTGACTTGTGCAGAAAGATGCCTACATGGGCCTTGGGGGGATCTTCTTATTTTATGTTGATTGTCAATGACTACAATAGGAAGATGTGGGTGTACTTCCTTCATGATAAGACTCAAGCTTTTGGTAAGTCTAAAGAATGGCTAAAACTTGTTGAGAATGAAACAGTGAAAAGTGTGAAGAAATTTAGAACAGATGGTGGTGGTGAGTTCAACTCAAAGGGGTTTGAAGAATTTTGCAAGAGCAAAGGGATCAAGCATCAATTGATGACGCCTCACACACCTCAACAGAACATTGTTGTGAAACATAGGAATCAGACCATTGTGGAGATGGAAAGATGCATGCTAAAGGGCAAGGGATTGCCTAACCATTTTTGGGCTAAAGCTGTTAATACTACAGTTTACATTTTAAATCGGAGCTACACAAAGGCTCTCAAGGGAAAAACACCTCATGAGGCTTACACTGGTAAGAAACCATTTGTCTCACACTTCAAAATTTTTGGATGTGAATGTTATGCACATATTCCGAATGAGAAGAGAAACAAGTTACAACCAAAAAGCAGAAAATGTATCTTCTTGGGTTATAGTGATGAGCAGAAGGCTAACAAATTATATGACCAAGAGGCCAAGAAGATCATCGCAAGCCGTGATGTGGTGTTCAACGAGTATCTACATACAGTGGAGGAGGAGAAGGCAAGTTCTTTCACTTTATCATCAAGCGAGTCCACTATGAACCTCTCCTGAGAGCTGTCCCTATCCTTAAGGAGGAGGAAGCATCATCTTCAAATGATGAGGAAAAAGTTCACCAACCTGACATCACCTCATCGAAAAAGCCATTGCCGCCTTGGGTGAAGTAGCTCTATGACCACAATAATCCTATGCCCACATCTGTTGAGGAGAAGGCAGACAGGCGAAGGAGGTCTCAGAGAATAGAGGAGCAAAGGAGGGCTTCTGCTCACATAGTCAGTATGGCCTTGATGGCTGAGATTATGAGAGAAGTAAAGGAGCTAATTGACTTAGAAGAAGCACTTGCAGATCCAGCATGGAAGGTAGCTATGCAAGCAGAGTATGACAACATAATGAATAATGACACTTGGGAGTTAGTGGATCAGCCAACAAAGCGGAAGGTTATTGGCACCATGTGGATCTAGAAGGTAAAGTACAAGGCAGATGGTACCTTAGAAAAGTACAAAGCTAGACTGGTTGCACAGGGATTTTCACAGGTTGAAGGGTTTGATTTTCAAGAGTCATTTTGATAAGTTCTTTTAAAGCTTAAACTTCAAAAGATGTGCCTTAGATGCTAACTTGTATGTTTACAGGGATGGTGAAAAGTCTGTAGTGATTGTCCTATATGTGGAAAATCTTCTTATTACAAGTGACTATGAAGATATGATCAACCAAACTTGAAAGGCTTTGAGTTCTGAGTTTGAAATGACAAACTTAGGCTTCCTACACTATTGTTTGGGAATTGAAGTCTGGCAAGAGCCAGGAAAGATCTTCATCTCTCAAAAGAAGTATGCATGGGAGATCTTGAAGGCATTTGGCATGATCGAGTGTAAGGAGATAGCTACACCTATGGAGGTGAACACAAAGTTATACGTTGAGGATACATCAGCACTGGCAGACATTGGGAGGTACAAGATGATAGTCAATAGTATGATCTACTTGTGTAACACTAGACGAGATATCAGTTTTGCTGTTGGTGTTTTGAGCAGGTTCTCAAACAAACCTCATGAGAGTCATTGGAAGGCTAGGAAGCGGGTGCTCAGATACTTGAAGGAAACTCTTGACTATGGTATCGCATACAGTTTCAAAACTTCTCTTGTGGGGAATTGTGACTCAGATTGGGCAGGAGACATGATTCCAGGAAGTTAGTTTCTGGTTATTGTTTCTCTTTGGGTTCAGGAATTTTCTCTTGGATTAGTAAGAAGCATCCAATAGTGGCATTGTCTTCTACCAAAGCAAAGTACAAGGTAGCTTGTTTTGTTGCATGTGAAGCAGTATAGTTGAGAAGGATCCTATGGCATATGGGAGTACAGGATGAAGAACCAACTGTGCTGAGATGTGACAATTAGAGTTGCATCACCATTGCCAAAAATTGAGTGTTTCATGTGTGCACCAAACATATAGAGATCCACTATCACTATGTGCGTGATTTGATGGAGGATGGGATAGTGGAACTAGTCTATTGTCCAATAGAAGAGAATGGAGCAGATATCTTCACCAAAGCACTTACAAAGGATCTACTTCAAGTTCATCTTTAGAGACTTGGCATTGGGCAGAGGAGATAGTTCACCTATGGGTGGATATTGAGGGGGGGTATTAGATATGCTCAATGTCCCACCCTCATAAGATGCCACCAATGATCCATGGTGCTCAAAGTTGTAAGGCCCCCATTACGAGGAGAAGACAAATGTGAGCTCGGATATTAGTTGAGTCTTGACTTGTATATCAGATGAGGTCTATGTAATTGGATGGAAAAAAGGTGACCATTGTGGGTCCAATCTTTGGGTTGGACTGAGTAGTTAAGCTAGAACCAACTAGAGGCACATTGCATCGAGTTGCAGGGTAAGGGAGTGAAAAGGGGCCCCTATTTTGGGGTTCGAGGGCCGCGGAAGTGGCCCTTGGTGGTGCTGGCCCCCTTGGCGGGGGTCCGGGGGCAACACCTCGGGTGCCCGACAATAAAGGAAATATTCCTTGGAATATTCCCTGGCCAACTAGTGGAGGCTCATATGGTAGGTCGGTCAGGCTGAGCTAACTGCCTTCACAGGCTATAAAAGCTAAACCCTTCACAATTATCGATCATCTATCTTTCACCCAATCAGAGTTGTTCCAGCTAGCCTTAATCTCTAAACCTATTTTCTGTCTAGATCGCCATCTAAGCTTCATAGTGGAAGCGCACGGGTGGACAGAGCCATCTTTATATCAGTTGTTTGAAGCTAAATAAAATTTCTAATTCTCCTCTTATCTGTTGTGAACTCTCTATCTCTATCTCTTTCTCACATTCTCTTCACTGCACCGTGTAATTTTTACATGATGACTAGGAGCTCAAGCAACCAACCTAGACCTATCTCTTCCCATGTTCCTAGCAATAGTCTAGAACTGCACGAGATCCTCAAGTATCTGACATGCAAATTGACTGGCAATCCCACTGCTAATCTCAAGCCTCTCAAAGACCTCTTGGATGATCTTTAGTGGAAATGGACTAAGCTACATGACCTAAACTTAATGTATAATTGGGCCTTAGTCACAACGAAGGATAGATGAGAGTCTAGGGAATGACGAGCAGATAGGAGGAGCTGATTCTGATGATAAGTACGAGGATTGCCACTCCAGTAGTGAGAAAATGGGGGAGGAAGAAGTAGACACCGTAGAATATGACACTGAAGGAAGGGTGATAGAATAGCTCAAAGCAGACTTCAAGGCCCAAAAAGGGAGTACTTATAGGATCGAGAGAGGAGTCATGCGGATGGAATGCGATCGCTCTTGGCTGAAGCATATGGAAGCAATAGATTAGGAACAAGCAGGGATAGGCCACTAGCCATAGCGCAGCTATCTAAGCCTAGGTTAATGTCAAAAAAGAGTGGGGGAAGGTGGGCTTCCTCGGTTTCCGGCTTTTGTAGAAAGAACCTAATGATCCTAAGGTAATTACAAGTAGTTATGAAGGCTGGGTCCAGGCAGGAAGAGAAATCTTCGAGGAAGCGGTTGATGGAAGGCGCAAGTCCCCTGCTCTAAAGGTCATGCATTCCTCGGGAGTTGTTGCATTGACATTGTAGATCTTTGAAAAGTTATACCTGCCATCATGCACTCCCATATCGTAATCCACTCTGTGTCTACTAGGGTAGAGCATGTAGATAGGATCATTCTGTTCTTCCTATAGCATGCCACAGAAGGCCATCCATACATCAAAATTGGTGTCCCAAATCCTCCTCTGCCACTTTGGCTGCACCTCATAGCCTTGGATGGTTTTGGGAACCTGATAGACCTTGTCTTGCCAGTAGTCTGTGGGCTCTTGCCTCCATTGTGTGATTATAATGCTTCGCTCCTTAACCCATTGGTTTGCTAGAGTATTGCCCAAAGGAATGATTCTTTCCACTCCCTCTAGGGGTAAGACTCAGTCCAAAGCTTGTGGGTAGAGGATGGAGAACTCAAAGGGTCGGGATTGGATCTCCTGTTGTTGCTAGATAGTTAGCTCATGTGGCCAATTGACAGGATGCTGATCCTCGTGTAGTGGCATAGGCTCATCAGGCAGTTGCTATGGCCGTGCTCATGCCCTTTGATGGGATTGCTCCACAATTTCCTGTCTTCTTCTTCTTGCAGCAATTACGCACTTGAGAACCTGGGCACCCTCTGGCTCTTTTGGACATAGATCAAGTAAGGGCGGACAAGGCTCTCTGATTTGCGGTTCTTCTTCAAATGCCTGCTGTTCCTTGGTATCTAGTTCCATATTGAGTTGGATTGGGGGTGGATGGGGCTGCTCTTGTTCCTTGAATCCAAGTTCACTGAGCTCATTGGTGGTGGAGAGACTGACTTGTCACAAGTAGCTACGTCATTGCTCCTTGGTTATGCCCATGCTTGTTGGGAGTGTGTGCTCTTGCAGGCCATACCTTAAAGCTTTGGTTGTCAATTCCAACTTCATCTTCATTCTCTCCACCGAATCCTTGCCTTCAACCTATGTGACATGAAGCACAATGCTAAAAAAGGCTTGCCTCTACATGTTGGAGCACGCTTCAGTGGCCTCAGCTCTAGATTCTGCGAGCACCCTCTCACACTCCGATATTGCTAGGTGCTTTGTCAATCCTCGCACTCTTTCAAAGTTGAGCCTCTCCCACTATTGTGCCTTCTCTTTCAAAATTTCCTTACCTCTCTCCATCTCGTGAGACATCATCATTACCACCTATTGTTGCTCATTCCACACTTCCATCATTTGGATCTTCTCAGTTGCTTCTTGTGCTATCCTCCTACCTTGCTTAGCCACAGAGCATTGCTGGTAGGATTTTGTGATCCTTTCTGATAGATCTTTAATAGTTTGTGCACAGCTTTCTAGCTCCGCCTGGTGCAGCTTTCTTTTGGTCATGGTCATGGCAATGGCCATAGTGCCTTCACCTCCTGCGGGGCGCTCTGCACAAGTCGTCTTGCAGGCTTCTTGTGGATTTGTCTATAGCCTCATCCTTCATTTCCAAAATGGCTCCTATTTCTCTCTCCAGCCTTCCTTGCCCTTCCATTGTTGACCACAGCTGGAATACTAGGGCATCCTCCTATTCTTGGAGTCGTTCTCTTGATGGCTAGTCTCCTTGTGGGCTCTCCTGTAGTTCTACATGCATAACTTCCACCCATGCCATTTGTTGTTGGAGCTCAGCATATTGTTGGATGAGCAACTTGTAGTCCCGTTGCTCCGTCACCATGTCTTGGGCTTCATCCTCTAGTCTTTGCCTTTAAAGGTGATCTTCTTTCTCTTGTGCCTCCTTTTCTTTGGCACTGAGTTTCTCTTTCAGGTTTCAAATTTCTTTTTGATGCTCAATGGCTTGCTGTGTCATCTCTAGCCATAGGGCCGTGGACTTCTTCTCTTCTTAGCCTTCCCTAGTTGGGTTAGGAGTTCAACCACATAGGCGTCATAGTTCGCAGTCGGGGGCATCATTGGCGGTGTTGTGGTGGTGGATGCTTCCAACCTTTTTCGCTTTTGGTCTTGCCTAGACTCGGCATCCGCCACAGCCAACCTTTTGGCTCCTGCCCCTGGTGCCATTTCGTATACTTTCATGACCAGGAACTGCATCATGGACATGAGCTGAGTGGTGTCCATGGTAGACGCTGGCTCCTGCGTGGTGGAGGTGGTCCCGAGGTGTGAGAGTCAAAGGGAGGGGATGCAACAGGGCCTTGCCCTTCCCCACAACAATTGGGGCTACTTCAGCGCTACCGCTTGGTTTGCCTTCATGCTATGGGCTCAAGGTGGCCATTTCTCTGCGATCGTGGGTCTCCTCTATAGACTTTTGTGTGGCCTCTGCCATGTCTTCATCCTCTTTTCTCCTCAGCTCTTCTGCCTCTTTCTTGGCTCTTCTCTTTCTCTCATCTTTGGCCCTCTTGGACTCTTTTTGGGCCTTCCTCAACTCGTCCCATTCCTCCCTTGTCATTGTTTCTTTTGTCTCCTTCTATAGCTTCGATGGGGTTCCCTTCGTCTGTGCCTTCGGCTCTCCTTGGGCCGTCTCGTGCTCTTCCTTATCACTTATATTCCTTTCACTTGACTCCCTCTCCACCTTCCTCTGTGTCCTTCAAGGCCTCCTAGATGATGGCCATTAGGATTCCACCAAACCTGATGGTGGATGCCTTGGAGGAGGACTTCTTTTGAGCTGATCTTGCTGTGGAGGCCGTGGATTCCCCTCCTTCCACTACTCTACTTGTGGTCAAAGCTTTCGCTGAGCTTTCAATAGTTTTTCTCACGAAGGTGTTCCAATCTATTTCATCTGGGGATCCCACTGCGATGCTCTCCAACAACGGCACCCTAATTCTATTTATAAGGGCATTGTACCTTTGAGTAGAAAAGAGAGCATGGACTTGGCCTGCAGCTTGATCTCAAGATTTGGGATGACTACTAAGCTTATCCCATTTACTGTGCATACGGTAGCCTTGTTCATTCCTAGGATGCTATACACATCCCTCTCTGGGCATCATTCTATTTTGCTAGTCAAACCTAAGGCCTTCTCCACCACCGTAGGGCTCAATTCCACCTCCACTTGGTGTGATTCTTTCCCTTTCCTGATTGTTGCCATGCCACACTTTCTTTTGGCATTGAATCTCCTCAAAAACTCTGTATACTTTTCGTAGTTGACCGCCTGTCCGACCTTCTCTACATACTTCTATAGGCTGCATTGGTCCACGAGTTGTTTTATGGGCGGCGCTTCCATGATGGCATCTTCTAGGTCTATGGCGTGCTTGAATGTGAACTGGATGTAGCCCCTTGTTTCTACCGTCAAGCCATACTTAGCTTGCTCTTCCTCTGTGAATGGAAACTTGCTACCTTTATCTTGCCTTGCCATTTTAGGTTTCTGTCATATATCATGGTTCACCATTAGTATTCTTAAGACATTTTTTTGCTCAAAGATAAACATGAATTGATCATGATTTTATGGAAATAAGCACATGCTTTAAGCATAAAAAGAGAATTTTCCTTTGAGCAGTTCTATTTCATTTCCAGGATTTTATTAAGAAAGCCGAGGTCAACAAGTCTTTTGTAGCTCCTAGTGAATGTGGTAAAGGTGTTATCCAAGAGCTTGATGCAAGTCACCAAGTCATCTCCCGTATTCTCAGCAAGGTCCTTATAGCGATCGATAGAAATGAATATCACTCATAGGAAGGCCTAAGACCTGCTGGTGGTTGGGGTGGAATTGAGCTAGACACTAATGGTTCGAGGGGCAGTGGACTTGACAGTGGTGTTTCAAGGGTAGGTATGTAGTTTGATCTGTGTGTGTAGTGCTGCTTTGGGGTATTGAGGCTAGCACCAGTCGCACAGATGGTGCATCGCCCTCTTCTTGCATAGCCACTGGGGTGTCAAGCTCTCTACACTTAGATGATTCCGAGGTATCACATGGTTGTTTGGGTGACAAATGATTTTTGATGCTGAGGAGCTTAAAAATAGCCAAAAATTACGAGTATCAGGGGAAAAATAGACTTCGTCAAAGGCGGCGATGGCAATTAGTACGATTTTAAGCGGGAAGTCCCTAAAGCGCTAGTGCTAATTTTCATGGAAAATCAAATGATGGCAGATGGCCGACTTGGAGTTTTCCTAGATGAAAAACGACGTCAGGAATCCAACGCAAGTCTCAAATCTCAATTCCGAGATCGTTTGATCCCCCATTTAATCCCCGCAAGGTTCAGGATTATGAAGCGGCTACTAGATCTGGAAGTCGAGAAGAGCCTCGTGGGGCCCAACTTTGTAGATTTTGATGCCACGAAACCATCCGTCTAGACGGATCTCGAATCCAATGTCGTTTGCCCCTCCAAAAGCGAAAAAACCACTTGTTGGAAGTGTGAAAGCAAAAGGCATGAACTAGATAATTGGGGTTTTAAGCTTAAGATCTAATTAAGAGTTAAAAGAAACTCACGAATCGAAACGTTCTGGAGGGGGGGGTCAGTTTTTCGGCGCCCCATTTTCCCCCCATTTTTCATCATTTTCTGATCGATAGAGGCAGGAGGAATCCTCTTGGCCCTAAGATGCTTCTATCCTTCGCCCTCCATCGCCATAAATGGATCAAGAAATGATGCACTGAGCAAAGAGATTAAAAACTAGTATTTCTCTCTCCTCTCTCTCTCTCCTACAGAGAGGCGATTCATGTGCAAGAAATCAAGAAGAAGAGGGGCTGAAGGATGCTTGTCCGACTGTGATCGGATTGCTTCAAGATGATGAAGAGGAGGCTAAGGAAAGAGGTTTAGCACTGAAGAATGGTTGCTGGTCGATCCCTGAGCGGTCCGTGAGCTGCCCATAATAATTATTAAAAAACCCGCAACACGCAAGACACGCGGTATGCTCTAATTTTATGAAGAAATTTGCTTGGTTTTGTTGTTTCATGGTCCAAATGTTGTTCATATGCGATGAATTTTTTTTTGAACCTTGTTTGCATCATGTTTGAGGGCTGTAACTACAAAAATGCAGAAACCGTAATGATTTAGAGCCGTTATTAATTCTTTAAAACCCGCAAAATGTCATTTTTAATAGAAATTAATGGTTTTTTCCATTTTTGAGTTGGGAAAAAGGAATGGAAATGGAACAAAATCAGAGAAAATGTTAAGTTTCAGTCAAAATGATAAGCCAACACAAATAAATCAGAAAATGCCTATTTTTCATGAATAATAAATAGGAAAAAATAGCAAAAAATAAGAAAAATTGAGGTTTTCGCGCTTTAAAAAAAATGGAAAAATAAGATTTATGTGCGTGAATTTTTGGCGAGGTTAAAGCATGAGGTCAAGCCTCAGTTTGGCCTCATCCTTTGTGTTATAGTATGTGTTCATTGTTTTTTTCATACAAAAATGACACAAGACAACCATTTACACATATGCACCGTAGCAACACCTAAACGGTGAGGGGGGGAATGAAGTTTGTGTGACGATCTAATTGCTAAAAAGATAAAAAATTTGATTTCTCTCTTTGTGCATAGCATTTAGGGATCGTTCCATAATTAAATATAGGCAACTAGTAGCACGGAAGTTTCGGTGCTAGTCCCTAAAGCAACGCAGCACATAACGCTTAGTTAAAATTCATGAAAGGGCTATTTTCCACACCTCACATGGCTGTTTTTTTTTAAATCATAAAATGGTTGTGCACAATTGTCATACACCTTGCATCAAGCATGCCATCGGTATCTCCTGGAATGCATTGCAGTTGATTGATAAACTTTGACCAACATTGAGAGGACATGAAACCCAAGTTGTAGGTTTAGACGGGTGCTTCCGTTGAGGAAAGTTTTATGAGGAAAATAAAAAATATCCTGGAATGCTGAATTATGAAAGAGTGGAGTTTGTGCGAATGTTATATGTGTTAGCGACTCATCTTGGGGCTAATCCCCGAGGGTGTAGGAGGAGAGTCGCAGTGGAGCCACGCTAATCAGTCGAGGTGCTTCCCTATGTGTGTATTATGAGGCATTATGCCTATACGTTATGGGATCTCCCTCTGAGGAGAAGGCAAGGTGAATGTTGGACTACATATTGGATACAAACAAAAAATCGTCATAAGCATTTAGTGCAAAGTGAGTCTTAGACGCTCCTGGCCCGTGAGGCCGTGTGGTGGGGTTGTCTATCATACGCGTGAGGTCTGGCTAGTGCCATAGCCAATGCCGGCCCATTTTAGGTCCCATCATTGGGTCAATAGATTGGTTGGGGTTTTTTGACCACAACCGTTGCGGGTTCTGTAGTCTTGGCCGCTTGGGTTTTCTGGGTGTTCATTACCTTAGCAAGAGTTTGGCTTCCTAGAGATGGGGGGGTAAGTGATGGTCATGGTTGGACTATGCTTCTAGGATATTTCTTCTTGGGCACCGATATCCAAGTGTTGCCTTCATAGTATCCTTGGGCTCACAAGAGATCTTTGGGGATCCATTGTGGCTTGATTGTGCGCTTATGTCGATAGCATTAGATTGGTCACTTAGGTTTTGAATGACAGTTATTAGCCTTGCGAGGCTGTGTTTGCTGGCTACAAGTAGGTCATTTTTGGTGCTTTGGCACCCATTTAAGCATGGGATCTATGGATTTGTGGATGGCCTTAGTTGGTGGTGGTTTTGTAGTGTGGGTGGGTTATGATGAATCATGACCCCCGTCCCTAGGCTTGGTCCTAGGTAGCTCTATCGTTGGCATGGTAGGCTTGGGTGGAGCATTGCTGCCCTTTCTGAAAGCTGTTACGATTCAAATATTGCCAATGGCAAGGTGAATACGCTACATATGATAATCTATGTTACACTATGCTTGCTTCTTAAAAGTGTATCCTAATAACAATTCTTGACCTGCATCCTTTGTATTTGGAAATACATAGAAGATGACGAATAGGCTCTCAGACTCGATAGAGACTGTGATCTTGCACTTCCCTAGGAGTGCATATGACTTTCCCCCGAATGGACTAAGTTTAGTGTTGGTGGGCTTAACTGTGGATCAACAATGAGGGTCAAATGAGTGTGAATCAAGACATTGCAGTCAGCTCCCTCATCAATCAAGACATCAAAAGTGTGCATGCATCGAGCGACGGCCGTGATGCATAGGTATGATGGTGCCACTACCTCTTCATCTTCGTCTGCTAGTTCGGTGATGGTGGCTATGTGGACATTGACATGGGCTTCCAACAAAGAGGGCTCATGCAATGGGTGCATGGGAGGGTAGTACTTCTTTATGCGACTGCCATTAAAGAAGCCTATGCCCTACTCGAAAATGAGCCCACATTTTTTAAGTTCATGGTAATGAATCTAGGAGTCCATGAGTGCCTACTTGGGATGGATTGGCTAATCCCCAATGATGCTCACATCCATTGTGGAAAGGGTTAAGTCTCCTTTCAAAAACCTAAGGGTGAGCTAGTTACAACACAAGGAGAAGCAGGTAAACCAAAGATCTAGCTAGCTAAGGCAACGTGAATAGTTCAAGGAATAAGGAAAGGATTACCCGTCTACTTGATCAAGCTAAAAAAACTGGAACAGGTAGAGGACACCAATGAAGAACCATCATGGTTAAAAGAGTATGCAGATGTGTTCCCAGAAGAATTGACTAAATTACTACTACCTAGGGAAGTGGATCATGAGATCAAGCTACTACCAAAAGTTGCACCAGTTGCAAAAAGGCCCTACAAGATGTCCATTCCTGAAGCTATTGAGTTAAGGGAACAACTCAAACAGTTATTGGACCAAGGGTACATATGCCCTAACAGTTCTCCTTGGGGGGCTCCAGTCTTGTTCCAAAAGAAGAAGGATGGTACACTTTATCTTTGCAACAATTATAGAGGCCTGAACCAAGTAACCATCAAGAAATACCCCATTCCAAGGATAGATGAGTTACTCGATCAATTGCGAGCAAAAATCTTCTCCAAGATTGATTTGAGGTCAGGATACTACCAGATCCGCGTCAAGGGGCACCTTTAACAAGCTAATGCAGGACATTTTTAGACCATATCTTGATGATTTTGTACTTGTATTCTTTGATGATACCTTGGTTTACTCCAAGGAAGAGGAGAATCATGATTCCCAAGTCCGCATTGTCCTTGAGACAATGAGGACTCATAAGGTTTATGCTAAGAAGAAAAAGTGTGCCTTCCTCAAAAGGCAGATCAAATATCTTGGGTTTATTGTGTCAAATGAAAGAATGTTTGTAGATCCTACAAAGGTTAAGGATGTCCAAGAGTGGCCTCCACCAGCTATTGTTAAAGAAGTGCACAACCCGGCAAAGAGAATGTGGTCACTGATGCCTTAAGCTGCATGTTATCAGGTATAAACACTAATTTGACACTTTAGAACTAGGTACCATTACGATGTCAAGCCCTATGAACGGGACGGTAAAGCATAGTCATCATTAGAAAGAAATCATACTTTTGCATCGCGGAATTTGCATAATTAGAAAGGTAGGTATAAAGGCTTGAATCAAGTCCATGATAATCATGAGTTGCTGCGAAATGATTAAGAATTTATGGGTTGTTGCAATACTAGACAGAGTATTAGGCTCCTATAAAGCTTTAAAGGGAAGTAGCTCGCATTTGCATTACGCATGATGATTTCATATTCCTCACTCAAAGAAAAATACAAGTCACTATTTATGATTTGCATAAGTGCATTGAAATGAATTCCCAAGAATAGAAGCTTCACATTGCATCATCAACTTAGGAAAGACTCGCATCTAGATTGTGTGGCATCATGGACAGTTTCAGTTGCACTACTAGGGATTCATATTAAAAGATAGATTTAAGATGCACATATGGACTACTAAACTTAATTGCTTGAGGCAGTTCGATAGATGAAACCCTATATAATACGTAAGGCTAGGGTTTAATTTGACTTATTTCGGGTTTAAATGTAAATAAGTCAAGCTATTGTTATAATCATAGGTTGATCTTGAGACAAGTAAACTAGTCATTGGTCTCTATCCTACAACTGGCCGCGATAATTCCAAAACACCCTTGGAGATATCATATTTAACCATTATACAACTCAATGTCCCCCAAGACAAGAATCCTAGACTAAAGGCTAGCAGATTAGGGCTGCTACCATCCAAAGACTAACAGATACAAATCCAATAGTGTAATTACTCGCTCCTATCACATAAGAATGGGGTCAAAACAAGGGTATCCTCTATCCCTCAGAAGGTCATGGAAACTATCGCCAAGTCAAGAAAGACCCATAAGGGTGAACACTAAGCACTAAAAGAGGGGAACTCCACCTTAGCAGCTACTTGAGCATGCACCTTCACCATTGTTTGTGCTTGTAAATCTAGGAACATTGTTTGTAAAAGGATTGTATGACTCTAAACTCACAAAAGAAATGGGAATAATGAATCAGGTTGAATTCTTGGAGGGCGTGCCAAACCACACCCAGCTAGCCGCCAACCCTAGCCAAGGGGGTTCTAAATAACCATGATGGAAACATGGACCAAACCTGCCACGAGAGGTCTCTCCATGGGTTGGTTTGAAAGTAGGAGGACGCTTGGATGCTAGGGGGACTCCAGCTGTAAATTCCCTGCCTTCGGGTCCTACTCAAATGATTTGCGTGACTCGAGATAGATTCTCGAGGCCCTGTTACTAGTACAAGGGCAAAAACTTAGAGGAAATAAGATGCATCCTCACGGATTGCATAAATCGTTCTTTTTGGGCAAGATTTGTACCTTAGTGAATATGCTAATATAAATTTTACTTCCAAGGAACTTGTCTGAACTGTTTTCGTGTCAATGCCATAAGTTATGCAAACGAACCCTATTACCTAAAAGGCTTATTTAAGGAAATTGATTTTAAATGTCTCACATAAATATGATAGGACCTAATTAGATAACTAAAGAATGCCTAATGAGAGAAGTAGATGGGCGGAACCCCCGACAAGTCTGTCCTATAGAAGGGTGGTCCCAGAGAATTGGGAGGCTTCTCATCACAAGGTTCTATGGTTGTACAACCTATAAGTATTGATATTCATGCCGTTTTAGGGGACCGAAATGGGACTATGCCCTACAAGCAGAGAGGTTGAATGGTGCATCCCCTTCGTTTCTCATTCTCTTTGTACCAAGTGGGGCATGGATCTACTTCAGCTTGGGCATCTCTATGTAAAGTAGGATGTCCAAGACCCGACACTTGAATGCTGTCAAGAGACCTTGACCACGAGGAACCCAGATTTCATGTCGATCCTGTGGGTTTGGCTGTGAACATTCTATTGCAAGGTGGACTCGGGAAACCCTAGGCGAAAAATCCCGAAACATTCCAGGGGAATGCCGGGCAGCGACACTTAGATTTGTTTCTCAATGGACCGCAAAAATGTGCTTGGATAGTCGTTATAGGCAAGCACATTACAGTTGTGTATTCTGCTTTGTGGTAACTTGATGCTTTTTATGGTTTTATTTGTGTAGATCCAATCATGGGATTCGAGAGCTAAGTTGCCCTATCCCGTGGTCACCAATGAGAGCTGGATTTTAGAACCCGTTTTGAAGCGAAAAAGAGTCTGGGAGGCGTAAAAGACCAATTTTCATGCAAAATGAAATAGTTTTGGATCAATGAGCTGGAGTTTCTAGATGGAGTTCGATGCTAAGAACCCAATGCAAGTCTCGGTTCATTGATCAAAGTCCGTTTGACCCCCCATTTAATCCCCGCAAGGTTTGGTGCTATAAAACAACTACGTGATCTAGGAGCCAGAAAGTGTGATGGAGGCCAAGTCTAGTCTGTTTGCGAATGGGAGTTCATTTGGGCCTCTGTTCAATGAAAAACCACTTTACGTGTAGTGTGAAAACTTCAAAATTGAGCTAGTTATTTTCATGGTTAAGCTTTAAGCTTAACTAAGAGGCAAAATGAAAAGTCATGAATCATTAGGGAGGGTGTCATTTTCTCTTGGTACCCTAAATTTTATATTAAAAAATCATTTTTGTGCTAGTTAGAATCAAGGGAAGGTAAGAAGGCAGCAAGACACTGAATTTTGACACTCTCCAATGCTTCAATCTGATAAAAAAATGACTGAGTAAATGGAAAGATCTAATTTTAGTCTTTCTCTCTTCTCTCTCCTCTTTCCTCTTGTTGTGTGTTTCAATGGATTAATGTATGAGAGAAGGGGATGGATTGGGATGAAAGATTTTGATTATGAGATGATGTTGGAGTGTAAAGGAGTGTGAATCGAGGTCGGAAGGATCGCCAATGCGGCTATTGGAAAGTGTCAATGGGACTCCAACTATGAGATACATCCATCATAAGGCATGATTTTATGAGTTGTAGATTTCATCGTTTTATGATAAAATTTGATTGAAAATGGTTGGGTTTGGTTGCCAATGCTCTGATTTATTGTAACATTTTTCCCATTTTTCTAATTTTTTTTCAAAAAAATTTTCCCCTTTCCCTCCCCCCCGATAGTACGTCGGGGAGAGAGGGAGAGGGATTGAAGTAGGAAAGGGGGGTGCATGCCGCCCAGGTGGCGGCATACCATTGCGCCCCCCCTCTATAAAGGCTATGCCCCCTCCTCCTTGTCAGAGAGAAGTCCCCCCCTCTCACCTCCCCCCCCCCCCCCCCGACCTGGTGCATCAGCGCCCCCCTAGGTTCACGAGTCAAGCCACCCCCTGCTGGCGAACTACACCCCCCCCTTTAATTCGATCAGTAGCCCCCTTTTTACGTCCGATCAGTAGCCCCCATATGCTCAGGGAGAATAAAAGAGAGGGAAAAAAAATGGATGTTGAGGCCGTTGTGGAGAGAAGAAGAGAAGGAGAAAGAGAGGAGAGGAAGTGAAGAGGAAGAGGGAGAGAGAGGAAAGGAAGAAGGAAAAGAAGAGAGAGAGTGGAAAGGAGAAGAGAAAGAAGAGGTAGAAGAGAGGGAGAAGAAGAGAAGGGAAGAGAGAAGAGAAAGAGGAGAAGGAGAGAAGAAGAGAAGGAGAGTGAGAAGAGGAAGGGAGAAAAAGAAGAGAGAAAAGAGGGAAGGAAGAAGAAAAGAGTGAGAGAAGAGAGAAGAAGGAGAAGAAAGAAGGAGGGAAAGAGAGAAGAAGGGAAGGAGAAGAAAAGGAGAAGAGAAGAGGGAGAGAAGAGAGAAGAGGGAAGAGAGAGAAGAGGGAGAGAAGAGAGGGAAGAGAGAAGGAGTAAAAGAAGAAGGAGAAGAAGAGGGAAGAGGGAGAGAAGAAGAGAAGGAGAAGAAAAGAAGGAGAAGAGAAGAGTGAGAGAAGAGACAAGAAGGAGAAGAAAGAAGAGGAGAGAGAGAGAAGAAGGGAAGGAGAAGAAAAGAAGGAGAAGAGAAGAGGAGAGAAGAGAGAAGAGGGAAGAGAGAGAAGAGGGAGAGAAGAGAGAGAAGAGAGAAGGAGAAGAAGAAGAAGGGGAAGAAGAGGGAAGAGAGAGAAGAGGGAGAGAAGAAGAGAAGAAGAAGAAGAAGAAGAGGAGAAGAGGTAGTAAGAGGAGGAGAAGGAGAGGGAGAAGTAGAAGAGGAAGAAGAAAGGGTGGGAGGAGAGAGAAGAGAAGTAGTGGAAGAAGAAGAAGAAGAAGAGGTAGTAAGAGGAGAAGAAGAGAGGGAGAGAGAGAGAGAGAGTAGAAGAATAAGTGGAGAAAGAAGAGAGGGAGAGAGAGAGAGAGAGAGTAGGAGATTAAGTGGAAAGAAGAAGAAGAGAGAGAGAGAGAGGACGAAAGAAGTGAGAGTCGGTAACTGCAAGGAGCCATGCCCAAACCACCCTCTCAGAAAAGGACCCCATCTAGAAGTCTTTTCTTCCGAATCTGTCAACACGAAACCTATTGGAGTGCCCAATCTCCATGAGGCGAATGGCTCCCAAGAAGAAAGTCGTGGGAAGCATAGGCGCCCAAGCCACCGGTAATGCTAGAGGGGTGAGCGGAACGACCAACGCAGCACACACGAATCAAGCCCAGGTTCTAAGCGTTAAAAATTAATTTAGGAATCAATTATCGTGGAAGGGATGAAAGGATTGATGTCGTGCATAGGGTTTTGTTTACTCTAAGAGCTAAGTTGCATGCGTGAAATGGTAGAGTTTGGAATTCGCACAAGATTTTAGGCACAAAATGATAGCTTTTACACACATAAAATGATAAGGTTATCGCCTTACTTCACATAAAATGATAGCTTTTTAACCAGTTCAGTGCATGAATAGTCATTTAGAATTCACGTTTCGCAATCATGGTTAAAAGAGACACATGAAATGTTAATTTCTGTTCATGAGATATACTTGCATCGTTAGACAACCCTAGACTTTCATAAACCCAAGTCACATGTGATCTGGTGCATCGGAATAAGTATAATTGCATGCGAATTGTTTTATTGATCTTGCTGTGGACTATCACAAATGGATATGCTCCTAGCTTAGTTGAAGCTGGTGACGTAACCCTAAATGGATTGTTGACCCAAGTTATGCTTGGCGGTTTGAAAAGGTTGTAAATCCCTTAAGCAAGTGTTTTGATACATCCAGTTAAAATTCTGATTGTGCATGCAATGGGATTGCGATGCTTGAAGCAAGAGGTTGTGCATTCAACTATTTGTTAATGTGGTTTTGGATGTTAACCCAAGTGGGGAGTGTTTGATGATTTCATGGGCGGGTCTGAGATGACTGATTGCCATGGAAACGAAAGGGACGTTTTCCCTAGCAATTGTTACTATGCTGGTTGCTTCAGCTATGGTTGATTTTCTAAAGGGATAATTAAGGAAGGATGGCGCTAGCTACCCCCTGCGAGCCGCCAAACCCTAACCAAGGGGGTTATGAATCCGCACCGGGAATGTGGACCGAACCCATCGCAAGAGGTCTCTCCGTGGAAATCACTTTGCATAGGAGGATGCTTGGGTGCCAGTGGGGGCTCTGGCCGTAAATCCCAATGCCTCCGGGCCCTACACAAGTGTTCTACATGACTCGAGATGGGATCTCGAGGTCTTGATACTAGTTACAAGGCGGAATCTTGGAAGGATAAACCTTCGGGTTTTATTGCCGGAAGACGAAAGAATTTTTATGCGGAGGTACGTAGAAAGGAGCACTTAATTCTCCTGTATGGGCAGGAGACACACATTAATGCGAAGATAAGTTAAGGAAGTGTTCGATCTTGTTTTATCTTGTCTTCGTGTCTGTGGCCTAAATTACATAAAGGAAAACCTGTGACTAATGGGTTAATTAAGGAAGCTGCTTTTATGTGTCAAGCATAACGTGGTAGGTAATTAGATAACTAAAATAACCCTCGAGGGAAGCGTGGTGAATGTGATCAATGGGTCTATCCTACGGAAGGGTGGTCTCGGTTAGCCGAGAGCTTTCCTCAAAGGAAATGTTAACAAGTAATGTTAGGTCTATGACCTTAGACAATGTTGACTAAGAACCCGGACTTCAGGTCAATCCTAGTGGGAACAGCTGGATAAGTTCCGTTGCGAGGTAGACTCAAGAGACCCTAGTTGACAAACCCCGTGTCATTCCTTAGGAGTGCTAGGCGGCGTCCTCTAGATTGATCTCTCGATGGGCTGCTAAGACGTGTCCTGCAATTTGAGGGCGGGCATGTTACATTTATCAAGAATGTTAAAGAAATCAAGAAAAATCAGTCATCTAATAATTTATTTGTAAACATGCGCAAAACCCACAATATTGGAATTTAAGAAAAATAATGTGTTTTTGGGGTTTTGTCGTGCATATAGTGTTTTTATGGGATGATATATGATAGAAAAATAAGTCTTCATAAGCTCAATGAGTCTAAATCAATAAATTAGAAAATATCAGTAGTGATCTATAAATAAATAGTGAAAAATAAGAAAAAATAGTAAAAATAGTTTTTTTGTATCCAAAAAATAGAAAAAAATAATATTTGTGTTTGCGAATATATGTTAGGACTAAGACATGAGGTCGAGCCCTATCTCTATGTTAAAGTGGGGTTTTATTGCTTTCGTAAGAAAAATACATTAAAAATATGCTCTAAACCTACCACCAAATGCACAATCTTAAGCGGTAGGGAGATGTTAAGCGCTTAAAATATGGTGAATTTTGATATTTTTCTAATGCATGACATATAGGATATGTGTGGGTTAAAATTAAGAGGATTCAGTAGCATGAGAATGCTTGGTACTGGCTCTAAGCAACGTAGCAATCACGGTTTAGAAGAAAGGCATGAAAATACATGTTTTTGCACCTTCACAATGCTGGTTATTAATGACTAATTTTTTTTAGCATTGTAGTTATACACAATTACATTTTACACACCATATGGTATCATCCTAGATGTATAGCAATTGTTTTCATGAACTACAACCTACGTTGAGTGTGAGATACCCTAAGATATAGGATTAGTGGTTCATTTCCTTGGGGAATATTCAGTAAGGATTATCTATTATTTCTTAGATTGATTCATTAAAAGAGTGGATTATGTATTGTATGTGCTCTATGTGTTCACGTCGTATCTTGGGGCCCAATCCCTGAGGTATAGGAGAGCCATAGTAGTGGGACCGTGGCAATCAGCTGAGGGGCACTCCCTTTGTTTATGCTTATGTGGTATATACCACATATATGTGTAGGGACTCCCTCTAAGGAGTGTAGGAAAGGATAACGTTGGATTACAATCCATACAAATGCAAAGCTCTGTATTTTTGAGGTTAGGGTAGTATATCCCTTAGATGCTCTTGGCCACCATGAGGCTGTGTGGGGTGGTTTGAGGTCTGTAAATAGTAGAGGCCCGGCTAGTGCCATAGAGCTAGTGTCGGGCCCATTTTCAGGTCCTAAAAAAGAGATACTCATTATGCTAGCAAAACAATGTCACTGTATCTAGTGAATCACAATGTATCTCCTTATGGTGCATCATCATCATCTTTCTAGAACAAGCACCACATGCAATAGGAGCAACATTAATACCCAATGAAAGCATAGAAGCATAAAGGATCACATGATTTTCTCAAGGGCCTTGAAACTTGATGAGACTGTGCTTGAGATTTAAGCTCCCTCACATTATAGAGCATAGGGTCATTACTATCTGCATACAGTTTGATACTACTATCATTATGGTCTGCAAGCTTGTTGATCTACTTCACCACAACTTGTCTACATCCCAAGTAAAATTAGTTTTGTGTGGATAGAAAAAAACTCACAACAACAATAATGAAACAACAAGGGTATTTCAATTATTCTTGAAACAACAAGTAAATGAATTTCTCTATGGACAATAAAAACCAACAATGAGTTGAAAAGACAACATGCCATACCTTTTTGAGACATTAGCAATATATCATGTTGGGACTTAAAACGGGCCCGGACACTGGCTCTATGGCACTAGCCGTTGGGCCTCTACTACACACCTAAAACCACCCCACACAACCTCGCAGCCAAGAGCGTCTAAGGAATATACTACCCTAACCTCAAATACATAAATTTTATGTTTGTATGATCTGTAGTCCAACGGATATCCTTTCCCACACTCCTTAGAGGAAGTCCCTAAACATATTGGTATAATACACCACATTAGCACATACAAAGGGAGCGCCCCTCGGCTGATTTTCGTGGCTCCACTATGACTCTCCTACACCTCCAGGATTGGCTCCACTATGGCTCCACTATGGCTCTCCTACACCTCCAGGATTGGCCCCAAGATGCACGCTAAACACATAAAGCACATTCAAAACAAGCTTCACTCTTTTGATTGATCAATCCAAGAGATAATAGATAGTCCTCATTGAATATCCCCTAAGGAATCGAACCTCTAACCCTATAGCTTAGGGTACCTCACACTCTCAATGTAGGTCATCGCTCATAAAAACAAATTGCTATACATCCAGGATGATACCATATGGTGTTTGCAATGCAATTGTATACGACTACTCAAACAAATTTATTCATTAACAATCAACATTATGAAAGTGCAAAAATAGTTCTTTTCATGTCTTTCTTCTAATCCACGATTGTTGTGTTGCTTAAGGCTAGTATTGAGCATTCTCATGCTACTAGACCCTTTTTTATTTCAGCCAACAATGTATCCTACATGGCATGCATCATAAAAATGTCAGAAGTCTCCCTACTGCTTAAAGTTATGCATTCTGTGGTAGGTTTAAAGCATACTTTTCATATATTTTTCTTTCATGAAAACAATAAAAATCCACTTTAACATAGAGATAGGGTTGAACCTCATACTTTAGCTCTACCATACATTCACAAAAATAAATCTTATTATGTTTTATTTTTCAGATGTGAAAAATCTATTTTTATTTATTTATTTGTTTATTAATATATAATTACTGATATCTACTGATTTACTAGTTTAGATTGATTGATCTTAATGAGAACAATTTTCTTATCATATTTCAGCCCAGAGGAACACTATACACACAACAAAACCCAAAAAACACATAATTTTCTTAAACTGCAATGTTGCAGGTTTTGCGTGTTTAGCATAAAATTATTATATGACTGATTTTTTTTGATTACTTTGTTGATAAATCAAAGCATTAGCAACCAAATACAATCATTTCCAACCATTTTGAACTAAAATTCATCATAAATCAATGAAATCTACGACTTACTCATGAGATCGACCTTATGACGTGCATTTTTTTTAAAAATTGGAGGATTACTGACACTCCCCAATAGCCACTACTGATGATCCATCCAACCTCAAAATCTACGATCCTTTGTGCTCTTGCATCATTGCATGATCAAAATCTTTCATCTCAGCCCACCCCTTCTCTCATACATTAACCCATGGAAACATACGATAAGAGGAGAGAGGAGAGATAAAGAATAAAATCACAAATCTTCAATCAATGCATCATTTTCTAATCTATTTGTTGTGATGGATGGCAAAGAAATTCTTCATCATGTTGCTCTCTCAAATCCTCTCAGTTCATACGGTCAAAAAATGATTTAAAAATTAAAATTTAGGGGGCATCCAAAAAAATGCCCCCTTTCCCCCACATTTCATTTTCTTTGTGCCTCTTTATTTCTTACTCTAAAACAAGCTTATTAGGCTTAATCACAAAACTAATTCAAAATTTTTCATGTTCACACTTGGCAGAAGTGGTTTCTTGCTGAACATGGAGGCCTGAACAAACTCCGATTGGCGAATGGACAGGATGTCCAGCTTCGTGACATCGAAATTCATAAAGCTAGCCTCCGTTATACATGTTGCAGCTCGCGGATCACATAGTTGCTTTATTAGACCAAACCTTTTGTGGAGACTAAATGAGGAGTCAAATGGACTTCGATAAGCAAACCAAGACTTGCGTTGGGCTCCTGGTATCAAAGTCCATCTAGGAAAACTCTAGCTCATTGATCCGCAACTGTTTCATTTTGCATGAAAAATTGGTCTCTTATGCCTCCAGGCTTTTTTTCACTTTAAAATGGGCTCTAAAAATCCGCTCTCATTGGTGACCACGGGATAGGGCGACTCAGCCTGTCAAATCCCACTAACTAATTTTGAAAAATAACAACCATAAAAAGCATCAAGATGCCATAGAAAATAATACTCAACAAAGCACAAGAACATCTCTCACCCTGCCCCCTGACAAAATCAAGGCATGAAACTTCTCAAGGGATAGGCCCAACATAATTTGATAAAAATTCTAGAACGAGTCACTAACCAACTTCTCCAACATAGACGGGAATAAAGAACTATCAAAGAGGTCATCCTAGTGGTGGAATGAACTTACCTACATAACTACGACAACTAGACCAGGAACTCCTACTCCAGTGAGGACTCCTATAGCGCCTGGTCATCAGCTTGGTCATCATATATTTTCTTTTAACACACTTTTCTTTCAAAGTTTGCATACTCAACCGTGTAAAAAGGAGGGAGCTGAACCCAAGGAGAACATGGCATCGGCCTCAGGTCTTAACTTGGTACCCAAGAATCTACCAAGCTCTCATGAGGCAGCACTTAATCCATTTCTTTTTCGACCACTTTTGCTTTTGCTCCAACCTTCCTTATTTCTTTATTTCGGCTAGCTGCTATCCCAAGGAAGACAAGGCCTTGGGTCCGACTCATCCCTAGAATCTACTAGGCCTTCGCAAGGCAATAATTAATTGCTCATAAGTTTTTTCTTTCTAGTATTTTCTATTTTAGGGTTTAGAATCCCTTTTTACATACCTCTACATTTTTATCATCAGTTGTATTTAGAATTATCTCTTCTTTTTATTTTGGTAGGTTTCTCTAACTACCTTACACTAGTAGGGACTCCTAGAATAGTTGCCTAACAGGCTAGGAGAGCAGGGCCACTAGGACTGCCTTCCAAAATAGGTCTTTCAATGCATGACAGGAAGTAGACAACTACTCAAACCTCCCCAAGATATACCTAACTAAACCCTAGGACTTCATGCCTTAATTGTCCGTCCCCAATTGTAGTGATAGCTCATGCTTGGCTGCCAAGACCCATAGACTGCTTATTGTTCAAATGTTTCAAGCAAGCTCTAATGGCTATCTCTCACCTAGCCAATGCGCATCTGATCCCATGGGTGTAGTGATCTTATCTTGATGCGTAAATGGGTGGCCTCCCTTGAGCACTCCGGTAGCTCCATGATCCTAGTTGCGAGCTCAAGCAACCTCAAGTCTCAGACAACTAGAAGGGAATAGGGAAAGAGGACCTTGGCAAGATGCCCAATCATGTAAAAAAGGAGATGGATACCCAAGGGATTTAGGGCTTATATAAAAACTCAAAAAGTGAATGAGAAGCTTATTCTTTTGTGTGTGGCTAAAGTGGCTTCTTCTTCTTCTCTTCTCCTCTCCTTATTGCTTGGGTGTGCTTGTTGTTAACCCCAAGACGAAGAAAGCAAAAGAAAGTGGGAAAGATGCAGGGCAAAGGCAGAAAAAAGGTAGCCCGACTGAAGAAAGAAGAGGAAAGAAGACCAAAAGCACAAGGGCGACCTTAAAAGTTCAAGGCAAATGCAAAAGGGGAAAAAGGCTCATTTTAAAATAAAAAGGTGCACCCTGAAATCCTGTAAAAGAGCGCGGGGCTCTCACCCGCACCCGTACAATTTGTAAATGTAGATAGGCGGCGGAAAGGAAGCTAGGAAAATAGAAGGACAATGACAAAAGGGGCCTAGGCTAGCGGCCGGCCATGTAAAAAAGGGGGATGACCGCCCATGGAAATTAGGGCATGTATATAAAGTTGAAAAGTGAATGAGAAGCTCATTCTTTGGTGTGTGGCAAAAGGAGTCTTCTTCTTCCTCTCTTCTTTTCTTCTCCTTGCTTGTGTGTGCTCTTGAGAGAGGGAGTGTGAGGGTGTGAGGGAGTGAGTGTGTGTGAGAGTGAGGGATCAAGAGGGTGAAGCTCTTCACCATCTCCTCTCCTCTTCTTCTCTTCTCTTCTCTCTTTTTCTCTTGCGCACGCGGCTATGGAGGATGGAGCTTGGAGATGGAGGAGGCTTGAGGATGCTTGAGCTAGCATCAAGAGTCGTGGAGCTACCGGAGTGCAAGAGAGAGGAGGGTACTCTATCGGGCATCAAGGTAAACTCACAACACTTGTAGGATAGACAACGCGTCGGCTAGGTGAGAGATAGCCATTAGAGCTCGCTTGGAACGCTTGAAACAATAGGCGGTCCGTGGGTCTTGGCGGTTGAGCGAAAGCTCCCACATTTTGGTTCCATTGCTAGGACCAACGGATTCAAGCTTGAGCACTTGCGCACCTCATATCGAGCATCGAAGTAGGGTATTCATCCCCGAAACGGAGCTTGAGATAGGTAGGAAGTTGGGTGTTTTCGATCTTCAGAACATGTAAGTATTTTGGGATATTCTAGTTGTTTGATGATTGGAAAACATGGAGAAATTAGTTAAGTGTTTTGATTTCGATTTATGTTATGTTTAGGGTAGATTAACAGTAGGAAATCACACATGAGAGGCAGAGGGTTGCTGCTGTGAAACAGGGAGAAAATCGGGGAAAACAGGGGGAAAATGGAGGAAATGCGAATGTAACTGCATAGGAAATGCCAGGAGAGTGATCTGTAGTGTTCAGGGAAGGACCAATAGGGTATAAGTCCTGGAAGGGCAAGAGAACCCTCATTTGCAACCAGCGGAGAGAGAGAGAGAGAGAGAGAGAGCAAGCTTGGCGACCATCCATTCGACCAGGGCACAGAGTGACATTGCATTCGGCGATCCCCAGGTACGCCGATCTCTCCCTCACTACTCCAACTCCATCGCTGGTGAATTTCTGATCAATAGTAATAGATATTTGGAGATATTTGGGCGAATCCGTGCTCGCAAGTTCGTCGGGCCGGTGGACTCGGACGTTCGACCGAGTGTTCGAGTCCCAGAATCGAACACTCGGACAACCGTCCGATCGGATGCTCGAAGACTCGAACGCTCGGAGACTCCGTCCAATTTTTGAAATTGGACCACCCTGTCCGATCGGACCATTCGGACGAATCGAACCACCCAAAATCAGACCAGCCCAGAATCGGACCACCCTTGTCCGATTCATTGAACACTTGCCCGTCCAATTTTTGAGAATCGGACACTCGGACTCTGAGACTGCCACTCAGCCCTGACACACCTGGTCCGATTCCTAGAATCGGACCACTGATAAATCGGATGTCCGATTCCCAGAGACAAATCGAAAAAAAAAGAGGGTAAAACATCAAAATTTGACCCACCAAGGGACACACTGGAGCATTCCCCAGCGGCCTACCCCTAGTGAACAACGAGAAGCAGCACAAGACCCTAGAACCCGTTAGAATGGCCACGACTTGAGTAACAAAGCCTATCAGGCCCGAAACGAGCGAGAGTGAGTAAGACGCCGGGAAATTGCTTGCAACACTCATGTCAAATTTCCGCACTTGAAGTACACTTAGGAAAGCTGAAAGCCTAATTGAGCACAAGTGCACAAGGAACAACACACTCACGAGTGACCATAAGTTGAGCACTATATTCAGAAATTAAAGGAACTCACTCAGATAAATCGCTCAAAAGACCCACCAATAGGAGAGGACCCAAGACATAGACAAACGCGCGAGGCGCAAGAATTGAACCATGACGGAGGAAAGCTCAGACCATCGGTCTACCGAGGAGCTCGATGTGAGTGTATTCCCAGATGCTATACAGCAGATGGTGAGCAGTTACAATGCACACGCCCGATACGAGCACCGTGGCAGGACGGCAGATGCAATCATTACAGACCTAGAGGAGGAGAGAAGGCTAGCCCGTAGGGCATTGCAGGGCATAGCTGAGTACAATAGAGATCAACAAGCTAGGAGCCTAAGGCAAAGCATGGAGCTGCATGAGGTGCACTGAGTCTCTAAATTTGGCTGGCCGGAACCGAATAGACCATGAGAGAGCACTAGAGGGAGACCTGACGCTGAGCGAGATCCTCATGAAATGGCTACTCGATAACACCACAGTAGAGCAGAGTGCCACTGCACTAGCGACGTCTCTGCTTGTAGGATTAGGGGCAAACCAGGGCTCAAAGAGCCAGGCCAAAATACCAATTGTTGCCAAGCAACTTGACAAGTACCAACCGCATGACGATCCGTATAGCTTTGTTGAGCAGTTTGAGCAAGTCTGTGAAGCCAACGGCCTCAACGACCAGGCTCAACGCCCGCAAGCATTCGGACTTTTCTTAAGCAATAAGGGTAGGATGTGGTATACAAGCCTGGATGCCGTGGAACGAGCCAACTTCAATAATCTCAAGGATCTCTTCGTCAAGAGGTTCGCCGAGCCCGGGTACTCCGACAACCTGCTAGTACGCCTGATGAATGTCAAAGAGAAAGAGAAGGAGGACATCCGCGACTATGTGACCCACATGAGAACTCTCTTTAAGAGAGTCCCCTTGGGCGATCGACCAACTGATAGAGCAGTTTCAACTGTATTCATCAGCGGAATTAGAGATGAGGAGTTATATAAGGCATTGGCAAGCAATTCAAGCTTACAGTGAGACATGGTGGCTAGAGTCTTTGAGGAAGTCATTAGACTCGATGACCAGCTGAAAGAGCGAAGCTCTAGAGGCTCAACTCTGGAAGAGACTAACCCGCGAAGCGTAGATCGAACATCAACCTCTAGTGAGTGGGCAAACCCATCATCCCAAGATAAGGGGAAGACCACCGAGATGGACCAAGGCTGGCTGAGGTCAAGATGGAATTAGCCAAAATGCAAGACATGTTGAGATGACCAACGCGCCCGCACATCCAGTGCGTGTACTGTGGTGGAAACCACCTGCCAGCAGAGTGTCAAGACCCTAGGTCAAGACCTTGCGCTAACTGCGGTAGGTTCGGCCATGATTCCGCACACTGCAGACTACTACGAAGACTACCATACGCGCAACCCTACGGCTAGCCTTATCCGGCTAACAGGCCTCAGCCATTCTTTGGACGGGGAGCCCCACTAGCCCTACCTGCGCCTAACGATATGAAACCAGCTGTCCCTAGGCTGGACATAAATCCTACCGGCATTCCTAGACCGCCTGGTCCCTATGTGACCCACCCACCGAGTGACGCTCCCGTACACTACATGGAGGAGCCCAGTGATGAAGACACCTACATATACCCTTACGTCTCGCATGACGACAAGGGCAATGCGGTCCTCATGGATTATCGACCCGTGCTGGTGATGGCGTTAGGACGAGGACAGGGTAGAGGCCTAGGAGGGTAGCCACAGGATCCGGTCACTTGTTGGACTTACGGACATCCCGGTCATGTCTCATCACGCTGCCCTGAAAGAGAGCAGTAAAACAGGGACAAAGCTTACCAAAGGTGCGCAGAATGCGAAATCACCCATCTTTTCATAGACTGCCCAAAGCGGAAGTCGTCCTCCAGTTCAACTATTTTGCCATCCGTCCCATTGGGGTTGTTTGGTGTTGAAAACCTCGATGGGGAGGCCACACCTATTCCCTTGCGAGTTATGACCCGAGCCCAAACGAAGCAGGCCGGCATCTCTCTGCTAGGACCTAGCAATCTTGGCGCAACCTTAGTAGGAAAGAAAAGCCGTAGGCGGAGAAAGAAGAGATCGGCAGCTAAGTCACGCTAAAGACCGACAGTATTACGACCTTACCTAATGGGAATAAAGTCTCAGACGCAGAGACAGAGACTTCAACCCCTAAAACAGCCCAAAAGGGAAGCGCTAAGATAGGAGAATACCCGCACCCCAAGCGGCAATTAGAGGCCATAGAAAAGGTGAAGGAATGGGTGAGGGAGGCTCAACAGCATCTCAAGGATGCTGAACCCATCATAGAGGACGAGATCGATGATTTATCCAGCATGAGCACGCCACTGTCGCCACCTCAACCTAAGCTAGCCGAAGCCACTGTGCCACCATCAGTGCCGCTGAGACCATGCCTAGACGCAACAGAACCGCAGAACAGCCGCAGCCAGTGGCCAAGACAGTCTAGGCTAAGAGAAGGACGAGTGTCCGTTGACCACGTTGGTGACCACGCCTGTAACACTTAGCCTGGGGGACTTGCTTAAGCAGCACCCTGCCCTATGGCAACACCTCAAGCTGTGGGTCGCGGGATCGCAAGAACAGGCCATGGCAGATCCTCAAGAACAAGATGCAGAAACACAATTGCCAAGTCTGACGCTGCATTCAGTGCCTAAATTCTTGCAGGTCAATGCCTTTTGGGATGGATCTGAGATGCACGCAATCCTGTCGGTCCTAGCCCATCACTTGATAGGGGCTCGTGATTCAGTTAAATGTAAGGGAGGATTTACGTAACATTGGTCGTATGAGACGAGCCTGGCCACGCATTGGACCCAGAGGAAAGATTGAGCTACCCCATGCACCTTGGATGTTGTCAAAGAACGAGGAAAAAATAGTGAAGGAACAAATATATAGCTTTCGAACACCCACAAGATGTATGAGATGTCTCAAGGGAACCTTCATAAAGAAAAAGAAAAGAGGTGTGGAGCAATTATCTGGTTTGAAGTCCCACAATTGGCACAAAATGATTCAAGTAAGGGTATCTCTCACAAGGAAGGGAATTGTAGACACGGGAGCCGGGGTTAGTGTGCTTAGCCACGCAGTGCTGCAGACTTGGGGAAACCCGCCTGTCGAAGCTGCTCGGTTTAATGTCACGCTAGCAAACAGTATGAGAGTGAAGCCATTCGGGGTCTTGAAGAATTGGCCAGTAAAGATTGCAGGAGTCCAGTTCTCTGTCGACTTTATAGTCATGAAGGGAGTGGATTATGATATCCTATTGGGCCGACCCTGGATGCGCAATGCTGGAGTCATCGAAGATTGGGATAATAGCCTAATCTTCCTTGGCAATCGGACTGATGCCATAAGAATAGAGATGGACACTTGGAAGACCTCACCAGTCGACCTAGACGCCATCTCTGCTATGCTCAAAGGGAACACACAGGTCAAGGAACCCTATGGGTCCTTAACTAAGTATATCCCATGCCCAGAGGACGAGCGGGATTGGATGCACATCCTCGCTACACTTGACCTGCCATTCTCAAACCATGAGGCATATGAGTAGGCCATCAAAACAATTGGTAAGACAAACGAAGCACTCTCTACACCCGTCTACATGATGGCAGCAAGCCTCCATGGAAAGCCTAAGCCTGTTACCTTCCAGGTACCATCCAACAAAAGGGAACTCCAGGGGGTACTGGAATACCTAGCAGACCAGCTAATGGGTAACCCAGCTGCCAACTTCAAACTGCTCCAGGATCTCTTAGAGGCTCCTAGGTGGCAATGGACCAAAGTGCACGAGCTGAACCTCATGTATAACTGGGCCTTGATTCCAAACCAACTAGACGGGGTAGTCCAAGCCCTAGGAGACGATGGGCAGTTGAACGACAATGATTCCTATGATGAATACGAAGACTGCCAATCTTTCAGTGGTGAGAGCGAGGGTGATGTGGATACCATAGAGTACGACACGGATGGATGAAAAATTGAGCAGATACGAGCGGACACCAAGCCACAGAAAAGGCAGGCCCTTAGACTGGAGCACGGAGTCATGCGCATGGACTGTGATCGTGCGTGGTTGGAATGTATGGGGGCCATAGACCTGGAGCAAGCCGGCCTAGCCCAAGCAGGAACGACGTCAATTTTTAGAACCGAATCGCCATCCGAATTGCTTCCACCAGGGGACACCGCCTCTTCCAGCGAAGATGGAGGGTTTGACTCCGAATCGGAAGTTACTTTGGATAGCGAACCAGAGATCCCTAGGCCGCCCATGACAAGACGCACCAAGGGGGACTTACCCATCCACTTGAGACGCAGACGGTCACACCAGGAAAGGGCAAAGTACCCCAAATATGCACGATCAGAAGAGCAGCGGAAGTCGCAGGACCTCCTAAGAGATTCACTAAATTCAAAAAAGGGGATAGGGTAGTGGTTCTGCTAGGTGCCAAGCGTCAAGGACAGACAAGCGAACCGATCGAAGGACCAGCCAAGGTCAAGGAGGTTAACCTAGCCCTGGAAGGGGAGACACCTCGACCAGTGTTCATTGCCGACGACTTAACCAGTAAGGAAGAGTTAAGTCTTGTCACTCTATTGCGGGAGTACATGGACGTATTTTGCCTGGTCCTTAGAAGAGCTACGGGGGGTAGATCCGAGTGTTGTGACTCACAATATACCCAGGACATCGGACGCAACGCCGGTCAAGCAGCGACCGTACACCATGAATCCAAAACACGCCCATGCTGTCAAGGAGGAGATTGACAAGCTAGAGCCGGATTCATTTACGAAATTGAGCACACAGATTGGGTATCACCCATAGTCATTGTAATGAAGAAGAACGGCAAGATCCGAGTGTGCATCAATTACAAAAAAGTGAACGCTGCTACAAAGAGAGACAATTATCCCTTGGCGTACACCGAGCACATGCTTGAGAGAGTGGCAGGAAAGGAAGCTTATAAAACGGCCATCGATCAAACACCTTTTAGGCTGACCTATGGGACTGAAGCCATTCTCCCATTAGAATTCTTTGTCCCTAGCCTGAGAATAGCACTCCAAGAACGATGGGAAGGGAAGGAAGCATGGACGCAATGCTTGGTTGAGCTGGAACGCCTATCAGAGATTTGTCTTCTAGCCACCCACACACTTATTTGCGAGAAAGCCCGACGCAAGAGCTGGTTTGACAAACATGTCAAGCAACGGGAGTTTGAGCAGGGTGACCTAGTGCTCCTCTACTCAGTTAAAGGACATAAGCAAAAGATGAAATTCAGAGGTCTCGGACCCTTCAAGGTTCGGGCAATCAGCCGAACTGGTAATGTCAAGCTTGAGACACTGGATGGTGAAGGAATAGGCTTCTTCAATGGCAGCCGTGTCAAGAAGTACTACCCGCCCACTCATCCTTTGCATGAGCCACCAATGGTAGAACCACCCGTCAAAATACGAGTAGCCACAATTACGGAAATCTACAAGAATGAGGAGGAGCTTGTAGAACCCGCCTACCTCTGTGTCATAGTCATTGCCAAGCAAACGTGCTCCTTCAATGCCCTGATTGATGAGGGGGCAAATTTCAATGTCTTAACTCACAAGCATTGGATCCAGCTCGGCAAACCACTACTTCATCCCACAACGGCCAAATTAAGCCCATACGAGGCTCAATCCTACGCGCTTCTCGGCACATGCAGAGTCACCATTTCTATCGAGTCTGAAACTCCTCCCAACCTCGGCTTACCTATTCCGCCTAAAGGCCGATATAACTAGCCACTATGGCCCACCACAGTGCCATGGGACTCGCACTCGTCTAGGAGGGGGGTAATGTTAACCCCAACACGAAGAAAGCAAAAGAAAGTGGGAAAGACGCAGGCAAAGGCCGAAAAAAGGTAGCCCCACTGAAGAAAGAAGAGAAAAGAAGACCAAAAGCGCAAGGGCGACCTTAAAAGTCCAAGGCAAATGCAAAAGGGGAAAAAGACGCATTTTAAAATAAAAAGGCGCACCCTGAAATCCTGTAAAAGAGCGCCGGGATCTCACCCGTGCAATTTGTAAATGTAGATAGGCGGCAGAAAGGAAGCTAGGAAAATAGAAGGACAATGACAAAAGGGGCCTAGGCTAATGGTCGGCCATGTAAAAATGGGGATGACCGCCCATGGAAATTAGGGCATGTATATAAAGTTGAAAAGTGAATGAGAAGCTCATTCTTTGGTGTGTGGCAAAATGAGTCTTCTTCTTCCTCTCTTCTTCTCTTCTCCTTGCTTGTGTGTGCTCTTGAGAGAGGGAGTGTGAGGGTGTGAGGGAGTGAGTGTGTGTGAGAGTGAGGGATCAAGAGGGTGAAGCTCTTCACCATCTCCTCTCCTCTTCTTCTCTTCTCTTCTCTCTTTTTCTCTTGCGTGCGCGGCTATGGAGGATGGAGCTTGGAGATGGAGGAGGCTTGAGGATGCTTGAGCTAGCATCAAGAATCGTGGAGCTACCGGAGTGCAAGAGAGAGGAGGGTACTCGATCGGGCATCAAGGTAAACTCACAACACTTGTAGGATCGACGACACGTCGGCTAGGTGAGAGATAGCCATTAGAGCTCGCTTGGAACACTTGAAACAATAGGCGGTCCATGGGTCTTGGCGGTTGAGCGAAAGCTCCCACACTTGTGTTTGAGAGAGGGAGTGAGTGTGTGAGGGTGAGGGACCGTGGAGGAGAAGCTCTCGATCTTCTTCTCTCCTCTTCTCTTCTCTTGTCTTGCGCACGGCCATGGAGGATGGAACTTGGCACTGGTAGCCCTTCACCGTTCTAGGCACTTCCATGACCCTGTTCCCCCAGTAGTCAAGAGCCGTTGTACCCCATAAGGTAGGGTTCTTCCTTCTTTCCACAACCCACCTTTCTCCTAGCCTTCTTCCTACATTAATAACCTCTTCCACCACCTTGGTTGATAATAATCTACTCAATGTAGTGGGAATCAAAAATTAAAGTTGAAGGGGTCACAACCGTTCTCTTTCTGTTTCCATACTATAAGCTCTTCATTCTAGTCTATTGGGAAGCAATCTTAACTTGGAGGGATGGGCACTTTTGGGGCCACTGTTGGTTAAGCTTTCAGCCTCCTTTGTGCCTGGTCCAACATGTTTATTCTCTTCGTTTTGATCTCTACTTTTCTTTCAGCAGTGGTGTCTAGCTCTTGCTATACTTCAGGTTGTGGAGAGGGAGACTATGGGACTAACTCCTCATCTTGTTGCCCCATTTCAAAGCTTGGCCTTGCTTCTTCAGTCGGCCTTTGCATCTCCTCTCCCCTATGCTCTTGTGGCTCTGCTTCCTTGTGCCCTACTGCTTGTGCTTGGATGTGTAGGCTGTCTTAGAACTCCGTGAGTGATCTCTAGCTTTCTCCTTAATGATTCAAGGGCCTTATCCTCTTTTGATTGTGTGGCATCTAAGAGAGTATTCAGAAAGGCGTGTTGTTGGGCTTCCAAGCTTATTTGCATAGCCTCTGCCCTGCTTTTTGCTAACACCTTGTCAACTTTTGCAAGGACTAGTTAGCTTGCTAAGACTATTACCCTTCCTTCCCTCCTACCCACCCATTCATTTTCTCTTCTTTTCATCACTTCCAAGATTTCATTATGCCTTTGAGCTAAGGCTCTTATTCTACGTTCTTGTTCCTCAATTTCTCTTTCTAGTCTCTTCTGCTCTTTTAATTCTACATCCACCCTCTTCTCCAACTTGTCCATGTTTTCCTGATACCATTGGGCCCTCTTTTCTTCTCCGACTGCGAGCTCCTCCATGGCATGTTGGAACCTTTCCATCTGTCCTTGTAGCTCTTCTTGTTGTAGGATCAGGAGCTTGTATTCCCTTTGATGTCCCAGTAGCTCATGATTCTCATCTTCAAGTTTCTTTTGGGCTAGCTGTCCTCCTTAGCCTTGAGCTTCACCTTTAGCTCACTTATTTCTCGTTGATATCTGGCTACTTGGTGGGTTTTCTTGAGCTAGAAGGATGCTAATGCATCTTTCTCCACTTCTAGCTTGGCCATAGCCATATTCTTTTTCTCTTTTGCTCTCTCTTGTTGGGAAAGGAGTTCCTTGACATAATCGTTATAATTTGTAGATGACAATAGTGCTATAGGGATAGTTGTTGTGAATGCTTCTACCTTTTGTCTCTTAGGATCTTGTCATGATTTTGCATCTGTAGATGCCAGCCTCTTTGTTCTTGTCACTGGGGTTCCTCCACTTGCATCTTGAGCTATCTCTTTATTGACCAGAAATTGCACCCACGTAGGCCATAAGGTTACTGGCATCTACTATAATTGAAGTGCCTTGGGCGGGTACAAAGACTAGGGTGGTAGGCACTAGGACAAGTGGAATAGGGTCAATCAAACCCTTGCCCTTGCCTTCTACTACTAGGGGTGGCATGATTTCCGACACTTAGGAACTTGTCCTTGGGCCTTCTTTTGTGGGCGGGCTCATGGCAGTCAGCTCCTCCTCTCTGGAGGGCTACTCCACTGATAGGCAGATGGCCATGACTATATCCTCTTCTTTGTTGAGAATAGCAAATGATGTTTAACGTGAATGCCTACAGAGGCTGGATGTGTGCCTAAAAGAGGCTTGCCCATAAGTGCCTTTGTATGAGAGAGAGACAATGATGTATGCTCTAGGAAGAAATGTCTGAAATCCCATAAGCACAGAGAGGAAAAGTGGTACTATCCAAAAAGCTATAAAGGCATGTACTTGACACTCATTTCAATGTAATGGTACTATCAATTTGAGTCACTCAAGATTGTGTTTATGAATCCAAGATAATCTATCTTGGAACCTAATTCACTTGAGTTACAATTTTGCATTCTGACAATGTATCGTGTGTTTGACTTGCATCCACCATAGCCGATCTAGTTCTAGGTTCGTGTTTATCAACATGGTATCAGAGCTCTTCGTGTGTTTGACTTGCATCCACCATAGCCGATCTAGTTCTAGGTTCGTGTTTATCAACATGGTATCAGAGCTCTGGCTGAACTAGATATCTAGTGGATGCATCTTACTTCTTCCATGCTCACTTTAAATCCTTCCTATTTTGATTTTTAGTACAGTCTAAATCCTTGCCTTCCCAAGGACCGCAGCGTAGTTGCAATTGGCAAGGCTACCATTGCCCTCCCTTCGCAGTGCAAATGCATCAGTCCCATGCCCCGTATGCATGGTATCTTTGCAGCTACTAGAGTAGATGTTACCAATGTACTTTACACACCCAGCACTGACAGTAAGAAATCCCGTGCTAGCACTGCATTTTCGAACTACCAGCAGTTTCCTGATAGGGGTAATAATTCTGCAGACCCAGCTAATGGTGTGCCAGCGTAAAGAGCATCTATTATTTGGTTTTGAAATGACCTTCAAATCCATGACAACGAAGCTCTGTTCACAGGCTCCAAGGAGTCATTATTTGTTCTACCTGTCTATGCATTTGAATCTCGTGATTATGGAAAATCAACTTCAGGATTCGACAAGACTGGTCCATATCGAGCCAAGTTTATGTTGCAAAGTGTCTCTAATTTAAGGGAGAAGCTGAGACAATTGGGGTTAGATCTTGTCATCTGCGTGGGTAAACCAGAAGAAGTCTGTTTCCATTCCATCATCATCTTTGCAATCTATGGTTGTGGGAAAAAAGTTTGCAGCAGCTGGTAGGTCTCCATGTTTGTGCTCTCCCACTACACATGCAGGCTCCTTTAGATGCCGGTTGCACAAAAATATTGCGGCAAAGCAATCATCTGCTAACAGCAACAATATCAATAGTGGCAGGTGTAAAGGGGCTGTAACCACGGCCAACCACTATAGTTTACAACAGGAAAAGTATGCTTGTAGGGCACTACAACTAGTGATTTCTCGTACTGGCATAGTGAGGTAGGGCCATACTTTCCCCTCTAGGCCAAGCAGGCTTAGTAAGACATACGCGGCTATTCCATTATCCTTGGAAGATTATGTTTCGCCTTCCTTCTGTGTGGCTGATGATCAACCGGTGTCCTCCATGGAGGAGTAATTTTGTGAGTGGACTCTAAACTCCTTGGAGTGGATAGACATATTTTCCTAATGTAACTCATCCCTCCTGTGGATCCACAGTTCCTCTAGACCTAGAAAACGAGTGCATGAATCCCGAGGTTTCGAAGAAAGAAAGCCTTTGAGAGCAAGCATCATAAGACTTACATCACCAATTTCAAAGCTATCCATTTGCTACTCTCCCGTTCAGCCTTCACAACCTCCTGTTCATTTCTAAAATACTAAAGAAAAAAAAAGTACCACGCATCAACAAAAAGGGATAAAGAACACAACGAAGGAAAAAACTGTGAAGACAAAGACAACCAAGAAGACCCAGAAAATTGAGAAAAGCAAAGAATGCCAAAGAAGCATAAAGAAGATAAAGAACTTTTCGTTGCTGACAACAAAGAATTTCCCATAGTGGATCTCCCTTAGTGGATCAGGTTTCCCATAGTGGATGTAAAAACCTTACCAAGATGTAAAGTTTCAAGTCTTAACTTGACTAGGCTGCCAAAGAGCTAGTCTCCTGGTCCATGTTTACATGCAGGGGACAAAAGCCAGCAAGGGTACAGACTCATCATTTGAGGGGGGTGTTGGGAATAACAAATAATGCTTAACATGAATGCCCGTAGAGGATGGATGTGTGCCCAAAAGAGGCTTGCCCATAAGTGGCTTTTTATGAGAGAGAGACAATAATGTATGCTCTAGGAAGAGATGTTTGAAATCCCATAAGCATAGAGAGGAAAAGTGGTACTATCCAAAAAGCTATAAAGGCATGTACTTGACACTCATTTCAATGTAATGGTACTATCATTTTGAGTCACTCAAGATTGTTTTTATGAGTCCAAGATAACCTATCTTGGAACTTAATTCACTTGAGTTACAATTTTGCATTCTGACAATGTATCGTGTGTTTGACTTGCATCCACCATAGCCAATCTAGTTCTAGGTCCGTGTTTATCAACATTCTTCTCTCCTTCCAAGCTCTTCAATCTCTTTGTTTGCTTTTCTCTTCCTCTCTTCTTCTACCTCCTTGGATTTCATTTAGGCCTTGAGGTAGTTAGCTCTTTCTTTCTTTCTTATCTCCTATTTTGCTCTCCTTTGGGGGTTTTCTTCTTGGACTTCTTGGCCCCTCCATGGCTAGACCGTGTTTCTTGTTGTCCTTCTTCATCACTCATGGTTCTCTCACTAAACTATTCGTGCTCTTGGTGGAGAGGGGACCTTTATGGTGTCTCACCAACTCCTTCGTTGCCTTGTGCTTCCCCCAATGCCTCTCTGATGATGGCAGTCATCAAGACCCCACCAAATTGAATGGTCAAGGCCTTAGATGATGAATTCTTACTTGCCTTGGTGGAGATTGGGGACTCTCCACCCCCACGGGTCTTCCACCTATATAGCCAGTGAATTAATTGAAGTCTCGATGTCTTCCACATGAAGCCGTTCAAGTTTACTTCATCAAAATATTTGGCTGCAATGCTTTCCAGCATTGGCACATTGATCCTGCTCATCAATGTGTTGTACCTTTGGCTTGAAAACAAGGCATGCACCATTTTGGCTTGTAGCTGACTTTGAGGTCAGGGATATTAGCTAAGCTGATGCCATTGTTAGTGTAGACCAGCACTTTGCCCATTCCCAGCATATTGTACATGTCTCTTTTTGGCCATCTTTCAACTTTGTTGGCGAAGCTGAATGCTCTTCAAGGTCAGCTCAACTTCTACTTGGGGGCGGTCTCTCCCTTATCGCATAGTCATAATGCCACAGTTCTTGTTGAAGGTAATAAGGAACTCCACACACATTTCATAATCCATGGCCTGGCCAACCTTCTCCACATACTTTTGCAGCTTGCATTGATTCACAATTTGCCTTATGGTATGCTCCTCCATGACCATGTCTTCCAAATTCAAGATGTGCCTAAACTTGAATTGGTTGTAGGCTCTCATCTCCACTGAGAGGCCATACTTTACTTGCTCTTCCTCTAAAAATGGCAACTTGCTGGCTTTTTCCTATCCTGCCATTGTAGGTGCTTGTCATGAAGCCATAACTTGCCATCAATATTCTTCAAATATTTTTTGCGAAAAGACATGTAGAAAATGGAAAAAATGCTTATGGAAACTCAAATGCTTAAATATAGAAAGAGATACAGAAAGAAAGTTTTCCTTCAAACAATCCATCCATTCTTTTCCGCTTTTGGACGTTAATTGAGGTTTAGGGTTTGTTTTTATATTCCACACCTTACCCCCTCCCCCTTGGAGATGAGAAGAATTCTTTTGAGGATTAGAGGTTGAAGGGTTAAGGATCTATGGCATAGGCTCATAGTGTTTCAATTTCACATGAGTCAAGTGTAGAAGGTTGGGTTGTACTCCTTTTGAGCATAGTAGTCCATGTCGACATGTCAGATGCTTAGGTGGGTGAGATAAGTGAGAACATACATTAGGAAGTCACCGAAGTCTATTCAGTTGGCAATATGTAGCTCCTCCTCGGTCAACATGCGATCTAAATAGGGGTGGGTCATGATGTGCTCTTCTAGGGGTCGATTGCGAATGGTGGTCAATACCTCATAGGAGGTTGGAGCTACATAAGTTGGGTCATACTCCAAGGTTTTCATGGCACATCTGTGCTTAGCATTGGTCATGATTTGGCAGCCCTCTAGATCCCATTGAAGTTAGAGAGCATACCATTTCCACAGGAAAGAGGAGTTGTTGCCAGCAAGTTTTTTCAACTCTTCAATTTCTTGGTCTGTGTGGTACGGGTTGTGCTCTTGTTATATGAGGTGATAAGTCATCATTTGTGCACTTGCTCATGGGAAATATTGGTGGTAATTAGCTCCTCAGCTGCCTGGGGAGGCTTAATAAATAAAAATTCTAATTCTTCCCAAGAGCAAGGCAGCGTACATACCTCAGTGTGGCCAAAGGCTCTTCCAAAAGCCCTAGGTCTAGTCGATCATAACTTTTAGCAAGCGTAGTAAATGTAGTGTCCAAGATCGAAGGCAAGTAACCATGTCATCACTTGTATTTTTAGGAAAGTCCAAGGCCAAGGTAAGAATGGATCATCACTCATAAGAAGGTCTTAGGCCTACGAGAGGTTGAGGTTTAATTGTTCTAGATAGGTGTGCAGTAATAGCTGGGGCTATTGATTTTGGCTACTTTTGAGGAATGGTATAGTCACTTGCACACTAGGCAAGGGTTATGATGTAGATGTTGTGCTACTAGAGGCTTGTGAGGCTTTGGGGGCAATAGACAATGTTAGGTTGAGGTGGTTTGAAGGCATCAGGCTGTAGTTTCAATCGATAGACTTGTTGAGGCTTTGTAGGCATGGTGGGTTTGGAATTTATGGGCTTTATAGCTTGAGTTGTTCCGTGTTGCGATTTTTGATCTATCATGAAGGTTTATATGGACAAGCTCGAGGGTTGCACTTGAGTAGTGTACATGGAAGTCTTGGATTTAGGCACCCATATCTAGGTACTGCCCTTGGAATAGCCTTACGCTTGCAATAAGGTCTTGGGGACCCATCGCGGCTTGACCATTCATCGATGCCTATAGTTTCTTCTTTGCCTTCTAGGTTTTGAGTATGAGTTCCTACCCTTGGGAGGTCATGATTGGTTGCTTCTTGGTGGTGGTCCTTGATGTTTAAGGTACCCATTTGAACTTGGGTTCATGGGCTTTGGATTTCATCTCCATGGTTTGCTTATGTTGAGGCTTGGTGAGTTGTGACAAGTCACGACCCCCCTCCTTAGACTTGGTAGTGGATCCCTCTATTGCGGGCTTTGATGGAGCTGCACTGCCCTTGCTGAAAGCTGTCACAATGCATATATTGTTGATGGCAAGGTGAATGCGTAGTAACTTGTAGTCGACGTTGCACTGTGTCTATTTTTAAAGGTGCATCCTAGCACAATGATTCCTTACCAATATCTTTTGTGTTCGGAAACACATAAAAGATTATGAGTATGATTTTAGCAGGCTGCGACTTTGCACTTTTTCAAAAGTGTGTATGATTGGCCCCCAAAAGGGCTGAGTTTAATGCTCATGGGCTATAGTTGTAGTTGGCCGATTTGAGCCCAATGATCGTGAGTTAAGATGTTGAAATTAGCTCCCTCATTAATCGATTAGCTTCATTATCCTCATATTCAAATTTTGTAATTGTGGCAAGTCAGAATTTTATAGGGGACTCTAGCATGGGAGGCTTGTGTAGTGGATGTATGGGAGGGTAGTTCTTCTTTATGAGGCTACCATTAAATAAGCATATGCCCTCTCCATCTAGGGTCTCGAGCTTTACATTGTCGATTGGGCTAATGGTGTGAACTTGAAAAGGCCCCAATCCCCTAAATTTCATCTTCTTCTTGTGGCCTTTCACCGAGTATAACACCATGAGGTCACCCTAATTGAAGTCTCGTTGCTTGACATACTTGTCAAACCAGCTCTTACGTTGCACCTTCTCACAAATCAGTGCATGGGTAGCTAGAAGTCGAGTCTCCAATAGGCATTCTAGCTCAACTAGGCGTTCTGTCCATGCCTCCTTCTCATCCCATCTCCCTTGAGTAGTAGTCACTCTCAAGCTAGGGACAAATAATTCTATTGGTAAAATGGCATCAGTTCTGCATGTCAACCTAAAGGGAGTCTATCATACAACCATTTTATAGGCTCTTCAATAGGCCCATAAGGCTGCCATCAGCTTGTTGTCCTAATCGCTCCGCAAAGCGGCTTTGGTCAAGATATTGAATAAGATCTTATTCCTAGATTTTTCTTGGCCATTTTCTTGAGGGCAGTATGGCAAGGATTTCTGACGTACGATCCGAAAGGTGAACAGGAGGTGAGAAATCACTTCATTTATGAAATGTGTGCCTTGATCACTAACTAGTTCAATGGGGTAGCTGAATCACGAGATCACCTGCTCCCACAGGAACTTAGCTGTGGTTCTAGCATCGTTTCTTCTAGTTTCCCGTGCTTTTTCCCTCTTTGTGAGGTAGTCTATGGAAACTCATGTTAAGAATTGTGTGGTGGGAGGACTTGCTTGAGCTGTTATACCAAATACACATTATATACAAAAGAGGAAGCTCACTCAAGAACACAAGAAGAGAGATGGAGTCCAAAAAGTTTTCTTGCTGATTTCTTCTTCTTCCACACACTATACAATGTACACAAAGTATAGATAAGATATAAAATAAAGAAAAATGGCCTACTAAGTCAAACATTGCATAACAGACTACACTAATCGACTGTAGCTATATCTTTGCTAGCTGTAGGTAGGTGTAACAAAATAAATATAATAAGTGATAAGTCAGTGGTCATGTGAGTATCATAATGACCACCAACATGCTAAGTGTAGATGTGCAGACCCATCTAGCCAGGGAGTCCATCATCAATGTCCGCACGTGTAGAGCTTGCCATCTTAATACTCTCCCTCAAGCTCAACTCTATCTCTGCAACTCCAAGTAAGCTTCAAAACTTTCAAAGCTTCTCTGCACCCAATTCCTTTGTGAAAATGTCAGCTATTTGATCCTCTTTGCTGACATATACCAAGTCAATCTCTCCTGCAAGTATCTTCTCTCTCACAAAGTGGTAGTGCACCTCAATGTGTTTTGTCTAAGCATGGAACACTAGATTCCTAGCTAACTATATTCTACTCATGTTGTCACAACGAATGACAACTGGACCATCTCCTTGCACATCCAAATCACCTAATAAATTTTGCAGCCATACCACCTCACATGCTGCCACAACAGTACCTCTATACTTAGCCTGCCTCCGTACTTGATAAAGCAACTGTAGGTTGCTTTTTGCTGCTCCATGTAACTGCTGCACTGCCAAGGGAAAAAATGAATCCACTAGTAGATCTTCTATCTGACATAGTACCATCCCAATCCGCATCTGTGTATCCAAAGACATGTACATCCTTACCTACCTCATAAAAAAGTCCATAATGTAAAGTAGAATTCACATATCTCAATATATATCTAACTGCATCCAAATGAGGCTTTTCAGGTATCTGCACTGACTGACAATGCCAACAACATAGGTCAAGTCAGGCCTTGTGATAGTCATGTAAATCGAACTCCCTACCATCCTCCTGAACATAGTAGGGTCTTCTATCTCATCCCCAACTTCGGCACTCAACTTCACATTTTGCTCCAATGGTACTGAAAGAGGCTTACATGCTGTCATACCATACTTGGATAACATATCCAAGCCATACTGCCTTTGTGATAGCCATATACCATCATCACATCTAATCATCTCAATACCAAGAAAGTATCTCAACTCACCCAAATCCTTCATCTCAAACTTCTTCTTCAAGAAGTCCTTAACTTCAGCAATCCCATTGTCACTATCACCTATAATAATCAAGTCATTCACATAGATGACTATGATGACCAAACCTGCATCTCCCTTTCTCACATAAAGTGAGTGATCAACATCAAAAATACAAAATCCAATACTGACAAGATACTCTCCAATCTTGTCAAACCATGCTCTAAGTGCTTGCTTCAGCCCATAGAGCACCTTCTTTAACTTGCACACATATGTGGGATGCTCTAAATCCTCATAACCTGCTGGCTACTCCATATACACTTCTTCTTGCAATTCACCATGCAAAAAGGAATCCTTAACATCCATTTGTTGCAAACTCCAACCTTTGGCTACTGCCAAGGCAACCACACATCTACAGTTGCCATCCTAGCAAATGGACTAAATGTCTCTTCATAATCTATGCCATATGTTTGAGCATAGCCTTTTGCAACCTGGCTAGCCTTATACCTGCTAACTGAACCATCTGCATTATGATTGACTTTGTAAACCCACTTACAGATAATAGCTTTCTTACCCTTAGGCAAGGGTACCAAATCCCAAGTCTTATTGGCTTCTAATGTAATCATCTCCTCATCCATTGCTGCATCCCAATGAGTATGACCAACAACATCCTCAAAACAAGTGGGCTCAACATCCTTAACTAGTTTCACCATATAAGCATAATGGTGAGCTGCATAACCTTCAAAGCCAAATCTTTGAACATGGTATCTGACCCTGCTATATCTACATACCACTAGATCACTCAATGGAGCCTTTATATTACTATGAACTCTCTGTACACCTGGTGTCCTAATTGAAGGAATACCAAGCTCATCATCCAAACTCTCTGAACCACCAGAATGTCCATCAAATCCCAAATGACTAGTAGATGCATCATTACCATCCAGCACTTTCTTCTTTCCTTTGTCTTTTCTTGTAACACTTATAGATACATGTGAAGATGTAGGGCTACTCCTTAGTCTCCTAGACCAAGGGCTCACTGTAGGTGTAGTACTAGATGATGTTTCTGGTCCACTAAGACTCTGTAATTCTTGCTTTTCTTTCTGCACATAGCTATCATGATCATTATCATCATATAATACATCACTAGCAGGTGCATACCAACTGTTCATCTCATAAAAAATAACATCCGTGCTTACTCTGAACTCACCTATGACAGGGTTATAACAACAATACCCTTTCTAATCTAAAGAGTATCCAATACAAATACATTTTTCAGCCTTTCGATCAAGAGTCTTCCGTAGCTCATTTGGTACATGAACATATGCAACACATCCAAATACCTTCAAGTGTGATACGTCAGGCTCCTTGCTAGTAAAGCATTCTTCAGGAGTCATCCCATGAACTACAGTTATGGGGGTTCTCTTCATAATATAGACAATAGTATGAACAACTTCAAACCAAAAACGTTTTGGCATATTCTTTTCAGCCATTAATGCCCGTGCAACTTCTAAAATATGCCTATTTTTTCTTTCGGCAACCCCATTTTGCTATGGGATATACCTGCAAGTAAATTACCTTTTTATCCCATGAGTCATCAAGAAGCAGCTAAAATCATTAGAGAGGTACTCTCCCCCTTCATCTAATTTCAAGCACTTCACTTTCAAGTCTGTTTCTGTTTCAAAAACTACCTTGAAAGATTTGAAGTGCTCAAATACATCACTCTTTTCCTTCATAAAATATACCCATAGCTTCCTTAAATATTCATCAATAAATGTGACAAAGTATTTGTTGCCACCAAGAGATACATTCTGTGTAGGCCTCCAAACATTTGTATGCACTACATCAAGTATATTTCTGCTCACTTCTTTGTCATTCGAGAAGGGTTGTCTGGCCTACTTACCAAACTGGTATGCTTCACAGACTTTATGAAATTCTGTAACTCTAAAAGAAGGCAAACCTGTAGCCAATCCTGTAACCAATTCTTTGGAGGACTCCAACTCTAAAAGAAGGCAAACCTGTACCCAATCCTTTAGACTGCATTAATTTTAGCCTTTGTACATTTGCATGTCCAATATGTTTATGCCATATTTCAATGTTTGCAACCACTCCTTTTCCTTTAGCATACATAGCAATATGTTTATGCCATATTTCAATGTTTGCAACCACTCCTTTTTCTTTAGCATACATAGCAATGTCTGCAACCACTTCTTTTCCTTTAGTATACATTTGCATGTCCAATATGTTTATGCCATATTTCAATGTTTGCAACCACTCCTTTTCCTTTAGCTTAAATAGCAACATAATAATAGATGTGACAATGAAGGATCTAGGCTTGCAAGGTATGCAGCCTACATAGTGGCTTATCAAACTGGTAGATCAAAGTAGAATTGACAAGAAGAAGAGGCCTAAGGATTGCTCCTACAATTGTCCCTAAGTCCAATAAGATCCTAGAGCAGCAACAAGTAAAAGAAGTGGATATGGCTATTACCTTCTTAGATCATGGTATTCCAGAGATTGGTATGTGGATTGAAGGATGCTTTATAGTAGATGCATTGATTGGATGGGGGTTCATCACCGAACATAATGATAGATGTGACAATGAAGGATCTAGGCTTGCAAGGTATGCAACCTACATAGTGACTTATCAAACTGGTAGACCAAAGTAGAATTAAGCCTTTGGGCATTCTCCCATATGTGAAGATAACCCTCACAAGAAGAGATTATTGGTTGACCTATCTATTGGTAAAATCAAATTTCACAGGACCTCATATCCTCTGTTGCTAGAAAGACCATGGCTTTTTGAAGCAAGTACACAGATGGATTGGTTCAAATGCACCCTAACCCTAGGCAAAGGACGCAACAAAGTGGTGTTGAAGTTGTATGTCTCACAAAAAGATAATGGATCCACTTCCATTGAAGTCTTAACAAACTCTTCCAACAAAGTAACAAATGGCACATCAGGAGATAAAGAGGATGTCATATATATCTTTCCCAACAAGAAAACAAAGGCATAGTAACTGACACTAGGCATTGTAAGCCAACTCCCGAAAGAAGAAAATTATTTGTCAATGGGTGAATACCTCCTGCTTGAACTCAAAATGACTTCTTCTGAAATCACCTCTAACAGTGAGATAGAGGTATGGATGTATTAATCTCCCTGTTACATAGTTGTAATATAGACAAAGACAAAAGCAGGGTCAGAGCCAGAGACAGAGAAAGAAATAGAAGCAAAGCCTAACACAAAAGCAGAGACAGAGGATACAACAGAGAATCTGTTCTGTAGAGCCTCTATAGAGGTAGAGATAGAGTCTGAAGAGAACCATGACAGTGTAGAAGATAATTATGAAAGTGCCTTGGAAGGATCCATCTAGCTTGAAGAGAATACAAATGAGGAAGAAGTTCCAAAGGCTACAGAAGCTGAAGATCCCATTATTAGACAGAATGACTCTGATACCCTTTGGACTAGCTAATAAGTTGCAATATATGCAATATATCCATAAGAAATGGATTAAGAAGAATAAGCCTTTCTTCAATAGTGGCTCTTATCACTTGAATCTACCCTTCTTAGAAAGGATGATGATGATGCACCTTGTGAACAACCACCAGTCCTATAGTCCAATTAGAATCTAGATGCTTCCTGTTGTGTGATGTTCCTAGAGGCACCCTCAAAAGATGAGTCGTCAAGTAGCCAAGAGGTAATGAATTCCCAAACCAAACTTGAAACAACCCTAATACCCTTTCAGTATCCCAAGGAGCAAGATGAGTCCTCATTGAAAGAGGAAGTCGATTCCAGTGGAGTATCAAAAAAGGAGGCCAGGAGTCGAATCTGTACCTAGAAGCACTTCGGTGGGACCTTCATCTGCAAAGTGTAAGATGAAAAGCAATTAACTTTTGTGGATGCTGATGGCACTGAATGTTACCTAAAGGTGTTGTAAAAAATATGGATCTAGACCATGGTAGGAGCTATGGAGGATGAAAGATGAAGACAAGACTCATGTTGACATAGGCAAAGAGAGACCAACTGTTGCACAAGTGAATTAAGTTCCAAGATAGATTAGTTTGGCCTCATAAAGAAAATATTGTGTAACGGACTAACACCAACAAGGCACTAAGTGAAAGTACAAAGCATCATGATATTGTATTCATTCCATAGTCAAGTACAATGCTTCATAGAAGTTGGGTTGTTCCACTCTCCTCACTATGTATATGGGATTTAGGACATCTCTTCCTAGAGCATACATCATTTGTTATTTCTCAACACCCCCCCTCAAATGATGAGTTCCTACACTTGTTGGCTTTTGCCCCCCCTTCATGATGACATGGCCCGGGAGGGTAGCTCATAGGTAGCCTAGTCAAGTTACAGTTTTGAAACTTTATATCCTTAGCAAGGGTTTTTACAGAGAAAATCCATTAAGGGAAAAAACATATGAAAGATAAAATGAAAATTCTTTTAGAATAATCTGTCTTAGTTGTTGATGGTGGTGGAAGCATCTTCCTCTTCTTCTTCATTCATGAATTGGTTCTGGTGGTGATCATTTTGCATTTGTTGTGCTCTTTTCTTGTGGAAACATTCATTGGCTATATGGCCAATCTTACCACAATAATGACATCATCCGATTTTTGTTGTCGATGTTGAATCCTTGACCTTTTCCTTCGGGTCCAGTAGTTCCTTTGGTGTATAATAGATTTTTCCTAGATGATGGAATACCATCTTTTACATTCTTGTTCTTTTGTTTATTCTCTTCATCAAGAAGAGAGTGCTAAATATCTTTAAGTGAGAGACTTGGAACATTACTTAGGGTGGACACAAGATTCTCATATGGATCCTTATTTACACTTGCAAGCAATACGACTATTGCTTCATCTTCATCAATATTCTTCTTAAGAGTTGCAAGCTGAGTTTTTAGGCTCTTGAACTTGTTAATGTGTATGGTCATGGAAGCACTGTCTTTTATACCTAGTTTATAAAACTACATGAGTAATTTTACCTTTGAATTCTTTGCTTGGGTACCAAATATCCTGTTGTCAAGTTCCTCCCAAGCGGTTCTAGCATCTCTAATGCCAGAGATATGATGTAGTACATCATCACTTAGTCCCCAGGAAATGATGCCTAGTGCCTTATTATTCATCTGCTTCCATTCTTGCTTCAATTATTCAGTAAAAGAGTTGTATTTCAATGTGTCAAAAGACACAAGTGCAAGGTAATGTGAAGACGCACTTTGTAGTATAAAGAGATACTATGTTTGGTCTTTAAGCTTGAATCTTCTTCCTTCTTGATGGTGATTATTTGATGCTTGTCTTTTCCTTCAACTTGAGTCCCCTCCTTGCTAGTAAAATCACTAAGTAAACACTCAGATTAGAGTGACAGTACTTGCCTTGCCAAATGGAGGAAGAATGAGGTAAAGAAGGAGGCCTTGATGTTGATGTTACTGCTTGAGGTATTCAAGAATTTAAAAAAAAAACTTCAAAATATCCCATCTTGTTGAAACTTTCAAATTCAGTGGAATGAGTGGCAAGAGAGAGGATACGAAGAAAATGAAGTAATATGTAAGCTTTAAGAAAGCTAGCTATGGAGGTCCAGAGTTTAGGGTTTTTGGCGCGTCTGATTTCATGGCTGCAACAGAGCATTGAGTGGATTATTTTGAACAAGATCTAGTGAGAACAAAGCTTAGGTGTTAGGCTTCATTTTCCCCATGAGCAGTGATAAATTCGTGTATCACAGGAGGAGAACGAACAGTATGACTAGAGGAGGCGTAGTTCTGGACAACGATGACAAATTTCTATAATGGCGGCTCCTACAATGTGCAATGTTGACATTTGACATGACGAGGAGGAGCGCCTGAAGTCACAGAACAACTCTCTTGAAAAGAGAAAGTTGACATAGGATCTGGTTGAGGAGATCCAAGGGCTCAACCAGAGGTGGGTGTAGGAGCGCCTAAAGTCACAGAAAAACTCTCTTAAAGAGAGAAAGTTGACATAGGATCTGGTTGAGGAGATCCAAGGGCTCAACTAGAGGTGGGTGTAGGTTGGCTATGGCAGACACAATGTCAAGCTGAAGGTGAAGTTGGAAATGGAGTCATGAGCCGAATGTGAATTGAACAGATATGACTAGAGGTGAAGAGAGGCTAGGAGAGCAGTGTATGGAGCTATGCCATGCTCAGCTGTGCTCTAATACCATGTTAAAAAACATGGATCTAGAGCATGGCAGGAGCTGGAGGATGAAAGATGAAGACAAGACTCATGTTGACATAGGCAAAGAGAGACCAATTATTGCACCAGTGAATTATGTTCCAAGATAGATTAACTTGAACTCACAAAGACAATCTTGTGTAATGGACTAACACTGAAAAGGCACTAAGTGAAAGTACAAAGCATCATGATATTGTATTCATTCCATAGTCAAGTACAATGCTTTATAGAAGTTGGGTTGTTTCTGTTGAGTGTTGAAATGACCTATTTTTTGGCTGATTTTTGTTGTTTTTGAGAGCTAAATGGTTGATTTTATGAGATGATTGATTGGTTTGGAAGTGGTTTGAGAGTATTTTGGATAGGTTGGAATGGTTTTATTAAGCTCATGATGTTTATTAGTAGAGATGTGAAGTTCTGATGATGTTCTGATATGTTCTGATTGGTCCTGATTGGTTCTGTTTTGCTCTGTTGAGCTTCTGTTTTGTTTTGTTTTCTCTCTGTATGGAAGGATGCAGTATTGATTGATAGGGTTTGAGATTGTTTGGAAGCTTATTGAGTGATTTTTGATGGTTTGGAATGGTTTTGGTATGAGTTATGTGGTTCTGATGTTTTCTGTTGACCTTCTGTAACTCTCTGATGAGCTTCTGTATGCTTCTGTATGTGTTCTGTTGGATGAGAGTGTAGCTTGGGAAAGTTTTCTAGCCTTGGAAAGAGGTGAATACAAGTGCAAAAGAGCTAAAAGAAGTCAAAGAAGTAGCTGCTGAAGACTCAAGTAAAGACTGGAGTGAAGTGACAGTGGTGAGCTATGAAAAGACACTGTAGTGGCTCTGGTGACTCTTCATATCAGACACACCTCTTGGGAGGGGTATACACGACCTAAGAAGGATTATTGAGGGTTATTATGAGAGAATTGTAGTGAGGATATGATGTACTATTGATGGAGAGAGAGAGAGAGAGAGAGTCAGAGATAGCCAATTCTATCAAAACATTGTGATTGTATGTGAGAGATTGAGAGAGAAGCCTATGAAGATATTGAAGATGAATACTATGTGATGTATTTCCATTCAAAGATGGTTTATTCCTTTTCTTTCTTTGTTCTATTGATGGATTTTATGAAGATGTTGAAGAATATGGTTGATTCTATCAAATTCGTGGGAAATCTACATGATGCTGCATGAAGATTTGTTGTGCCTGGTGTTCTTTTCTTCATTGTGATCATATAAACCCTAATAAAAAAGCTTGTTGATGTTACAAGATATATTTTCTTGCAAGAGAATTCCCTTTTCCTTAGTGTTCCTCTTGGGGCTCCATCTTTTTGGTGCGCAGCCGGGGAAAGTTGCCATCAACAAGCACCAGAAGAGGCTGAAAATGAAGGAAATGGCATTACCAAGAAGAGAGGAATTCAATGGATGTTTGTAAAGTTCATTCTTCCACTGAAGAGTTGGAGTTTATCATAATCAAAGCCACTTTCCACAAGAAGTTCATCCCACAATGGCAGAAACACATCACCATCATGATGCATGCTCTATGTGGTGGATAGTTTCCTCTTCCTGTTGAAGCAGCAGAAACTTGCATCTTGGTGGCAAACAGTTTGGGAACAAAGTGAAGAGCAGAAACAGAGAGAATGACCATCCATGGAAGATTTGGCATTCATTGAGAAGTTTCCAGACATCATCAAGTGGGAGATTGTGAAGAAGCTTCAGGAGTCTTGGTCTATAGAGGTTCACGAAGACAAGAAGGAAAAGAGTTGGAATTTGTTCGTAGATGCTCAACAGCAAGATACATGGGATGCTTGGTGTTCTGATAATCTTATGTTTGTTCAATTAGCAACCCATTGGAAGTTGGTAGACAGAGTGTTTTTCACAACATACACTATTGAAACCATCAGAAGCTGGCATTACTGTGATGATGGCACCACCACAATGCTTAGACGTATGCATTTTGACACCTTCAGAACTGAATACCTTCCTCTGTGCAGTGGCATGAAAGCAGAATTCAGAGACGTTGAAAAGGAAGAAGTAGAAGAAATGTTGGCAAGAGAGTCCTCCAGAGACTGAAGCCTTCTGTTATCCCTCTGTGGAGCACTAACAACATAGTGGAGCCAACCCCCTGATGAATGACGCAATAAAGAAGCAAGCGTTAGAACGAGTCCAGAGGTACATAAGAAGAGAAAAGGCAAGAATCAAAGCTGAGAATGAGCTCGCAGTAGAAGCCGCCTTTGATGCCCTTGCGGAACTCTTTACAGAAGTCCCAATGGCACATCAAGCCCTTCCTCCTCCTGCTGGAGGTCTACTTCCAAGCCAGATCTGTCCTTGAAATATTGATGACAGGCTAGCAAATGTAGTTCCATTGCCAGTTTTTAAGGGAGAATACAATGAAGTCCCTGATCTTCATGTAGCGGAGTTTATGGTAGCATGTGTGGCTAACAATGCCAGAACCCCTGAGCATTGGTTAGCAATATTCCCCGCCACTTTCAAGGGCGCGGTGTTTCAGTGGTATGAGAGACAAGCAGCAGGAACTTTTGGCACATGGGACGACCTGAAGTTGGCCTTCCTCACTAAATTCAGGCGTGAAGGTTTTGAAGAGCGGATGCGAGAGGAATTTATGAATTTAAGTCAGTCCTCTGGAGAAAGAGTAGAAGCTTATGTCTCACGAATGGAATCCATCTTGAAGAGATGGACTAACCATAATCTAGATGATGGCATTCAGAAGGGGGTGTTTCTCAGAGGATTACAACCAGAAGTCCGTAAGTTTGTGGAGCTGCAAAGACCAGCCACACTGCAAGCTGCAACAGAAGGTGCAAGACTGTACGATGAAGTGGAAGCTAGATTGGCGATGAATCCATGAAGAGGAGTCCTACCTCCTCTGATGCCAGGAATGATGTACCCACCGAATGCAATCCCAGGGACTGTTCCCTACCCCTATCAATAGATGCCCCCAGTATCACAGTATAGTGCACCAAATCCACAGTGGCCACAATCCATGCCTCAAATGATGGTTCAACCACAACAACAATGGTCCCAACCAATTTTCCCAATGCCAAATTAGCAGCAACAGTGGAACCCTACCAACTGGAGCCAACAGCCAACAGTTCAAACAGGAGCTCTGAATCAGAATCAGAACAAAGACCCCTCTGCGCCAGCCCAACCTGTTTATGCAGTGATTACAGAGACTCCTCAAAACCCTACTGCCAGTGCCTCAGGAGGAGAAAGCTTGAAGGATTATTTATCCAACTCAGTTGCAAATATCAAAAAGGAGTTGATGGATGTGATTACAGAGCAGCTACAAACGCTGAAAGTGAATACTGCTAGCATATCCAACATTGTAGGAGCAGGAAGAGATGTGATGCGGTCAAATACTTGGTGTGGTAAGTGTCATCAAGCAAGCCATTTAGCCACTGAATGTACACGAAAACCAACTATTCCTGGAGCTTTCTATTCCTACTGTTTGCGGAAGAACCATACCGAGGATATATGCTCTCTGAAGGAGATGCATGATAGGAGAAGGAAGGAAGAAGACGCAAGACTCAACTTGTTGGAATCCAAAATGACAACACAGGATATTGGACCCAAGCCTAGAGAGTTTGGTCCTAATTTCAATCCAAGGAGGTTTCCATCCCAAAGTTACAGAGGAAGACAGTCTAGCGGTGGTCAGAGATAAAAAATGGAGTGTTACAGATGCGGAGAAAAGGGACACATTTCACCAAATTGTCCAAATCCCAGAAGGTCAGTGGATTATAAGCCCTTATGTAGTCGATGCAAAGGAGAAGGCCACACTGCAAAAGACTGTCCAAGCCCAGCCCCAGTAAAAAACAGTGCTATTGATAATCCGGCCAAGGCCCAAGAGCCTACCTCCAATTTAGTGGAATTGGAAGTTGCTGCCATCACGCGTGCAAAGAAGAAGGAACCACCTATCCAGAAAGAAAATAATCCTCCTGCTAGAATAGTGAAGTTCAATCTTCCACCAGAAAAACAGAACATAACAGAGCCTGACAGTGCCGTACAGAGCACTATAGTGCCACAAAGAGTCAGAGAGAGTTCCAGAGATAGGACCAGAGGTCCAAAAGATAGAAGAGGAGGAAGTGCCACAAGTGGTAGAAGAAGTTCCCATGATGCCCCTGTTGGAAGAAAAAAGGAAAATGAAAATGGGTGTTGCCCCATTCCCTAACCGGTTAGAGAAGCCAGTGGATCCTATTAAGGAATACGATCTGGTCAGAGATCTAGATACCTTTAAACCAAACCTCACATTCCGACAATTATTGATGTTGTCTCCCAATTGTCGAAAAGGGTTCAAAAGTATACTGAAAGGAGACGTGGATTAAGGATTGCTCCCTCAACAGCAACAAAGTCCAACAAAGCTCCAGAGCCTATAAAAGAAGTGGATGTGGCTAACGCCTTCCTAGATCCGGGTACCCCAGAGACTGGCGTGTGGATAGAAGGCTACTTCATTGCAAATGCACTGATTGATGGTGGTTCATCAGTGAACATTATGACGGATGTGACAATGAAGGATCTAGGCCTACAAGGTGTGCAACCAACCCAATGGCTCATCAGACTGGCGGATCAGAGCAGAATCAAGCCTTTGGGTATTCTCCCATATGTGAAGACTACAATGGCTGGAAAAGATTATTGGCTAACCTATCTGGTGGTGAAGCCAAACTCTTATGGTACATCCTACCCCCTGTTATTGGGCAGACCATGGCTTTTTGAAGCCAGAGCAAGGATGGATTGGTTCAAAGGAACCTTGACCTTCGGTAGAGGACCCAATAAAGTGGTGCTAAAGCTATATGGTGCTCAAAAAGGACATGGATCCACCTCCTTGGAATTATCTTCAGACTCCCCTAATGAGGTTATAGATGGAACATCAGCAGACGAAGATGCTGTCAAACAAATCCTTCCCAAGAAAACACTGGCACGTTCCTTACCAGTGGGTATGGTAAGCCGACTCCCAAACGATTCAAAGCCCTTGTCAATGGGTGAATACTTCTTGCCTGAACCAGGAACGATTTCCGAAATCACTTCTGACAGTGAGATAGAAGCATGGATGTACTGCTCTCCTTGTTACATGGCTATAGCAAAGCCAGAGACAGAGGCAGAAGATGAAACAGAGAACCTGTTCTTCTCTTACAGAGCTCCTACAGAGCTAGAGACAGAGCCAGAGCCAGAGCCAGAGCCAGAGACAGAGACAGAGACAGAGACAGAGACAGAGACAGAAACAGAGACAGAAGAGGATGGAGATGATATTGAACAAGAAGGTTATGAAAGCGAGATGGAAGAGTCTATCCCACCTGAAGAGGTTATATATGAAGAAGAAGTTCCAGAAGCATCAAAAGCAGACGAGCTCATGCTGTGGGACAAAATGGCGAGGGTACCATTTGGTCTAGTAAATGGATATTCTCATATACAAAATCTTTATAAGAAAATGGATTAAGAAGACCAAGCCGTCTTTCAGTAGTGGCTCTTGCTGTCCTCAACCACCTTTGCCAAGAAAAGATGATGATGATGCACCGTGCCAACAAGCACTAGTCCCAGAAACCCAACAGGCATCAGAGGGTCCCTGTTATGTGACATTCCTGGATGTGTCATCAAAAGATGATTCTTCAAGCCAAGAGGTAACTAATCTTGAAACCAAACTCGAAACGGCTCTAATCCCATTCCAACATCTCAAGGGGCAACCTAAGTCTCCACCAAAAGAAGAAGTTGGTTCTAGTGGGACATCGGAAGAGGACACCACCCCCTTGAAGGAGTAAGATTTGTACCTAGAAGCAGTCCGTGGGACCTTCATCCGTGAAGTAGAAGGTGAAAGGCAGTTAGCTTTTGTGGATGCAGATGGCACTGAATGCCATTTGAAGGTGGGTAGCAGCCTCCTAGAAGAGGAGTTGTCAACTTTGTACAACTTTTTGAAAGAGAATTTGGACGTGTTTGCATGGTCCTACAAAGACCTAAAGGGGATTGATCCCACAATATGTCAGCATCATATTGACTTGGAGCCTGATGCCAAGTTAGTAGGCAACGACAGAGGCGGATGAACCCGAATTATTCGACCTTGGTGAAAGCAGAGCTGCTGAAGCTTTTGGAAGCCGAGTTCATCTATCCAGTGGCAAATAGTGAATGGGTCTCACCCATTGTGGTTGTACCCAAGAAGAATGGCAAGCTTCGTACATGTGTGGATTTTTGCAAGTTGAATTCCAAGACCAAGAAGAATCACTTTCCTATCCCTTTCACAGACCAGCTGTTGGACACAGTGGCAAGACATGAGCTTTATTCCCTTTTGGATGGATTCAGTGGATATAACCAAGTGCAGATAGCAGAAGAAGACCAATCCAAAATAACCTTCACCACAGAATGGGGGACCTACGCTTACCGAGTGATGCCGTTTGGGCTCTGCAATGCCTTTGCTACTTTCCAGCGAGTCATGATGGCCGCATTCCAAAATCATCTGCATGACTTTATTGAGGTATATTTGGATGACTTTTGTGTCTATAGTTTGATCCGTGAACACTGGGGACACCTAGAACAATGCTTTGACCGATGCCGGAAGTATGGGATTTCCCTCAACCCCAACAAATGCATCTTTGGGGTCTCTTCTATCGGGCCACATTGTCTCTGCACAAGGGATATCAACAGACCCTGCACAAAGATAAAAAAGATTGCAGCTCTGACAGCACCCACCAACCTCAAACAGTTGAGGGGATTCCTAGGCCATGTGGGTTACTACAGAAGGTTCATAGCTCATTTTGCAACAAAGGCAATCTCCTTGCACAAGCTTCTGAGGAAAGATACAAAGTTTATTTGGACAGAAGAATGTGACACAGCCTTCAATACTCTGAAGCAGTGTCTAATTGAGGCACCCATTCTGCAACCTCCTGATTAGACGAAAGAGTTCCATGTACACACTGATGCATCAATTGAAGGCTTAGGCGCAGTTCTCTGCTAGAAGGGCTCCTCGAAGCTGGATCAACCCATCTATTATGCAAGCTGAAAAGCCACTGACAGGGAACAGAACTATACAGTGACAGAGCTTGAGTGCTTGGCAATGGTGTTTGCCCTAGAGAAGTTTCGCCACTACCTCCTATCTACCCACTTTAAATTTTATGTGGATCATGAGGCCCTATCCTTCCTGATGAACAAAGCAGATGTGAAAGGACGAATGATGAGATGGCTCCTTCTATTTCAAGAGTTCGACTTTGAGGTGATTACCAAACCTGGTCATTCCCATGTTCTGGCTGATCATCTATCGCGTATCCCACAAATTGCAGACGAGGAGCAGGATGATCCAGACCTCCCTGATGCTTCCCTATTCTTGGTAGAAACTGTAACCCTCTAGTATGCAGACATTGCCAATCTGCTGGCAACCCAACAGTACCCTCCTGGTATTTCTAGTCGGGAAAGGAAGAAGCTTATGTTAGAATCAGCCCCCTACACCCTGCTAGGCGGCGCACTATACAAGAAAGGCAAAGATGAAGTGCTCAGAAGATGTGTTGCATGAGATGAGATTGGGATTGTTTTGAAGGCTTGCCATGACGAGCCATGTGGAGGCCACTTTGCAGGAGAAGCTATAGCCAGGAAGGCTCTGCTAGGATAATGGTGGCCGACCATTCATAAGGATGCCTATGATTATTGTAAACGATGTGATGCTTATCAGAGAATGGGGAAACCGACCAAAACAAGTGCCATGCCACTGCAACCTATTCTTCCTTTGAAGCCATTTGAGAAGTGGGGTATCGACTTTGTAGGCCCAATCGATCCTCCCACCAGAAGGAAGCAGAACAGATACATCTTGGTATGTACGGATTATGTCACAAAGTGGTGTGAAGCTAAAGCCCTAAAGCGGGACGATGGTAATAGCGTGGCCCTGTTCATGTATGAGAATATCATCACCCGTTTTGGCAGTCCCTTAGAGCCTGTAAGTGACAGAGGCACTCATTTCATTAATAACGTCATGGAAGAGTTGACAGAGTTGTATAAGATCCGCCATCGCAAGTCCACTCCTTATTACCCCAGAGCCAACGGCCAAGTCGAAGTCACCAATCACATCCTCTGCTCGATCCTAACAAGAACAATTGCCACCCATCGTCGTGATTGGGATGATCGACTTACAGAGGCCCTCTGGGCGTACAGAACCTTCCATAAAGCAGCAACAGGACAGACACCCTTTCAGCTAGTGTATGGTACAGAAGCTGTTTTCCCTGTTGAACTGGAATTGCCCTCTTTGAGAGTGGCTATCAAAGAGCGTTTGGGGGATGATGATTCACTGCAACGCCGTCTCCTGCACCTGGAATGTTTGGATGAAACTCGCAGGATGGCTCTACAGTGCATGGAAGCCACGCAAGCTCGACGTAAGGCTTACCACTACAGCTTCATCAAGCACAAGGAGTTCCAAGAAGGTGATTTGGTCCTAGCCTATGATTCATGATTTGGCAAGTTTCCTGGCAAGCTTCAACAGCGGTGGATGGGCCCATATAAGGTACTTGCTGTCAACCCTAATGGCTCTGTCCAATAGACTGTTGATGCCTTTGATGATCCCTTCTTGATCAATGGATATCGCTTGAAGAAGTACTTCCCTCCTTGGGGATCTTGACAATCACGGTCACCTGATCCTTTCCCCTGTTGGCGTGGCACTCTCACTCTTATGATGCTACTTCTTGTTAGAAATCAAGCTCACCGTCAGTGTGTCTTCATCTATGACCGACATCTATAACAGCTAGTGTGTACAACTGTCTACATGTGACTACATTAAATAAGTCGGGTTAGTAGTCAGTAGTCAGTGACCTGACTAGAGTTAGTCAGTCTAGTCTACATTTACACTAGGTCACTTTATCTTGTAGTGTGTGTGTGCTTTTCAGTTTTTAGAGTGTGGAAATAAAGGAATGAGCTTGAGAGCCTGAAGGCTCATGGATATGGAGTCTTTCCCTTTCTCTCTCTCTACTCTTTGAACATGGTATCAAAGCTTCATCCATGAGGCTGTGGGAGAATGGGCATGACAACTTGCAGTGCAAAGGAGATGGAAGTAAGGAATGAGAAAGAAGCTGGACACTTGCAAATGAAGCCATAGTCAAAGGAAGGAATCAGCATGGACTGCCTTCTGAAAATCGTGGACTGCCTCTTGAAAATCAGCAACCTGTGTCTGAAAATCGTGGACTGCCTCCTAAAAAACAGCAACCTGTATCTGAAAATCTACGCCTACTGATCTAAATGGACAGCAACCTGTATCTGAAAATCTGCGCCTGCTAATCTGAATGGACAGCAACCTGTATCTAAAAATCTGCGCCTGCTGATCTGAGTGAACAGCAACCTGTCAATCTTCAGTGGGGCACCTGGACAAGGTTCATAGAGCATGTATGCTCACTATTGAAGGTATTTGAAGTGTGCAAGAAGTAAATGCTTGTGTGGGAGCTCTGTTATGAGCTGGAGTGACAGACACAGACCTGTAATCATTTCTGAACTACTGTAAACATGAATGGACAGCATGCATTCAGTCATTACTGATACATAGGAGCCTTGTACTACACTCAGAAGGCATCTTTGGAGCACAAGAATGTGTCAAAGCATGTATACATTGGATCAAATATCTTTGAGCTGAGATCTCTTGCTCAGAATACTCAGATCTGAAAATCAATGACAGGCTGAAAACTGTCATACACAATCAATGACAGAATACTCAGATCTGAAAATCAATGACAGGCTGAAAATTGTCATACATAGTCAATGACAGAATACTCAGATCTGAAAATCAATGACATGCTAAAAACTGTCATACTCAGTCAATGACAAGTACTGTGCATTACTGAAGCAATACAGGTCATCTTGGGGGTTCCATCATCTATATGAACTGGCCTATACATGCTGAATGCATGGAGAATTGAAGGAAGCAATGAGCATCATTGAAAACTGAATTTTGAAGCTGAAATAAATGCAGTTACACTGTCCTGGTTAATTACAAACAGCTCATGAGGTTTATGCCATTGGTCAATGAAGACAGGTTGTCTATGCCTACTCAGATGCTCATGTATTGAGCTTGCCACTACAAAGTAAATGTATGACATGGTCAAAAGACATTTTGGAGCTGCTTGGAGCTTGGTATGCTGAATTCTGGTTGACTGCAACCTGAAATTGAATTTGTTGACACACTCAGTTTTGGACTTGAAATTGCTGCTGGTTACTCACAGTTTACAGTTTTCAGACTGCATGTATGTACCCTGGCAGTGAGGTTACATAAGCTTAAGCTAAAGCAAACACATAGCTTATGTATTGACAGTTATATCTACAGTTGAGACCACTTGTTTGAGGGTTGTTTTGGGGTGTCAGTGGGCTGAAATACCCTGGTTTTTTTCTGCAATTTAGTGCAGAAAACTGTCATAAACTGTTACGGACTGAACTTAGTCAAAGTCATACTTATTGGACTGCAGGGAGTCAGGCACTTGATAGACAGTCTATTGCATCATGGCTAATGCACATGGGACTGACAATATCACTCAGATAGTTGGAGAGAAGTTGGATAATAAGAACTTTACATTATGGAAATTCAGAATGAAAAACTTTCTGGTTGGCAGAGGTTATTGGGATTTATGTATAGGAGATGAAGTTGCTCCTGAGTTGCCTGCACACAATCCAACAAATGAACAGAAAAGAGCCTACACGCTATGGAATGAAAGAGCATGCAAGGTGCTGCATTGGTTTTCCTTATGTATATCTGATGCTATGGTAATTCAAATCACTGGATGTGATACTCCGAAGGATGCTTGGGACATACTGATGAAAAATTATGGAACCATGACACATGCAAGAAAGATCCAGTTGAAACAAAAGTTCAACAACATGTCTAGGAATGGCAAGAGCATCCAGACGTATACCATGGAGATTAAGACCATAGCTGATCAACTTGCTACTATTGGCTCAAGTGTATCAGAAGATGATATGATTGCTGTTGCTTTGAATGGCTTAGGCAAAGAGTACAAAGCTTTTGACACTTCCATTTCTATCAGAGAAGAGCCCCCTAGCTGGGAAGAGCTAGTTGCTTTGTTGCTGCATGAGGAAGTCAAACTTGGTTTGAATACAGGTTCTAGTGCATCTCAGAGTAGAGACACTGTGTTGTACTCTAGCCAGCGTGGCAGAGGATCTAGAGGTCGTGGTTCATTTTGAGGTCGTGGTGACACTCGTAATACTTATGGATAGCAGCAACAGCAAGGAAGTTGACATGGTGCCAATACACAGGGCCAGCATGGATCTGGTGGGTTTAGAGGCAGGGGGAGATCACCCTGAGGTAGAGGTGGTGGTTCTGGTTCATGGCAGTCGTCTGATCAGTCCAACAGGGACAAGGATTGTCATTATTGTGGTAAGTATGGGCACATAGCGAAAGAATGTTACAAAAAGCAGAATGACATGAAGACAAAAGGGAAACAACATGGGCATTATGCATCCTCTAGTGGTGGTCAAGATGATCAGGTTGATAGACTCTTTGCCATGCAGCATGTGTCCAAGACTGCGTCGAGACATCATAGAGATGACAGATGGTACATTGACTCTGGTGCGTCAAACCACATGACCCCGCATGGAGAGTGGTTTGATGAGATGGTTGCAGGTACACATGGTCATGTATGTACTGGGGATGATACCCAACATGACATAAAGCATAAAGGGATTGTTCCATTGATGATGCCTGATGGCAAGAAGAAAGGCCTGCATGATGTCTTACATGTACCGACCATAACAAAGAATTTGTTGTCTGTGGGTCAAATGGCAGAACAGAATCTGCAAGTGAGGTTTAACAAGGATGGATGTTTCATTGAGGAGTATGGAAATGGCTGCAAACTAATTGCCAAGGGCAGAAGGGATGGCAGGATGTTTACTTTGGAAGCGACCATTCCTGAACTTAAAGTAGCTATGTTTGCTCATGATGAGAGTGCCATCAGAGATGTAGAGATTTGGCACAAGCGGATTGGACATGTCAATGTACAAAAGCTGAAATCTATGCAGCAGAAAGAAGTAGTACTTGGATTACCTAAATTCAAGTATAATGATTTTGGTCATGTATGCCCTGCATGTCAGTTTGGGAACCAGGCACGGTTTCCTTTCATGAGACATGTAAAAAACAGCACTAGGCCTTTACAGTTGGTACACTCTGATGTCTGGGGTCCTTTACATAATGCTTCCTTTGGCGGTGCATGATATTATGTCTCATTTATTGATGATTTCAGCAGGTACACTTGGCTTTATATCTTGAAACATAAGGATGATGTGTTTGATGCATTCAAAGACTTCAAGAAACATGCTGAAAATGAATTGGGATGTTACATATCATGTTTGAGATCAAATGGAGGAGGTGAATATGTCTCAAACTACTTTGACAGGTATCTTGCTAAACATGGGATCAGAAGACAGCTCACATGCAGTTATACACCGCAGCAAAACGGTGTTGTAGAGAGGAAAAACAGGGTTTTGATGGAGTCAGCTAGAGCTATGCTGAATGAAAAATGTTTGCCAAATGGTTATTGGGCTGAAGTAGTGGTGACTGCTGTATATGTGCTAAATCGAACCCCTACAGAAGGGATTCATGAGGTCACTCCGTATGAACGGCTGTATGGTCATAAACCTGATATTTCACACTTGAAGGTATTTGGCAGCATTGCATATGTGCATATACCAGATGAGAAGAGGAAGAAATTGGATCCTAAGGCAGTGAAAAGTGTGTTTATTGGATATGCACAGGAACGGAAAGCTTATAAGTGTTATGTACCTTCTACGCATGAGACACTCATAAGCAGAGATGTGGTATTTGATGAGTTAGCATCTTGGTATGGGAATCCTGTTGCAGTGCCTACTGATGGCTCATCCAGTATGAGTCATGCTGAAAATACTCCTGCAGAGAGTAATTCCATGACTGGTCAGACAGGTGATGTATCATCTACAGTGAGTCCTTGGACAGGACGATTACGGAGTCGCACTACTGCATCCACTGACACGGATATGTCAGTGAGGGGGAGAACAGATAAGGGAAAAGAAAAGGTTTTTGAAGATGTAACAGGTCCACTCACTGCAGGTTATGATTCATCTAGCAGTGACAGCTTAGATAGTGAATTGGGGATTCCGTTTGTTATGACGCCAGGTGCTAGACAGAGCCGTTATGTGCCGCCTCATGAGAGGCAAGCTCACAGTGAGCCACAGCTCAGGAGATCAGAGAGGGTCAGATGACCTGTTGACAGGTATACTTACACTGGATATTCAGCCCGTCATTATGCTTATATGACGAAAGTAACAGGTTTTAGAGAACCAAGTAAGTTTGATGAGGCAGTTTCAGATGAGAATTGGCGTGTTGCTATGGATGAGGAATATTCAGCTTTGGCTGAAAATTGTACATGGGATTTGGTACAGTTGCCTAAGGGCAAAACACCTATTGGATGCAAGTGGGTGTATAAGGTAAAATGTAAATCAGATGGATCATTGGAAAGATATAAGGCCAGGCTGGTTGCAAAAGGATATGCGCAGCAGTATGGTCTTGATTATGAGGAAACTTTCAGCCCTGTAGCAAAGATGGCTACAGTTAGAACTGTGATTGCTTTGGCAGCAGCTAGAGGCAGGAAACTATGGCAGATGGATGTAAAGAATGCATTTCTCAATGGAGAATTACAGGAAGAGGTTTACATGGAACAGCCTGAAGGCTATGTACATCCAGAATTTCTAGCACATGTATGTCGGCTGAAAAAGGCATTATATGGGTTGAAACAGGCACCCAGAGCATGGAATGCTCGCATCAGCAGTTATTTACAGCAACATGGTTTCCGATTGGGAGATGCTGATCATAGTCTGTTTGTGAAAAAGACAGATAATGGCTATGTTTTCCTAGTTGTCTATGTTGATGACTTAATCATTACAGGAGATGATGAAAATGGGATTACTGAAATAAAGACATGTTTACAGACTGAATTTAAGGTCAAGAACCTTGGAGAGTTAAAATACTTTTTGGGGATTGAGGTTGTCTCTACACCTCAAGGCATATGGCTGCTACAGAAGCAGTATGCTCATGACATGTTACAGAAATATGGTATGGATGATTGCAAGCCTATGGATACGCCTTTGGAGCAAAATGTCAAGCTGCAGATTGATGTTGGGACAGAGATTGAGAATGTTACTATGTACAGACAGATGGTAGGCAGCTTGATCTATCTCACGATCACTAGACCTGACTTGAGTTATGCTGTGGGGCTGATCAGTCAGTTCATGCAGAAGCCTCGCAAACCACACTTGGATGCAATCAGAAGAATTTTGAGATATGTAAAGGGTACCACAGATCATGGGCTGTTTTATGCATATGGGAAACCCCTTGACTTGATGGGGTACACTGATGCTGACTGGGCTGGTTGCACATATGACAGGAGGTCAACCAGTGGCTATACATTTGGATTGGGTAGTAGCATGATCAGTTGGCAGAGTAAGAAACAGCCTACAGTTGCATTATCCAGTACGGAAGCAGAGTATCGTGGTGCGGCCTTAGCGGCCTGTGAAGCTAAGTGGTTACAGAAGTTACTGAATGACTTGGGAGTATACTTGGACAGCAAAGTCAAGCTGTACTGTGACAATTTGAGCAGTGTTATGTTAGCAAGCAATCCTGTTTATCATGCAAGATCAAAACACATTGAGGTTCACTACCATTTCATCAGGAAAATGGTTTTAGCAGATCAGATTGACTTGGAGCATGTGAAGACTGAAGACCAGGTAGCAGACATCTTTACCAAATCACTTGGTAAAGATAAGTTCATTCACTTTAGACAGCTACTTGGAGTGATGCAGATGATTTGAGTTTTGTTTTTGAGCTTGAGGGGGAGTGTTAGAAATCAAGCTCACCGTCAGTGTGTCTTCATCTATGACCGACATCTATAACAGCTAGTGTGTACAGCTGTCTACATGTGACTACATTAAATAAGTCGGGTTAGTAGTCAGTCAGTGACCTGACTAGAGTTAGTCAGTCTAGTCTACATTTACACTAGGTCACTTTATCTTGTAGTGTGTGTGTGCTTTTCAGTTTTTAGAGTGTGGAAATGAAGGAATGAGCTTGAGAGCCTAAAGGCTCATGGATATGGAGTCTTTCCCTTTCTCTCTCTCTACTCTTTGAACACTTCTGATATCCATTTTTCAGCCACCCCTAATGAGATGGACGCAACTCTCTGTCCCCTCAGCCCCACCTTGCAGCCCTGATCTCTTATCCTCTATTTTTCACCAGCGGGGTAGTGGCGAGGTTGGTTCTGACAAATGGTATTTCCACCATTCCCTTGCTTAATTCAAAAAAAAAAACAAAAAGAAAAAAAAAAGAAATACATGTCGGTCATGGGAGAAAATGACTTCGGTCCCTGTCATGCCGACCTATTCTTCGAGAAAAGGTGGAGACACCCTCAGGAATAGGGAAAAACAAGAAAAAAAAAACGGAAAAGAAGAAAAAAAACAAGATAAGAAAAATGAAAAAAAACTGTTATGTGAGAAAAGGAAGAAATTCCCTGTCATAGCTGTTGAGAGATCGAGCTCCACTCGCGATATGCCAGGGTGACCGTTGTGCATTTATGTCACCGACTTTGTCAAGAATCGCGTGGTGGAGGGGGTTGCTCAAGATGCTGCGCCGAACACACACAGAATGCACAAGGAGAAGCTCACTCAAGAGACAAGAAGAGAGATGGAGGCCAAAACGTTTTCTTGCCGATTTCTTCTTCTTCTTCCACACTCTTTACAATGTACACAAAGTATAGATAAGATACAATATAAAAGAAAAGTGGCCTACTAAGTCAAACAATGCATAACCAACTACAGTAGTCGACTGGCGCTATAACTATGCCAGCTGTAAATAGGTGTAACAACCTGAATATAATAAGTAATGAGTCAGTGGCCATGTGAGAGTCATAATGACCACCGACGTGCTAAGTGTAGACGTGTGGACCCATCTAACCAGGCGGTCCATCATCAATGTCCGCATGTGTTGAGCTTGTCATCTCAACACTCCCCCTCAAGCTCAACTGCATCTCTGCAACTCCAAGTAAGCTTCGAAACTTTTGAAGCTTCTCTGTACCCAAGGCCTTCGTAAAGATGTCAGCTATCTGATCCTGTGTGCTGACATACACCAAGTCAATCTCACCTGCTAGTACCTTCTCTCTCACAAAGTGGTAGTGTACCTCAATATGTTTTGTCCTGGCATGGAACACAGGGTTCCTAGCCAACTGTATACTGCTCATGTTGTCACAATAAATGACAACTGGACCTTCCACCTGCACATCCAAATCAGCCAGTAACTTTTGCAGCCATACTACCTCACATGCTGCAACAGCAGCACCTCTATACTCAGCCTCTGTACTCGACAAAGCAACTGTAGATTGCTTTTTGCTGCTCCAAGCAACTGCTGCACTACCAAGAGAGAACATGTATCCGCTGGTAGACCGTCTATCAGACATACTACCAGCCCAATCTGCATCTGTGTATCCAAACACCTGTACATCTGTACCTACCTCATAGAAAAGCCCATAATGTAATGTGGACTTCACATATCTCAATATGCGTCTCACTGCATCCAAGTGTGGCTTTCTAGGTACTTGCATAAACTGACTCACAAGACCAACAACGTAGCTCAAGTCTGGCCTTGTAATAGTCATGTAGATCAAACTCCCCACTATCCTCCTGAACATAGTAGGGTCTTCTATCTCATCCCCAACATCAGCACTCAACTTTACATTTTGCTCCAACGGGACTGAAAGTGGTTTGCATGCTGTCATACCATACTTGGACAACATATCCAAGCCATACTGTCTTTGGGACAGCCATATACCATCCTCACATCTGATCACCTCAATGCCAAGGAAGTATCTTAGCTCACCTAAATCCTTCATCTCAAACTTCTTCTTCAAAAAGTCCTTGACTTCAGCAATCCCACTATCACTGTCACCTGTAATAATCAAGTCATCCACATAGATGACTATGATGACCAAACCTGCATCTCCCTTTCTCACATAAAGTGAGTGATCAGCATCAGAAACATAAAAGCCAATATTGACAAGATACTCTCTGATCTTGTCAGACCATGCTCTTGGTGCTTGCTTGAGCCCATAGAGTGCCTTCTTCAACCTGCACACATACGTGGGATGCTCTAAATCTTCATAACCTGCTGGCTGATCCATATACACTTCTTCCTGCAAATCACCATGCAAGAAGGCATTCTTTACATCCATTTGCTGCAACCTCCAACCTTTGGCTGCTGCCAAAGCAATCACACATCTGACAGTTGCCATCCTAGCAACTGGACTGAAGGTTTCATCATAATCTATGCCATATGTTTGGGCATAGCCTTTTGCAACCAGCCTAGCTTTGTACCTGCTAATAGAACCATCTGCATTGTGCTTAATCTTATAAACCCACTTACATCCAATAGCTTTCTTTCCCTTTGGCAATGATACTAGATCCCAAGTCTTATTGGCCTCTAATGCAGCCATCTCCTCATCCATTGCTGCATCCCAATGAGCATGACCAACAGCCTCCTCAAAACATGTGGGCTCAACATCCTCAACTAGTTTCACCATATAAGCATAATGGTGAGCTGCATAACCCTCAAAACCAAATCTTTTAACAGGGTATCTCACCCTGCTAGACCTGCGTACCACTGGATCACTCAATGGAGTCTTTGCATTAACATGTGCTCTCTGCACACCTGGAGTCCTCACTGAAGGAATGCCAAGCTCATCATCCAAGCTCTCTGAGCCACTGGAGTCTCCATCAAGAACTGCATCAATGCCTTCTAACACTTTATTCTTTCCTTTTTCTTTACCTGTAGTGCTACTAGATGCACCCGAAGATGTAGAGGTACTCCTTAGTCTCCCAGACCAAGGACTACCAGATGATGTCTCTGGTCCACTAAGAGTTCGTGATTCTTGCTTTTCAGCATGCACATGAGTGTCATGATCATCATCATCATCCAATGCATCACCACTAGATGCATACCAACTGCTCATTTCATCAAAGATGACATCCCTGCTCACTCTGAACTTACATGTGACAGGGTTGTAATAGCGATACCCTTTCTGCTCTAAAGAGTATCCAATAAAGACACACTTTTCAGCCTTTGGATCCAGTTTCTTCCGCAACTCATCTGGCACATGAACATACGCAATGCAGCCAAATACTTTCAAGTGTGAAACATCAGGCTTCTTACCTGTAAAACATTCTTCGGGGGTCATACCATGAACTGCAGCTGTGGGAGTTCTGTTCATAATATAAACAGCAGTATGAACAGCCTCAGACCAAAAATGCTTAGGCATATTCTTTTCAGCCATCAAGGCACGTGCAACTTCTGCAATATGCATGTTTTTCCTTTCTGCAACCCCATTTTGCTGTGGGATATACCTGCATGTGAACTGTCTCTTTATCCCATGAGACCTCAGAAAATCACTGAACTCATTTGAGAGGTACTCTCCCCCTCCATCTGACCTTAGGCACTTTACTTTCAAGCCTGTTTCTCTTTCAACTGCAGCCTTGAAAGTTCTAAAGTGCTCAAAAGCTTCACTCTTTTCCTTCATAAAATATACTCACAGCTTTCTAGAACAATCATCAATGAATGTGACAAAGTATGAACTGCCTCCAAGAGATACATTTTGTGTAGGCCCCCAAATGTCTGTATGCACAACATCAAGGATATTTCTGCTTACATCTCTGTCATGTGAAAAGGGTTGTCTTGCCTGCTTACCAAACTGACATGCTTCACATACCTTCTGAAATTCTGCAACTTTAAAAGTAGGCAAACCTGTAACCAACCCTTTGGACTGCATTAATTTCAGCCTTTGTACATTTGCATGTCCAATGCGTTTGTGCCAAATTTCAATGTCTGCAACAACACCTTTTCCTTTGGCATACATAGCAGCATTCATAGTAGGAATTCCAGCATCTAGAGTGAACATACATCCAACTCTACTTCCCTTTGCTACCAACCTGCACTTGTCATTGAAGTCTTCTACAAAGCAGCCCTTTGCATTAAATCTGACTTGCAGCCCTTACTCTACCATTTGACCGACTGACACCAAGTTCTTTGTAATAGATGGCACATGCAATACATCTGAAAGACTCTTTGTCTTACCATCATGCAAGGACAAGGGAACTTTTCCAATGTGTGAAATTGGGTGGCATGAGCCATCACCCGTCTGCACATAGCCTGCATTCTGCAAATCCTGCATCTCCCCAAACCATTCTGCATGGCTAGTCATATGATTGGATGCACCTGAATCAACATACCAAACATCTTCATGTGTTCCCTTTCCTGTAACAGCATTCAGCATATGCTGCATAACGAACAAACGTTCATTTTTATCTTCATTCTGTCGTGAAGACGATGCATAGTTTCCTTGCTGCAACTTACCACTGCGGATATCATCTCTCTTAGCATAACATTGGGCTGCAATATGACCTGTTTTGCCACAGTAGTGGCACACAATACCAGAGTTGTTAGAACCTCTGTTCTGCCATCCACCTCTTCCTCTAAAGCTCCCCCTGCCTCTAAAGTTACCACGACCTCCTGAAACCTGCATATCGCCAAATTGCTGATTCAATCTGTTTTGCTGGTTGTCACTACCACGTCCTGTACCACGGCCTCTTGAAGAGAACCTGCCACGTCCCCTTCCTGAACTTGGGTAGAAAGCTTGGACCTGTTCACCACTTCTTCAGGTGTCTCACTCTGCATGTTGATCTCTTCAGTGATCATAAGGGAGACCAACTCATCGAAATTTGGAAATGGCTTTCTGACATATACAGAAGTCACAAAAGACTTCCAAGCCTTTTCATTGTTAAGTCCACCCAAGGTAGACGACACCAAATCATCATCATCGGGCATTGCATCAATCGCTGCCAATGCATCTGCAATGCTTCTTACCTTCAGTGCATACTCATTGATAGACATCTTCCCTTTCTTCAATGTATTCAACTCTTGCTTGAGTTGAATCTTTCGTGCCTTTGTATTTACAGAAAACATACTTTCAAGTATGGTCCAAGCTGCATATGAATTCTCTGCATTTCTAATGTGTCCCAGCATATTATTGTCAATTACTGCAGACCACCAATACATGACCTTTTTATCCTTTGCATTCCATTCCTTTCGTGCCTTTGTCTCTTCTGCAGTTGGAGGATCACTCATCTCCGGTTCCTTTTCTTCACCTGAAACAAACTCGTAGAGGCCTTTTCCAATAAGGAAGTTCGTGACACGGAACTTCCATGAAGGGTAGTTGTTCTTGTCGAGCTTCTCAATGATAGGGCTTCCACTGTTCTCTGCCATTATCACAAAATTAATACCAACAGCAAGTAAATCTTCTGCAACCCTGGACCTGTAGTGCACAGCAATACACCAGACAGCCTTTTTAACTGTCTACTCAACAATACATGCAATCTGCAACCTTTTTGCAGATAAACCTTGTGTTTACTCACTGGTAAACACCTTTGAACTTACAGATCTGAAATCTGTAACCTGCGCACCCACGTTCGGTCAATACAGTCGAAGTCACAGTGTACCCCGAAACTGCTGTCCGCAACCTTGCGGCTCTAAAACGGGCCCTGAAACGGCCTCAAATGCCCAAAATCTCTGCGGGCAAGCCCTAAAGGGCTTATCTGCAGAATATACAGCGCTCTTCGCGCACACCAAATCTCACTGCAATCTGAGATTTTTGCTCTGCCCTGCTTCCGGTGCCTCCACAGGCACTATCCAAGAGAAGGAGTGGAAGAATGGGAGAGATTCTTACCCGTAGCTTGCTTGCTCGAACCTTGCTTCTTCTCCTTTGCTTCAACCTTCAAAATCAGCCTCTCTCAATGGCGCGGCTCTGATACCATGTCAAGAATCGCGTGGTGGAGGGGGTTGCTTAAGATGCTGCGTCGAACACACACAGAATGCACAAGGAGAAGCTCACTCAAGAGACAAGAAGAGAGATGGAGGCCAAAACGTTTTCTTGCTGATTTATTCTTCTTCTTCCACACTCTTTACAATGTACACAAAGTATAGATAAGATACAACATAAAAGAAAAGTGGCCTACTAAGTCAAACAATGCATAACCGACTACACTAGTCGACTGGCGCTATAACTATGCCAGCTGTAAATAGGTGTAACAACCTGAATATAATAAGTAATGAGTCAGTGGCCATGTGAGAGTCATAATGACCACCGACGTGCTAAGTGTAGACGTGTGGACCCATCTAACCAGGCGGTCCATCATCAATGTCCGCATGTGTTGAGCTTGTCATCTCAACAGACTTGTCAGTTGCAGATGTGGTTGGTACACCGCCCATGAATAATAGCTACATGACAGCTATCCTTATCTACTCTAGTTCGTGGCTCAGTTAGTATGCCACCTTAGTTAGTTGAGTTTGGTTTGAGACCCATATATAGGGTTCTTCTATTTCTTTGTATTAGATTTCTTTTTGGCTTACACAACTAAGTAGAGGAAAACTGTTTTCAGCCTCCACCCTTGTGTGTATTTCCCCATTGTGCAAGCAAGAAAGCTACAAGTGAGACTCCTTCCTTCTCTCCCACAATCTTGACATGGTATCAGAGCCTTGTTCGTGGTAAGGAGCTCAAGAAAGCAAGCCAAGCTCGCGGTGTTCTGGTAAGAGGAGCAGTGTTGCTTCCATTTTCTGTTTTGGGAGCAAGTCTCTACAGGCAGCACAACCGAAGAGTGCAGGAGTGCATTGTCTCAGGTTGAGACGCCCTTCGCGACCTTGTTTTTTTTATTTGAGGCCATTTCGGGGCCTGTTTTGGAGGCGGAAGTTTTCTGCACGCACTCAGGAAAAGGCCCAGTTTTATACTGTGCAGCCACTATTCTACAAGTCGATGAAAAGTTACTGTAGAAATTACATTGTATGCTTGTGCGCAGAGACATTGGGAGTTACAGAATCATCCTTGTTGCCTGTTGATGCAAAATCGTCACTAGGAAGTGACTGTGTGGTCAAATACCACTTTCGTCAGTTTTGCAGATTTGCCCTTGTGAGGCTGAAGCTGTGTTCCTTGCAGTGACAGAATTTTTTGCAGTGTTCTGTAATGGCGTCTGATTCTCTTTCACAGATTGTCACTGAAAAGCTTGACAAGAACAACTTCCAAGCATGGAAGTTTAGAATGACGAATTTCCTTATGGGAAAAGGATATTGGAAATTTGTTGTAGGAAATGAAGAAGAACCAGTTCTTCTTGATGTTCCCAATCAACAGCAAATGCAGGCATTTAAAGCATGGCATGAGAGAGCCAGGAAAGTTATGTACTGGCTGTCTATCAGCATTTCAGACTCTATGATTGTGCATATTCAGGATGCAAGTACGCCAAAGGAGGCATGGGATACTTTGTCAAAAATGTATAGCACAAATACGCAAGCCAGGAAAATGCAGCTCAAGCAAGAGTTGCATAATGTGCAAAGAGAAAATATGAGCATCAATGACTACCACATGAAGGTGAAGAATATTGCAGATGCACTTGCTTCCATTGGGTCGCCAGTGGAAGATGATGATTTAGTTTCTGTTACCTTGAATGGTCTAGGAAAGGATTATGCACAGTTCCGAACATCCATTTCAGTTCGTGAAAGATTTCTTGATTTTGAGGAGTTGATTGCTCTTCTAATTTCTGAGGAACAGAGAAATGGTGGTGCATCTTCTTCAGGAGGAACTTAAAAAGAAGCTGTCTTCTACTCAAATGCTGGAAGAGGTAGAGGCAGAGGTAGAGGAGGCTGATTTGGAGGCCATGGTAGAAATCAGAATATGCAGCAAACTCAAGAAAACCAGTCCTATGGAGGAGGACGTGGTAACTCTAGAGGCAGGGGGAGCCAAAGAGGTCGTGGTGGATGGCAAAAAGGCCAAAATGCAAACAGTAATGTTAAATGCTACTACTGTGGTAAAATGGGTCATATGGCTAAAGACTGCTATAAAAAGCAGAATGACATCATGAATGGAAAACTGCAACAATGGAATTATGCATCTTCTAGTAGACAGGGTGATGATAGAAATGAGCATTTGTTTATGGTGCAGCACATGAACAATTCTGTGACAAGTGCAGAAGAAAGCAATGATGTATGGTATGTTGACTCAGGTGCATCAAACCACATGACAGGTCATGCAGAATGGATGGAGGATGCAAGGAAAATGGAAAAACCAGGATTTGTGGAGACTGGTGATGATACTGCACATCCTATTGTGCAGATTGGAAAAATTCATTTGTCTATGCAGGATGGGAAAAAGAAATACCTGTCCGATGTATTTCATATCCCGAATATCACCAAGAATCTGGTTTCTATTGGTCAAATGGTTGAGCAGGGCTTACAGGTCAGATTTAATCCTCATGGATGCTTTGTTGAGGATATGAAAAATAAAGGTCGCTTGATAGCAAAAGGAAAGAAGAAGGGCAAAATGTTTACATTGGATGCAGACATGTCTGAATTGAGTGCAGCAATGTTTGCACATGGGACCGGTGTAGTTGCAGATATTGATATCTGGCATAAACACATTGGTCATGTTAATGTACAACGACTTAAATCAATGTAGGCCCAAAATATTGTTGCAGGATTACCTAAATTCAAGGTTGCAGAAATGCATAAGGTATGTGAAGCCTGTTAATTTGGAAAACAGGCAAGGAAACCATTTCCTAGACATGTTCAAGAGAGTGAGAAGCCATTGGAATTAATCCACTCTGATGTGTGGACTACTAAAGCTGCATCTCTTGGAGGCTGTCATTATTTTGTCACTTTTATTGATGACTATAGCAGAAAATTTTGGGTGTATTTTATGAAAAATAAAAGTGAAGTTTTTGGGCATTTCAAAACTCTTAAAGCTATGGTTGAAAAAGAAACAGGCCTGCAAATAAAATGCCTAAGGTCAGATGGAGGGGGAGAGTACCTCTCAAATGAGTTTGCAAGGTTCCTGCAGGAGCATGGCATAAAGCAGCAATATTCATGCAGTCATACCCCACAACAAAATGGAATTGCAGAAAGGAAAAACAGGCATATTGGAGAGGTATCTCGTGCCATGCTCAATGAAAAAGACCTGCCAGTTTATTGGGCTGAAGCAGTTGCTACAGCAGTCTATATAATGAACAGGACTCCCACTGTAGCAATACATGGGATGACTCCAGAGGAGAGGTATACTGGTAGGAAACCAGATATTTCTCATTTGAAAATTTTTGGTTGCATTGCCTATGTACATGTGCCAGATGAGTTGAGATCTAAGTTGGATCCAAAAGCTGAGAAGTGCATCTTTATTGGTTACTCTCTGCAGCAAAAAGGGTATAGATGCTATAACCCTTCTACTCGTAAGTTTATAGTGAGCAGAGATGTTGTTTTTGATGAGATGAGTAGCTGGTATAAACCAGTAAATGTGATAGATGATGTAGATGCACAAAATGGTAATGCTGCACAGAATTCTCAACAGTAGTCACAAGATATTAGTGGACCTGGAGCGTCCTCTAGCAGTGGTTCACATTCTTCGCCATGGACAGGCAGATTGAGATCAGGAGAATCTTCTCAAGGCAGTGCAAATAGTGGTATGCAGGTGTCACGAAAAGGAAAAGAGAAGGTAGATCAGCCCATGGTTGATGTGAATGCAGGTCACTCTTATGTGGATGGTGAATCCAGTGGCTCAGAACAGAGCATTGATGATGAGTTGGGTATTCTTTCTATTGTTACACCCAGAGTAAGGAAGACCAGGGATGTTTTGAGAGCACCTGGGAGTGAACCTACTTTGCACAGGTCAACTAGAGTTAGGTATCCTGTGGATAGGCTGAAATATGATGGATTTACAGCCATTCACTATGCATATATGGTCAAAGTGATACAGGAACCAGAACCCACTTCTTTTGAGCAAGCCATGGGAAAAGAAAAATGGGAGAAAGCCATGGATGAAGAAATGGATGCCTTGGAAGCAAATGCTACATGGGAATTGGTACCTTTGCCTAAATGTAAGAATGCAATTGGCTGTAAGTGGGTTTATAAGGTAAAGCACAATGCAGATGGTTTTGTGAACAGATACAAGGCAAGATTAGTAGTCAAGGGGTATGCACAAACATATGGCATTGACTATGAAGAAACATTCAGTCCGGTTGCAAGGATGGCAACCGTAAGAGCAGTCATTGCTATGGCTGCATCAAAGGAATGGTCTTTACATCAGATGGATGTAAAGAATGCCTTCTTGCATGGTGATTTGCAAGAAGAGGTCTATATGGAGCAGCCACCAGGTTATGTGCATGCTGTTCATCCTGAGTTTGTTTGCAGGTTGAAGAAAGCCTTGTATGGCTTGAAGCAAGCACCTAGAGCATGGTCTGACAAGATAGGACAGTACCTTGTCACTATTGGCTTTCAGATTTCCAAGGCAGATTTCTCACTTTATGTGAGAAAAACAGAGAAAGGTATTATGCTACTTGTCATTTATGTTGATGATTTGATTATGACAGGTGACAGTGATGAAGATATCCTTCATGTGAAAATGTTATTGAAGCAGAAGTTTGAGATGAAGGATTTGGGAGAGCTGCGTTATTTTTTGGGCATTGAGGTGATTAGATCACCAAGTGGGATATAGCTCTTGCAGAGGCAGTATGGATTGGACATGCTGTCCAAATATGGGATGACAGGCTGTAAGCCTATTTCAGTTCCTTTGGAGCAGAATGTGAAGCTAAGCGCAGATGCAGGTGAGCTTCTGAAAGACCCTACTATGTACAGACGCATAGTAGGAAGCTTGATTTATATGACTATTACCAGGCCAGATTTGAGCTATGCTGTTGGATTGGTAAGTCAGTTTATGCAGGCTCCAAGGAAACCGCATTTGGATGCGGCTAGATGCATACTCAGGTATGTGAAGTCCACATTGCAGTATGGACTATTTTATGAGACTGGGGTTCAGATACAGTTGCATGGATACACTGATGCTGATTGGGCTGGTAGCATTTCTGATAGACGATCTACCAGTGGATATGTGTTCTCTTTTGGGAGTGCTGCAGTCACTTGGAGCAGCAAGAAATAGCCTACAGTTGCCTTATCCAGCACAGAGGCTGAGTACAGGGGCGCAGCAATGGCTGCATGTGAGGTAGCTTTGTTGCATAAGCTACTTTATGATATGCATCAGCCTAGAGATGGGCCAGTTGTCATTTATTGTGACAACATGAGTAGTATACACTTGGCAAATAACCCAGTCTATCATGCTAGAACAAAGCACATTGAGGTGCATTATCACTATGTGCGAGAGAGGGTTTTACTAGGTCTTATTGATCTAGTTTATGTCAGCACAGAGGATCAGGTAGCTGACATATTTACGAAGGCGTTGGGCGCAGAGAAGCTGCGCAAGTTCAGAGACCTACTGGGTGTGCAGGAATTGGGATTGAGCTCGAGGGGGAGTGTTGAGAGATCGAGCTCCACTCGCGATATGCCAGGGTGACCGTTGTGCATTTATGTCACCGACTTGTCAGTTGCAGATGCGGTTGGTACACCGCCCATGAATAATAGCTACATGACAGCTATCCTTATCTACTCTAGTTCGTGGCTCAGTTAGTATGCCACCTTAGTTAGTTGAGTTTGGTTTGAGACCCATATATAGGGTTCTTCTATTTCTTTGTATTAGACTTCTTTTTGGCTTACACAACTAAGTAGAGGAAAACTGTTTTCAGCCTCCACCCTTGTATGTATTCCCCCATTGTGCAAGCAAGAAAGCTACAAGTGAGACTCCTTCCTTCTCTCCCACAATCTTGACAATAGCAGGCCTCGCTCCAAGAAAAGGTGTTTAACACCCTTGGGCGGGAAGCTGGCTGTGGTTAAACACCCTTGGGCGGGAAGCTGGCTGTGGAAAAGGTGGCAACACCCAGCAGTCCAGAAAGCGGATTCATCAATTGATATCCCTAGGATCCAGTTCCGAAGCTACCTCCCTTGGTACGCTGTGTCCTGTGTCTCTCTGCAGAGTGTCTAACTGTCCTCTAGCAGACGACATGTCCTATATAACACAACGTTCGATCTGATGGCTACCTCCCTGGGTACGCCTCTTCAATAACTGACGACGCGATCTTCATCGACAACTCCTTGAGTGATGTGAGCTTTCATCCTAACCGGATGGGGCAGTGAGTATGGTTCCCTCTGTATCTATCAGAGTGTGAGACAGAGGGTGTGGCGAGAGACCAGTCTTTCCCTTCAAATCAAATGAGAGGTAAGAAGTGTGAATGAAGTGTTGCATGCACGGGATGGGCCTCTCAATGCACAAAGCACAATATGTTCTTGTGCACTGCACCATAAGGCTCCCTGGCCTTCCTTCTCGCACCGTATGCTGGCACAGGGCGGGATGCACAGTTGCACCATCAAATGCGCACAAGGCATACAACCTCTGCACAAGTGACCATAAGGATTACATCAATGGGTTTCACAACATGGTTGCCCTCCTGTATCTATCAACAGAGCGTGAGACACAGGGTGGGCTGAGTGTGATTGGAGTTTCTTCAATCAATTACCGAGAGGTGAGATTGAGGGACGTTACGACACTTGGAGTCAGGTATGTTCCCGTTTCCCTATGCATCCACGGGATGGGTCTCTGCCATCAACACAGGACACGCCACCCTGTTCTGTACACTGCACTCTAAGGCTCCCTTGCCTTCCTCCTTACACTTATGCCAGACGGGTTGGACACACTAATGCACCATCAACTGTGCATCCTCGCATACTCCCTCTGCACCATCCCCCTTGTCGATTTCTAAACCGGGTACGAGATATGGATTTCAATCATTACTCGAGTGATATTAGTCATGGGGTGAGTGACTGCTCTTTCATTTCATATGAGTGATTGTGAGTTGCGTGTAATATCCCTCGCCATCGGCGACTTTCCTGCGATTCCTTCAACCAGCTACCTCCCTGGGTGCTGCCGCGTGGTCCCTGCCATAAAGGACGGGTACTGTGAAGATGCCTTGGTACCTCCTGCAGCCGACAGCGATAGTGGAAGTGCCATCGACAATCAACCTTGATTCTCGACAACATGGGCCAAGTTTTTCTAATCCTACACCTTCTGTTTCTCAGTGACGTTCATGTTTTAAGTGTGGGGACATTAGTGGATGGTCTATTGTGTGGTCCTAGGTCCATGTTGCTCGGTTCACCCTATCCGTTAATGTTTTAAGTGTGGGGACGTGTCCCTACGCGTCTACATTGCATACCCCTCGGCATATGCCTCAACCTACTAATGCCTCTATGCCATGCCTTGCTTTTACCCTGATGAGGTCCCTTTCCCACCCACTCGTTTCGTTTTCAACCACCCTCGGGGCTGTTCCCTTGCAGTTTTCCTTAATTTCCTAATTTTGTTGTCCTGTCAAGTGCATGCACCCTACGTTCACCAAAATCCATATCCAACCTTATCCCCCTGTTCATCCCTGTGAATTGACCATTTTTCCTTTTTACCAACCCCTGTTTCGGTGTACGGTTTTCGAGTTATTAATTTTTGAAGCGTTTTGCGCAAATTGGTCGGTTTTCCATGTGAACATGCTTTGCTTGCTTCGGAACCGTGATCTGACGTCATAACCCTGACAAGAACTTTTCCCCTAACATTTTTCCTTTTTACTCCGTGTCATTCCGATGCACGGTTTGTCCAATATTAATTTTTGCGATTTCTCGAGACTTTTTCGTGCGTCTTTTTGACATTTTTTCATGTGAACCTGCCCTGTTTGCATAGGAATTCCAATTTGATTTGATAGCCGTGTCCGCCGTGCCTTCCTCCACCTTTTTCCTTTTTCCTCCACCCTCTTTTGACTTTTGGATTCTTAATTATTAATTTTTAAATGTGTTTTTGGGTGTATTTTTGGAGTTTTCGCCTATGAACCCCTCCTACTTCAACCGGAACTGCGTTCTAACATGACCACCTTGTGCCACCCCTTCATGTGGACATTTTTCCTTTTTACTGCATGTCATTCCGGCTAGTGGTTCGTCCAATATTAATTTCTGATTCCATTTTCGGGTCTGTTTTTTAGGTTTTTCCCATGTGAATGCATCTTATCTCAGTCAGAACCATGTTTTGATATGATAAGATTGTCGGGCACGTCTTTCTACGCATTTTTCCTTTTTCCTGCACCTCGTTTCGATGCACGGATCTTCCGATATTAATTTTTGTTTGCGTTTTTTGACCCTTTTTTGTGTTTTTTGCATGTGAACGCCCTGTCTTTCCCCCGGAACCCCCGTTGCATGTTTCCCCTGTCTTTCCCCTGCCGTCCTGCCCAATTTTTGTTTTTACGACATTTCGTTTTGGTGATCGGATTGGGAGATATTCATTTTTCTTTCATTTTCCATGTTTTCGCGCGACTCGTCCCTCACGTGAACGCGCCCGTTTTCGATTTCATGCGTCTCCATGCGCCCGGGTCGCGTCCGCGTACCCCGTACTGACATCCCAGCGCTATTTCGATCCCATCACGGCAAATTTTTTTACCCCACCCTGCGCACGCGCGTGGGACGGGGGCACGTCTTTCCTTTATGGTTGGCACCCCTTTCCCATGGGCACCCCCCCACGGGAACCTCCCACCACCCCCCTATGGGCACCCCCCCATGGGCACCCTTCTCCACCCCCCCCCCCCCCCACATCCATGGGCCCACACCCACCTTCCTAGGCACCCCCCATCCCCCGGGCGCCCTTTTCCCACCCCACCCACCCCCCGGGCATCCTTCCCTATCCCCCCCACCTTTCTCTCTCCCCGACCCCTTCCCCCCCCAACCACCTCTCTCTATCTCCCTCTCTCCTTGCGTGTTCTTCTCCACCTCCATCTCCATACCTCCTCCTCTTCTCCATCTCCACCTCCCTCTTCCTCCTCTCCTCCCTCCCTCCTCTCCCCCCCTCCTGCCTCCTGGACGCCGCCCGTGTCTGGCCGCCCCACCCTCGCCTGTGGACGCCAAGCGCCCTGCCGCCCCCTCCTCGTGGTGCCCGCCGCCTGTTCGCGGCGCCCCACGTCATGCAGTCTCCGCCCTGTCAGTCGCCCGGTGCGCCCTGGTTGCCCCGCTGATGTCATGCCCGCCGCCTGACGCTTGCCCCTCCTGCCCTGTCGTGGACGCCCCGCCACGGTGCCTTGCCCCGCCCTGTTCGCCCTGTCCGCGCCTCCTCTCCACCACGCCGCCCTTTACGCCGTGACGCCCTACCACACCACGTGCCCCATAACCCCCCACCCCCCTGCAAGCCCCCCTTCCCCCCCGAGCCCCACATCCCACACCCACCTCCCTCCAAGCCGCGATTCCCCCCTTTCCCCCCCACAGTCACACAACCCACCTTATCCCCCTGTAAGCCCCTGTTCCCCCCCCGCAGATACCCGTAGAAACCCCCCTCCAAGCCCCTGTCCCCCCCCGAGACACAGACCCACCTGCAGAAACCACCCGACGACACAAGCGGACAACAATCGCAACCTGCAGCACCCAACTAAACCACACAGAAACCCGCAGCCACCATTCTCAGTCCACTCTCACCCGCAAAGGTGTGTGTACGCGTGTGGCTGTTCGTGTGGTTGTTCGTGTTCGTGTGCGGGAGCCCGTTCGCGGCTATTCACACGCGGGGACGCGCGTTAGCTGGTCCGTGCGGTGGTGTGCACCAGCCGGTTGTTCACACGCAGCTGATACGCAGTCCATTCCTGGGTATATTCCCGGATTTTTAATTCCAATTAATTCCAAAACCCGCAAACCCTCAAAATACATTGAAACATTAAACAAAAATCATTAACAATCACTTAAAATTCAAAAAAAAAAACATTACAGAAAAATCTTGAAAATTTTCCAATCTTTCTGCAGTAAATTACCATATTTTTCTAAACTGACAATTTCAGAGATAAAATTCAGAACATTTTAAAATTAAAAATTCTTTTAAAAATATCAAAAAATGATAAAAAATTCATTAAAAATGGTAAAAATTCCAATTTAATTGCAAAAAATTTCTTTAAAATTCCATTAACTTTTTTACTTATTTTTGAAATATTTTCTAAGCTAAAAATGATGTGTCATTTTATTCCATGCTTATTTTATGGTAAAAATACTTCATTAAATACCTAAATTCATGAAAAAAATCCTCTTTAATTCAAAACACAAACTCAAAAATCTAGAAAAAAATCCAGATACCTTGGTTCTTTTTGGATTGCTGACCTACATTTTGGGGATTGAGAAGTGCGCATTCATTGTATACACATACACCCACTTCCAGGTATTTTTTCCTTTTACATTTTTTATTTTTTTCGCTATCCCAAAATTCACGTTTAATTTTTAACATGAATCCTAAACACCACCATGGCACGCGCGCTCGCGCTAAATACACCATTTTATAATAAAAATTAACCCGTCGTTTACTTAGCACGCGCTATGTGCGCCTAAGAGGCATCTTAATATTTTTAATTAAAATGAACCAGCCGTCACAAGAGCACGCGCTGGAATAAATGAATTTGCATTTAGAGACCTCAATCTGGTATCGAAGTTCGGGTTGCGTTAAAGCACCGCTCCAACCTAATAATTTGTAATTAAAATTTTAAGAAGGAACCGCCGTTTTCTTGTTAAGGTTTATCACTTAATAAAAATTCACCCATTCTTAATAATTTATTAAAATGAACCTTTCATTAAATTAATTCCCCCTCACTGCACTTATTTCCCCTTTTTAATGAACTCATTTCGTGGGATGGGTACGTGAAGTCTTCGGAGTTGTCTCCATGGTCAAACCTGATTATCAAAGTTGTGGTCCTGATATGTGTGGATTGTTGTTATGTTTTGGTTCAGTTTCTTTGTTACGGTTAAGGGTACGGTGTGTAGTTTTTTCTTTATTGCCTGATACGGGGATTTGGGTGTTTGCATGTTGCATAGCATGAAGCTTTCGGTCGCATATGTGTAGAGGTCATGTCGAATTTTTTTCTAGGCTGTGGTTTGCTTGGGGATAGTTGGTCGAGTCACGTTTTACCACCTTGGTTGATATCTTATCCTTGGGTTTTTGTCTGTTGCTTTGCAGGCATTCTTTTGGTTTGTCTGTGTTTGTGGTGTGTGTGTGTAACTATATGAATGGCGCCCTCTCGTACTCCTCCCCCGATTCAGTATGTTCCTTTGGCTGTCCATTTTTTGTTACTGGATTCGGACGTTGTTGCTAAAGTGAGCTTGTCCAAGTTTGTGAGCCTTTCTTTCCCACTGGTTCCAGATGATCCTTCCCTTTGTGATGAGTTTTTAACCTCTTACAGTAAGAGGTCTGGTCCAATTCGTGGCACTACTGTTCTTCTGACACCGAAGAGTCTAGGCAAGGCTCTTGGTCTGGGGAGTTTGTCCCTGCTGCCAGACAGTTGTTTACCAATGACGATATTTTGAAGCTGTTGTGCAGAAGCAGACTCAAGATGTTCTTGATCCGAAGAAGGTCATTACCCCGTCAGGAGTGGGTGTTTCCATGATTTCCAATCCCCTATGGAAACAGCTATGCCAATTCCTTCAGGACAGGTTCATGCCTGCAAAATCCCCATCTCATTATCTTTCCAAGGAGTTGTTTACAGCTTCACGAATGATTTTGAAAGGCATAACTATTGATTGGAGTACCTACCTCCTCTCCAAGATGGATCACCACTTTATCCGAGCTACTCGAGGAAATGTGACTAATGTTACATTTGGGTCCTTCCTCTATGTCTTCTTGCTACATGCTGCCCCTGCAAAGGAAGTTACTTTCCCTCCACTTGATCCTCCAGAAGTTCCTCCTCCGCCTCATAATGAAGAAGCTGAAGTGATAATTGAGGATGATGATTCTCCTCCTCCCCTTGTCATTCAGAGAAAACGCCTCAAGAGGGTGGCTGATTCAATGCCTATTCCTCCAGTTCCAGTGACAATTCCTGCCCAGTCTTGCAGCACCTTGCCTGCATTCCTTTAGACGCCGAATCTTTTCAGAGCCCATAGAGATGGAATGCTAGACCTTACTATTCCTTCTGTTCACCGCCTGGTAACAGGAGATGCTATTCCGTTCCTGTGCAAGGATATCCAGAGTTCTATTGAACTTTCGATGACTGCCTGTATCCAGCAATTATATTCTTCATTTTATGATGAAGTTCAGCAGTCTAAGGAGGAACTGAATAAGACCAATATTGAGTTAGCCTCTGCTCAGGAGAAATTCTCTGACCTTTGTACGCAAACGGAGCAGCAGACTAAGCTCGTGGATACTCAGAAAGCTGAAATCTCTAAGTTGAAAGTTGAGTTGGCAGAAGCTAGGTCTCAAGTGGTTGCTGTAATAGAGGAGAGGGATAAGTTACAGAAGGAGAGTCAAGAGATGAAGGAGGTGATAGCTGCCCAAGTTAAGAAGTTTAAATCCACCACAGCTATTTTAGACCAGAGCAATGCTCAAATCCAGCAACTCAAAGATCAGTTAACTCAGTCTCAGTCTCATACACAGAGTCCTGTGCAGCCAGTTTCTCTTTTATCCCCTGCAGACTTGGCAGCTCTTCAAAGACAGGCTACCTTATGTCCCTTATTCCAGGCCAAGGTGGAAAGATTGCAATCTCGTATGGATTTGTTATGGTCTTCTTTTGAGCAGTATCAAGAATATGTTCCACCAGATCATTCCTTTTTTGTCCATTATCAACAACAGAAGTTGGCCTTCTATATAAAACTTTCCACGATGGATTTACCTATTCTAGAGGATGGATGGAGTGGGGCCTGGTTCATCAGATTTGCTGATCGAAGTCGTGAGGATGGTTTTTGAAGACTCTGTCACTCCAGATACGATGCTTCTGTCCTATATGTATTTGAGGGGTGATTTACTAATTCCAGATAATGAAGACTTGGCTTGATATGTCGGAGATGTGGTATTGCAAGCTTCTTTGTATGTCCGATATTTGGAGTTGAGGATTGATGAGATGTTCCAGGGATATTTTTCAAAGGTGGCTGAGTGTCCTGAGTTTTCATGGCACACTATGGTTGATGCTGTCATTTTGAATCACCATTAGGTCAAAGCTTCAGCTAATGCCCAGAACATTAACCAACTGAGGGTGGATCTTTTAGCCTATCTCTCCAACCAACCCCCATTTTATACTTCTTTCTTTGAAGCCTATCATTGTAGATCAACTTTAGGACCATCCTTACCATGCTTAACTCATTATCAACAAATGGCTCATAGGTATGATGCTTATATTTCCCTTTTTCAATCTAACCGAAAGGTCATTTTACCCCTTCTTTTCCAACCTCAAGGATCTCCTCAAATTCCTATATTTACCCATTGTTCTTTTATTGAAGATTGAGTTTTTCTACCTCCTGATCCTTGTCCTTGTCAAGATTGTGGGAGAGAAGGAAGGAGTCTCACTTGTAGCTTTCTTGCTTGCACAATGGGGGAATACACACAAGGGAGGAGGCTGAAAACAGTTTTCCTCTTCTTAGTTGTGTAAGCCAAAAGAACTCAAGTACAAAGAAATAGAAGAACCCTATATATGGGTCTCAAACCAAACTCAACTAACTAAGGTGGCATACTAACTGAGCCACGAACTAGAATAGATAAGGATAGCTATCATGTAGCTATTATTCATGGGCGGTGTACCAACCGCATCTGCAACTGACACGTCGGTGACATAAATGCACAACGGTCACCCTGGCGTATCACGAGTGGAGCTCGATACCTCAACACTCCCCCTCGAGCTCAATCCCAATTCCTGCACACCAAGCAGGTCTCTGAACTCGCGCAGCTTCTCTGCGCCCAATGCCTTCGTGAATATGTCAGCTACCTGATCCTCTGTGCTGACATAAACTAGATCAATAAGACCTAGTAAAACCCTCTCTCGCACATAGTGATAATGCACCTCAATGTGCTTTGTTCTAGCATGATAGACTGGGTTATTTGCCAAGTGTATACTACTCATGTTGTCACAATAAATGACAACTGGCCCATCTGTAGGCTCATGCATATCATAAAGTAGCTTATGCAACCAAGCTACCTCACATGCAGCCATTGCTGCACCCCTGTACTCGGCCTCTGTGCTCGACAAGGCAACTGTAGGCTGTTTCTTGCTGCTCCAAGTGACTGCAGCACTCCCAAAAGAGAACACATATCCACTGGTAGATCGTCTATCAAAAATACTACCAGCCCAATCAGCATCAGTGTATCCATGCAACTGTATCTGAACCCCAGTCTCATAAAATAGTCCATACTCTAATGTGGACTTCACATACCTGAGTATGCGTCTAGCTGCATCCAAATGCGGTTTCCTTGGAGCTTGCATAAACTAACTTACCAATCCAACAGCATAGCTCAAATCTGGCCTGGTAATAGTCATATAAATCAAGCTTCCTACTATGCGTCTGTACATAGTAGGGTCTTCCAGAAGCTCACCTGCATCCGCGCTTAGCTTCACATTCTGCTCCAAAGGAACTGAAATAGGCTTACAGCCTGTCATCCCATATTTGGACAGTATGTCCAATCCATACTGCCTCTGCAAGAGCTGTATCCCACTTGGTGATCTAATCACCTCAATGCCCAAGAAATAACGCAGCTCTCCCAAATCCTTCATCTCAAACTTTTGCTTCAATAGCATTTTCACATGAAGGATATCTTCATCACTGTCACCTGTCATAATCAAATCATCAACATAAATGACAAGCAGCATAATACCTTTCTCTGTCTTTCTCACATAAAGTGAGAAATCTGCCTTGGAAATCTGAAAGCCAATAGTGACAAGATACTGCCCTATCTTGTCAGACCATGCTCTAGGTGCTTGCTTCAAACCATACAAGGCTTTCTTCAACCTGCAAACAAACTCAGGATGAACAGTATGCACATAACCTGGTGGCTGCTCCATATAGATCTCTTCTTGCAAATCACCATGCAAGAAGGCATTCTTTACATCCATCTGATGTAAAGACCATCCCTTTGATGCAGCCATAGCAATGACTGCTCTTACGGTTGCCATCCTTGCAACCGGACTGAATGTTTCTTCATAGTCAATGCCATATGTTTGTGCATACCCCTTGACTACTAATCTTGCCTTGTATCTGTTCACAGAACCATCTGTATTGTGCTTCACCTTATAAACCCACTTACAGCCAATTGCATTCTTACCTTTAGGCAAAGGTACCAATTCCCATGTAGCATTTTCTTCCAAGGCATCCATTTCTTCATCCACGGCTTTCTCCCATTTTTCTTTTCCCATGGCTTGCTCAAAAGAAGTGGGTTCTGGTTCCTGTATCACCTTGACCATATATGCATAGTGAATGGCTGTAAATCCATCATATTTCAGCCTATCCACAGGATACCTAACTCTGGTAGATCTGCGCAAAGTGGGTTCACTCCCAGGTGCTCTCAAAACATCCCTGGTCTTCCTTACTCCAGGTGTAACAATAGAAGGAATATCCAACTCATCATCAATGCTCTGTTCTGAGCCATTGGATTCACCATCCACATAAGAGTGACCTGCATTCACATCAAACATGGGCTGATCAACCTTCTCTTTTCCTTTTCGTGATACCTGCATACCACTATCTGCTTACTTTGAGAAGATTCTCCTGATTTCAATCTGCCTGTCCATGGCGAAGAATGTGAACCACTGCTAGAGGACGCTCCAGGTCCACTAATATTTTGTGACTGCTGCTGTGAATTCTGTGCAGGATTACCATTTTGTGCATCTACATCATCAATCACATTTACTGGTTTATACCAGCTACTCATCTCATCAAAAACAACATCTCTGCTCACTGTAAACTTACGAGTAGAAGGGTTATAGCATCTATACCCTTTTTGCTGCAGAGAGTAACCAATAAAGATGCACTTCTCAGCTTTTGGATCCAACTTGGATCTCAACTCATCTGGCACATGTACATAGGCAATGCAACAAAAAATTTTCAAATGAGAAATATCTGGTTTCCTACCAGTATACCTCTCCTCTGGAGTCATTCCATGTATTGCTGCAGTGGGAGTCCTGTTCATTATGTAGACTGCTGTAGCAACTGCTTCAGCCCAATAAAAATCTGGCAGGTCTTTTTCATTGAGCATGGCACGAGACACCTCTCCAATATGTCTGTTTTTTCTTTCTGCAATTCCATTTTGCTGTGGGGTATGACTGCATGAATATTGCTGCTTTATGCCATGCTCCTGCAAGAACCTTGCAAACTCATTTGAGAGGTACTCTCCCCCTCCATCTGACCTTAGGCATTTTATCTGCAGACCTGTTTCTTTTTCAACCATAGCTTTAAGAGTTTTGAAATGCCCAAAAACTTCACTTTTCTTTTTCATAAAATACACCCAAACTTTTCTGCTATAGTCATCAATAAAAGTGACAAAATAATGACAGCCTCCAAGAGATGCATCTTTAGTAGTCCACACATCAGAGTGGATTAATTCCAATGGCTTCTTACTCTCTTGAACATGTCTAGGAAATGGTTTCCTTGCCTGTTTTCCAAACTGACAGGCTTCACATACCTTATGCATTTCTGCAACCTTGAACTTAGGCAATCCTGCAACAATGTTTTGGGCCTGCATTGATTTAAGTCGCTGTACATTAACATGACCAATGCGTTTATGCCAGATATCAATATCTGCAACTACACCGGTCCCATGTGCAAACATTGCTGCACTCAATTCAGGCATGTCTGCATCCAATGTAAACATTCTGCCCTTCTTCTTTCCTTTTGCTATCAAGCGACCTTTATTTTTCATATCCTCAACAAAGCATCCATGAGGATTAAATCTGACCTGCAAGCCCTGCTCAACCATTTGACCAACAGAAACCAGATTCTTGGTGATATTCGGGACATGAAATACATCGGACAGGTATTTCTTTTTCCCATCCTGCATAGACAAATGAATTTTTCCAATCTGCACAATAGGATGTGCAGTATCATCACCAGTCTCCACAAATCCTGGTTTTTCCATTTTCCTTGCATCCTCCATCCATTCTGCATGACCTGTCATGTGGTTTGATGCACCTGAGTCAACATACCATACATCATTGCTTTCTTCTGCACTTGTCACAGAATTGTTCATGTGCTGCACCATGAACAAATGCTCATTTCTGTCATCACCCTGTCTACTAGAAGATGCATAATTCCCTTGTTGCAGTTTTCCATTCATAATGTCATTCTGCTTTTTATAGCAGTCTTTAGCCATATGACCCATTTTACCACAATAGTAGCATTCAATATTACTGTTTGCATTTTGACCTCTTTGCCATCCACCACGACCTCTTTGGCTCCCCCTGCCTCTAGAGTTACCACGTCCTCCTCCATAGGACTGGTTTTCTTGAGTTTGCTGCATATTCTGATTTCTACCACGGCCTCCAAATTGGCCTCCTCTACCTCTGCCTCTACCTCTTCCAGCATTTGAGTAGAAGACAGCTTCTTTTGAAGTTCCTCCTGAAGAAGATGCACCACCATTTCTCTGCTCCTCAGAAATTAGAAGAGCAATCAACTCCTCAAAATCAGGAAATCTTTCACGAACTGAAATGGATGTCCGAAACTGTGCATAATCCTTTCCTAGACCATTCAAGGTCACAGAAACTAAATCATCATCTTCCACTGGCGACCCAATGGAAGCAAGTGCATCTGCAATCTTCTTCACCTTCATGTGGTAGTCATTGATGCTCATACTTTCTCTTTGCACATTATGCAACTCTTGCTTGAGCTGCATTTTCCTGGCTTGCGTATTTGTGCTATACATTTTTGACAAAGTATCCCATGCCTCCTTTTGCGTACTTGCATCCTGAATATGCACAATCATAGAGTTTGAAATACTGATAGACAGCCAGTACATAACTTTCCTGGCTCTCTCATGCCATGATTTGAATGTCTGCATTTGCTGTTGATTGGGAACATCAGGAAGAACTGGTTCTTCTTCATTTCCTGCAACAAATTCCCAATATCCTTTTCCCATAAGGAAATTCGTCATTCTAAACTTCCATGCCTGGAAGTTGTTCTTGTCAAGCTTTTCAGTGACAATCTGTGAAAGAGAATCAGATGCCATCACAGAATACTGCAAAAAATTCTGTCACTGCAAAAAACACAGCTTCACCCTCACAAGGGCAAATCTGCAAAACTGGCGAAAGTGGTATTTGACCACACAGTCACTTCCTAGTGACGATTTTGCATAAACAGGAACCAATGATGATTCTGAAACTCCCAATGTCTCTGCGCACAAGCATACGATGCAATTTCTACAGTAACTTTTCACCGACCTGTAGAACAGTGGTCGCACAGCATAAAATAGGGTCTTTTCCTGAGTGCGTGTAGAAAACTTCCGCCTTCAAAACAGGCCCCGAAATGGCCTCAAATAAAAAAAACAAGGTCGCCGAGGGCTAAAGGCCTTCTCCCGCAGCATATAGTGCCCTCTTGCTTCACCGCGAAGGGCGTCTCAACCTGAGACAATGCACTCCTGCACTTTCCGGCTGTGCTACCTGCAGAGATCTGCTCCCAAAACAGAAAATGAAAGCAACACTGCTCCTCTTACCAGAACACCACGAGCTTGGCTTGCTTTCTTGAGCTCCTTACCACGAACAAGGCTCTGATACCATGTCAAGATTGTGGGAGAGAAGGAAGGAGTCTCACTTGTAGCTTTCTTGCTTGCATAATGGGGGAATATACACAAGGGTGGAGGCTGAAAACAGTTTTCCTCTTCTTAGTTGTGTAAGCCAAAAGAACTCAAGTACAAAGAAATAGAAGAACCCTATATATGGGTCTCAAACCAAACTCAACTAACTAAGGTGGCATACTAACTGAGCCACGAACTAGAATAGATAAGGATAGCTATCATGTAGCTATTATTCATGGGCGGTGTACCAACCGCATCTGCAACTGACACGTCGGTGACATAAATGCACAACAGTCACCCTGGCGTATCACGAGTGGAGCTCGATACCTCAACAGTCCTTCCCCATCCCCTGACATTCTATCAACTTTTCCTGCTTATCTTTTAACGCCTTTCTTAACAGAATCTCCTCAATTTTCAGCAAATCCATTCTTCATTTTATGATTTTGCCTATCCATTGCTTCATCCTCTTTCATTAGTCCCTCTTCTGTCTCCTAACACTTCTACTCCTAATCCTCCTCAGTTTGGTTAGTGGGTATCCAGGTTTTGATCAGAAGATTCTTCGAAGAAGAGGCTAGAGTTCAAATGATTCCCTTACTGGACCTCAAATCAATTGGCCATTGATCCCAGGAGACTGGATAAGTGCTAGTCAGGCTTATTAGAATTATCTGCATTTTGCTCAGCAGTATTCTCAGTCTGCAGATCCTTCTGTGCACTTAATTGCTCATTTTACTTGGTACCTGGCGTATATGCATAGGTATTCTCATAATGATTCAAAGCCTATTCCAAAATTGTGCATGAATGTCAATGTGAGCATTGATTCCCAGCAACTGGATGTCTTGTACTTTCATGCCCTCTGTTTGCCTAGAAGATACCTTGTCTTGTTGGAAAGGATGTGCTGCCTTCAGTTTTTTCAGAATCCTCCCAAGACATTCGTAGATGAATCTTTATCTATGGATCGTTTTCGAAGTCACCAATCCTTCAAAAGGGATCATCTTCATTGATACCTTTGCAATGTATGGTGGATGATTTTTAATGATAAATCTCTCTTTTTGGAGGAGTCATTCAGATGGTTGTGTTGTGTCTAGTGTTTGTGTTGTGGGTTAATTTATGTGATAAGATCGTGGTGGTTGCCTATTCGATTTGCTTTCATGAGAGTATATTTTGGAGAATTGCGGTGATGGTGTTGCTGGTTGGACAGTTGAAGATGCTGATGCAGAAGACGAAGAAACCTCTTATATCCTTTACAAGTTTGTTGTGATTTCCAGTTTGATAAGAAGTGTTAATGTATAAAGGGTTTTCCTTTCGTTGTATTCTTTCTATCAGATACACGTTATAAGTTGGGGTCGTGGTTGGATGGACTGTTTTTGAAGATTTATTGAAGATCAAAGTTGAGCTTTTGAATGAACTTGTATTCCCTTTTTCCTGGGTCGCGAGGACGCTTCCTTATTAAGTGTGGGGATATGTTGAGTAATGAAATGACCTATTTTTTGGCTGATTTTTGTTGTTTTTGAGAGATGAATGGTTGATTTTATGAGATGATTGATTGGTTTCAAAGTGGTTTGAGAGTGTTTTGGATAGGTTAGAATGGTTTTATTAAGCTCATGATGTTTATTAGTAGAAATGTGAAGTTCTGATGATATTCTGAAATGTTCTGATTGGTCCTGATTGGTTCTGTTTTGTTCTGTTTTCTCTTTGTATGGAAGGATGGAGTATTGATTGATAGGGTTTGAGATTGTTTGGAAGCTTATTGAGTGATTTTTGATGGTTTGGAATGGTTTTGGTATGAGAGATATCGAGCTCCACTCGTGATACGCCAGGGTGACCGTTGTGTATTTATGTCACCGACTTGTCAGTTGCAGATGCGGTTGGTACACCGCCCCTGAATAATAGCTACATGATAGCTATCCTTATCTACTCTAGTTCGTGGCTCAGTTAGTATGCCACCTTAGTTAGTTGAGTTTGGTTTTGAGACCCATATCTAGGGTTCTTCTATTTTCTTTGTACTTGAGTTCTTTTGGCTTCCACAACTAAGAAGAGGAAAACTGTTTTCAGCCTCCACCCTTGTGTGTATTCCCCCATTGTGCAAGCAAGAAAGCTACAAGTGAGACTCCTTCCTTCTCTCCCACAATCTTGACATGGTATCAGAGCCTTGTTCGTGATAAGGAGCTCAAGAAAGCAAGCCAAGCTCGCGGTGTTCTGGTAAGAGGAGCAGTGTTGCTTTCATTTTCTGTTTTGGGAGCAAATCTCTGCAGGTAGCACAGCCGGAAAGTGCAGGAGTGCATTGTCTCAGGTTGAGACGCCCTTCGCGGTGAAGCAAGAGGGCAGTATATGCTGCGAGAAAGAGCTTTAGCTCTTGGCGACCCTGTTTTTTTGATTTGAGGCCATTTCGGGGCCTGTTTTGGAGGCGGAAGTTTTCTGCATGCACTCAGGAAAAGGCTCAGTTTTATGCTGTTCAGCCACTGTTCTACAGGTCGGTGAAAAGTTACTATAGAAATTGCATCGTATGCTTGTGCGCAGAGACATTGGGAGTTTCAGAATCATCCTTGGTTCCTGTTTATGCAAAATCGTCACTAGGAAGTGACTGTGTGGTCAAATACCACTTTCGCCAGTTTTGCAGATTTGCCCTTGTGAGGGTGAAGCTGAGTTTTTGTAGTGACAGAATTTTTTGCAGTGTTTTGTAATGGCGTCTGATTCTCTTTCACAGATTATAACTGAAAAGCTTGACAAGAACAACTTCCAGGCATGGAAGTTTAGAATGACGAATTTCCTTATGGGAAAAGGATATTGGGAATTTGTTGCAGGAAATGAAGAAGAACCAGTTCTTCCTGATGTTCCCAATCAACAGCAAATGCAGGCATTCAAAGCATGGCATGAGAGAGCCAGGAAAGTTATGTACTGGCTGTCTATCAGCATTTCAGACTCCATGATTGTGCATATTCAGGATGCAAGTACGCCAAAGAAGGCATGGGATACTCTGTCAAAGATGTATAGCACAAATACGCAAGCCAGGAAAATGCAGCTCAAGCAAGAGTTGCACAATGTGCAAAGAGAAAATATGAGCATCAACGACTACCACATGAAGGTAAAGAAGATTGCAGATGCACTTGCTTCCATTGGGCCACCAGTGGAAGATGATGATTTAGTTTCTGTGACCTTGAATGGTCTAGGAAAGGATTATGCACAGTTTCGGACATCCATTTCAGTTCGTGAAAGATTTCCTGATTTTGAGGAGTTGATTGCTCTTCTAATTTCTGAGGAACAGAGAAATGGTGGTGCATCTTCTTCAGGAGGAACTTCAAAAGAAGCTGTCTTCTACTCAAATGCTGGAAGAGGTAGAGGCAGAGGTAGAGGAGGCTGATTTGGAGGCCGTGGTAGAAATCAGAATATGCAGCAAACTCAAGAAAACCAGTCCTATGGAGGAGGACGTGGTAACTCTAGAGGCAGGGGGAGCCAAAGAGGTCATGGTGGATGGCAAAGAGGTCAAAATGCAAACAGTAATGTTGAATGCTACTACTGTGGTAAAATGGGTCATATGGCTAAAGACTGCTATAAAAAGCAGAATGACATCATGAATGGAAAACTGCAACAAGGGAATTATGCATCTTCTAGCAGACAGGGTGATGACAGAAATGAGCATTTGTTCATGGTGCAGCACATGAACAATTCTGTGACAAGTGCAGAAGAAAGCAATGATGTATGGTATGTTGACTCAGGTGCATCAAACCACATGACAGGTCATGCAGAATGGATGGAGGATGCAAGGAAAATGGAAAAACCAGGATTTGTGGAGACTGGTGATGATACTGCACATCCTATTGTGCAGATTGGAAAAATTCCCTTGTCTATGCAGGATGGGAAAAAGAAATACCTGTCCGATGTATTTCATGTCCCGAATATCACCAAGAATCTGGTTTCTGTCGGTCAAATGGTTGAGCAGGGCTTGCAGGTCAGATTTAATCCTCATGGATGCTTTGTTGAGGATATGAAAAATAAAGGTCGCTTGATAGCAAAAGGAAAGAAGAAGGGCAGAATGTTTACGTTGGATGCAGACATGTCTGAATTGAGTGCAGCAATGTTTGCACATGGGACCGGTGTAGTTGCAGATATTGATATCTGGCATAAACGCATTGGTCATGTTAATGTACAGCGACTTAAATCAATGCAGGCCCAAAATATTGTTGCAGGATTGCCAAAATTCAAGGTTGCAGAAATGCATAAGGTATGTGAAGCCTGTCAGTTTGGAAAACAGGCAAGGAAACCATTTCCTAGACATGTTCAAGAGAGTGAGAAGCCATTGGAATTAATCCACTCTGATGTGTGGACTACTAAAGCTGCATCTCTTGGAGGCTGTCATTATTTTGTCACTTTTATTGATGACTATAGCAGAAAAGTTTGGGTGTATTTTATGAAAAAGAAAAGTGAAGTTTTTGGGCATTTCAAAACCCTTAAAGCTATGGCTGAAAAAGAAACAGGTCTGCAAATAAAATGCCTAAGGTCAGATGGAGGGGGAGAGTACCTCTCAAATGAGTTTGCAAAGTTCTTGCAGGAGCATGGCATAAAGCAGCAATATTCATGCAGTTATACCCCACAACAAAATGGAATTTCAGAAAGGAAAAACAGGCATATTGGAGAGGTATCTCGTGCCATGCTCAATGAAAAAGACTTGCCAGATTTTTATTGGGCTGAAGCAGTTGCTACAGCAGTCTACATAATGAACAGGACTCCCACTGCAACAATACATGGAATGACTCCAGAGGAGAGGTATACTGGTAGGAAACCAGATATTTCTCATTTGAAAATTTTTGGTTGCATTGCCTATGTACATATGCCAGATGAGCTGAGATCCAAGTTGGATCCAAAAGCTGAGAAGTGCATCTTTATTGGTTACTCTCTGCAGCAAAAAGGGTATAGATACTATAACCCTTCTACTCGTAAGTTTACAGTGAGCAGAGATGTTGTTTTTGATGAGATGAGTAGCTGGTATAAACCAGTAAATGTGATTGATGATGTAGATGCACAAAATGGTAATGCTGCACAGAATTCACAGCAGCAGTCACAAAATATTAGTGGACCTGGAGCGTCCTCTAGCAGTGGTTCACATTCTTCGCCATGGACAGGCAGATTGAGATCATGAGGATCTTCTCAAAGCAATGCAGATAGTGGTATGCAGGTATCACGAAAAGGAAAAGAGAAGGTTGATTAGCCCATGTTTGATGTGAATGCAGGTCACTCTTATGTGGATGGTGAATCCAGTGGCTCAGAGCAGAGCATTGATGATGAGTTGGGTATTCCTTCTATTGTTACACCTGGAGTAAGGAAGACCAGGGATGTTTTGAGAGCACCTGGGAGTGAACCTACTTTGCGCAGGTCTACGAGAGCTAGGTATCCTGTGGATAGGCTGAAATATGATGGATTTACAGCCATTCACTATGCATATATGGTCAAAGTGATACAGGAACCAGAACCCACTTCTTTTGAGCAAGCCATGGGAAAAGAAAAATGGGAGAAAGCCATGGATGAAGAAATGGATGCCTTGGAAGCAAATGCTACATGGGAATTGGTACCTTTGCCTAAAGGTAGAAATGCAATTGGCTGTAAGTGGGTTTATAAGGTGAAGCACAATGCAGATGGTTCTGTGAACATATACAAGGCAAGATTAGTAGTCAAGGGGTATGCACAAACATATGGCATTGACTATGAAGAAACATTCTGTCCGGTTGCAAGGATGGCAACCGTAAGAGCAATCATTGCTATGGCTGCATCAAAGGGATGGTCTTTACATCAGATGGATGTAAAGAATGCCTTCTTGCATGGTGATTTGCAAGAAGAGGTCTATATGGAGCAGCCACCAGGTTATGTGCATGCTGTTCATCCTGAGTTTGTTTGCAGGTTGAAGAAAGCCTTGTATGGCTTGAAGCAAGCACCTAGAGCATGGTCTGACAAGATAGGACAGTATCTTGTCACTATTGGCTTTCAGATTTCCAAGGCAGATTTCTCACTTTATGTGAGGAAAACAGAGAAAGGTATTATGCTACTTGTCATTTATGTTGATGATTTGATTATGACAGGTGACAGTGATGAAGATATCCTTCATGTGAAAATGCTATTGAAGCAGAAGTTTGAGATGAAGGATTTGGGAGAGCTGCGTTATTTCTTGGGCATTGAGGTGATTAGATCACCAAGTGGGATACAGCTCTTGCAGAGGCAGTATGGATTGGACATGCTATCCAAATATGGGATGACAGGCTGTAAGCCTATTTCAGTTCCTTTGGAGCAGAATGTGAAGCTGAGCACAGATGCAGGTGAGCTTCTAGAAGACCCTACTATGTACAGACGCATAGTAGGAAGTTTGATTTATATGACTATTACCAGGCCAGATTTGAGCTATGCTGTTGGATTGGTAAGTCAGTTTATGCAGGCTCCAAGGAAACCACATTTGGATGCGGCTAGACGCATACTCAGGTATGTGAAGTCCACATTGCAGTATGGACTATTTTATGAGACTGGGGTTCAGATACAGTTGCATGGATACACTGATGCTGATTGGGCTGGTAGTATTTCTGATAGACGATCTACCAGTGGATATGTGTTCTCTTTTGGGAGTGCTGCAGTCACTTGGAGCAGCAAGAAACAGCCTACAGTTGCCTTGTCGAGCACAGAGGCTGAGTACAGGGGTGCAGTAATGGCTGCATGTGAGGTAGCTTGGTTGCATAAGCTGCTTTATGATATGCATCAGTCTACAGATGGGCCAGTTGTCATTTATTGTGACAACATGAGTAGTATACACTTGGCAAATAACCCAGTCTATCATGCTAGAACAAAGCACATTGAGGTGCATTATCACTATGTGCGAGAGAGGGTTTTACTAGGTCTTATTGATCTAGTTTATGTCAGCACAGAGGATCAGGTAGTTGACATATTTACGAAGGCATTGGGCGCAGAGAAGCTGCGCAAGTTCAGAGACCTGCTCGGTGTGCAGGAATTGGGATTGAGCTCGAGGGGGAGTGTTGAGATATCGAGCTCCACTCGTGATACGCTAGGGTGACCGTTGTGTATTTATGTCATCGACTTGTCAGTTGCAGATGCGGTTGGTACACCGCCCCTGAATAATAGCTACATGATAGCTATCGTTATCTACTCTAGTTCGTGGCTCAGTTAGTATGCCACCTTAGTTAGTTGAGTTTGGTTTTGAGACCCATATCTAGGGTTCTTCTATTTTCTTTGTACTTGAGTTCTTTTGGCTTCCACAACTAAGAAGAGGAAAACTGTTTTCAGCCTCCACCCTTGTGTGTATTCCCCCATTGTGCAAGCAAGAAAGCTACAAGTGAGACTCCTTCCTTCTCTCCCACAATCTTGACATTATGTGGTTCTGATGTTTTCTGTTGACCTTCTGTAACTCTCTGATGAGCTTCTGTGAGCTTTTGTATGTGTTCTGTTGGATGAGAGTGTAGCTTGGGAAATTTTTCTAGCCTTGGAAAGAGGTGAATACAAGTGCAAAATAGCTAAAAGAAGTCAAAGAAGTAGCTGCTGAAGACTCAAGTAAAGACTGGAGTGAAGTGACAGTGGTGAGCTATGAAAAGACACTGTAGTGGCTCTGGTGACTCTTCATATCAAACACACATCTTGGGAGGGGTATCCACGACCTAAGAAGGATTATTGAGGGTTATTATGAGAGCATTGTAGTGAGGATATGATGTACTATTGATGGAGAGAGAGAGAGAGAGTCAGAGATAGCCAATTCTATCAAAACATTATGATTGTATGTGAGAGATTGAGAGAGAAGCCTATGAAGATATTGAAGATGAATACTATGTGATGTATTTCCATTCAAAGATGGTGTATTCCTTTGCTTTCTTTGTTCTATTGATGGATTTTATGAATATGTTGAAGAATATGGTTGATTCTATCAAATTCGTGGGAAATCTACATGATGTTGCATGAAGATTTGTTGTGCCTGGTGTTCTTTTCTTCATTGTGATCATATAAACCCTAATAAAAAAGCTTGTTGATGTTACAAGATAGATTTTCTTGCAAGAGAATTCCCTTTTCCTTGGTGTTCCTCTTGGGGCTCCAGTTCCACTCTCCTTACTATGCATATGGGATTCAAGACATCTCTTCTTGGAGCATACATCATTTGTTATTTCTCAACAAGGTGGGTATAAGTATTCCAAAAGAAGAGATGTCGATCTTGCATGAAATTTTGAAGGATAACTTGGATGTATTTGCATAGTCCTATAAAGATCTAAAGGGGACTTATCCTATAGTATATTAGCATCACATCAACCTAGAGCTTGATGCCAAGCCCATGAGGCAAAGACAAAGGTGTATGTACCCAAATTACTTAGCCCTAGTGAAAGCCGAATTTTTGAATATTCTTAAAGTTGAGTTTATCTATCTAGTGGCCAATAGTGAATGGGTTTCACCAATCGTGCTAGTATCCAAGAAGAATGAAGAGCTGTGAATATATGTGAACTTCCAAAAGTTGAACTCCAAGACTAAGAAGGGTCATTTTCCTATCCCTTTCAGAGACAAATTGTTAGACACACTGGCTAGACATGAACTCTATTCCCTCTTGGATGGATTTAGTGGATATAATCAAGTCCAGATCACAGAAGAAGATCAATCCAAACTAACATTCACAATAGAATGGGGAACCTATGCTTACAAAGTAATGCCGTTTGGGCTTTGTAACACTCCTGCTACCAATTTATTCATTAACAATCAACATTGTGAAAGTGCAAAAATAGTTCTTTTCATGTCTTTCTTCTAATCCGCGATTGTTGTGTTGCTTAAGGCTAGTATTGAGCATTCTCATGCTACTAGATCCTTTTTTATTTTAGACAATAGTGTATCCTACATGGCATGCATCATAAAAATGTCAGAAGTCAGTGTCCTTTAAGTACTCAACAACCCCCTTCTCCCTACCGCTTAAAGTTATGCATTCTGTGGTAGGTTTAATGCATACTTTTCATATATTTTTCTTTCATGAAAACAATAAAAACCCACTTTAACATAGAAATAGGGTTGAACCTCATACTTTAGCTCTACCATACATTCACAAACATAAATCTTATTATTTTTTATTTTTTAGATGTGAAAAATCTATTTTTCTTATTTATTTATTTATTTATATATAATTACTGATATCTACTGATTTACTAGTTTAGATTGATTGATCTTAATGAGAACAATTTTCTTATCATATTTCAACCCAGAGGAACACTATACACACAACAAAACCCGAAAAACACATAATTTTCCTTAAACTGCAATGTTGTGAATTTTGCATGTTTAGCATAAAATTATTATATGACTGATTTTTCTTGATTACTTTGTTGATAAATCAAAGCATTGGCAACCAAATACAATCATTTCCAATCATTTTGAACTAAAATTCATCATAAATCAATGAAATCTACGACTTACTCATGAAATCGACCTCATGACATACATTTTTTTTAAATTGGAGGATTACTGACGCTGCCCAATAGCCACTACTGATGATCTATCCAACCTCAAAATCTACGATCCTTTGCACTCTCGCATCATTGCATGATCAAAATCTTTCATCTCAGCCCACCCCTTCTCTCATACATTAACCCATGGAAACATACGATAAGAGAAGAGAGGAGAGATAAAGAATAAAATCAGAAATCTTCAATCAATGCATCATTTTCTGATCTATTTGTTGTGATGGATGGCAAAGAAATCCTTCATCATATTGCTCTCTCCAATCCTCTTAGTTCATCCGATCAAAAAATGATTAAAAAATGAAATTTTAGGGGGCATCCAAAAAAATGCCCCCTTTCCCCCACATTTCATTTTCTTTGTGCCTCTTTATTTCTTACTCTAAAACAAGCTTATTAGGCTTAATCACAAAACTAATTCAAATTTTTTCATGTTCACACTTGGCAGAAGTGGTTTCTTGCTGAAAATGGAGGCCTGAACAAACTCCGATTGGTGAATGGATAGGATGTCCAGCTTCGTGACATCGAAATCTATCAAGCTAGCCTCCGTCATACATGTTGCAACTCGCGGATCACATAGTTGCTTTATCAGACCAAACCTTTTGTGGAGACTAAATGAGGAGTCAAACGGACTTCGATAAGCAAACTGAGACTTGCGTTGGGCTCCTGGTATCGAAGTCCCTCTAGGAAAACTCTAGCTCATTGATCCGCAACCATTTCATTTTGGATGAAAATTTGGTCTCTTATGCCTCCAGGTTTTTTTTCACTTTAAAATGGGCTCGAAAAATCCGCTCTCATTGGTGACCACGGGATAGGGCGACTCAGCCTGTCAAATCCCATGAACTAATTTGGAAAAATAACAACCATAAAAAGCATCAAGATGCCATAGAAAATAATACTCAACAAAGCACAAGAACGTCTCTCACCCTGCCCCCTGACAAAATCAAGGCATGAAAATTCTCAAGGGATAGACCCAACATAATTTGATAAAAATTCTAGAACGAGTCATTAACCAACTACTCCAACATAGACGGGAATAAAGAACTATCAAAGAGGTCATCCTAGTGGTGGAATGAACTTACCTACATAACTAGGACAACTAGACCAGGAACTCCTACTCCATTGAGGACTCCTATAGCGCCTGGTCATCAGCTTGGTCATAATATATTTTCTTTTAACACACTTGTCTTTCAAAGTTTCCATACTCAGCTGTGTAAAAAGGAGGGAGTTGAACCCAAGGAGAATAGGGCATCGGCCTCAGGTCTTAACTTGGTACCCAAGAACCTACCAAGCTCTCACGAGGCAGCACTTAATCCATTTCTTTTTCGATCACTTTTGTTTTTGCTCCAACCTTCCTTATTTCTTTATTTCAGCTAGTTGCTATCCCAAGGAAGACAAGGCGTTGGGTCTGACTCATCCCTAGAATCTACTAGGCCTTCTCAAGGCAATAATCAATTGCTCATAAGTTTTTTCTTTCTAGTCTTTTCTATTTTAGGGTTTAGAATCCCTTTTTACACACCTCTACATTTTTATCATCAGTTGTACTTAGAATTATCTCTTCTTTTTATTTTGGTAGGCTTCTCTAACTACCTCACACTAGTAGGGACTCCTAGAACAGTTGCCTAACAAGCTAGCAGAGCAGGGCCACTAGGACTGCCTTCCAAAATAGGTCTTTCAATGCATGACAAGAAGTAGACAACTAATCAAACCTCCCCAAGATATACCTAACTAAACCCTAGGACTTCATGCCTTAATTGTCGATCCCCAATTGTAGTGATAGCTCATGCTCGGCTGCCAAGATCCACGGACTGCTTATTGTTCAAATGTTTCAAGCAAGCTCTAATGGCTATCTCTCACCTAGCCAATGCGCATCTGATCCCATGGTGTAGTGATATTACCTTGATGCCTAAATGAGTGGCCTCCTCCCTCGAGCACTCCGGTAGCTCCATGATCCTAGTTGCGAGCTCAAGCAACCTCAAGTCTCAGACAACTAGAAGGGAATAGGGAAAGAGGACCTTGGCAAGATGCCCAATCATGTAAAAAAGGGGATGGATTCCCAAGGGATTTAGGGCTTATATAAAAACTCAAAAGTGAATGAGAAGCTTATTCTTTTGTGTGTGCCTAAAGTGGCTTCTTCTTCTTCTCTTCTCCTCTCCTTATTGCTTGGGTGTGCTTGTGTTTGAGAGAGAGAGAGTGAGTGTGTGAGGGTGAAGGACCATGGAGGAGAAGCTCTCAATCTTCTTATCTCCTCTTCTTTGCTCTTGTCTCACGCATGGCCATGGAGGATGGAACTTGGCACTGGTAGCCCTTCACCATTCTAGGCACTTCCATGACCCGGTTCTCCTAGTAGTCAAGAGCCATTGTGCCCCATAAGGTAGGGTTCTTCTCTCTTTTCACAACCCACCTGCCTCCTAGCCTTCTTCCTACATTAATCATCTCTTCCATCACCTTGGTTGATAATAGTCTACTCAATGTAGTGGGAATCGAAAATTAAAGTTGAAGGGGTCACGACCGTTCTGTTTCTGTTTCCATACTATAAGCTCTGCATTCTAGTCTATTGGGAAAAAATCTTACCTTGGAGGGATGGGCACTTTTGTGGCCACTGTTGGTTAAGCTTTTAGCCTCCTTTGTGCTTGGTCTAACATGTTTATTCTCTTCGTTTTGATCTCTACTTTTCCTTCAGCAATGGTGTCTACCTCCTGCTATACTTCAGGCCGTGGAGAGGGAGAATATGGGACTAACTCCTCGTCTTGTTGCCCCATTTCAAAGCTTGGCCTTGCTTCTTCAGTCAGCCTTTGCATCTCTTCTCCTCTATGCTCTTGTGGCTCTGCTTCCTTGGGCCCTGTTGCTTGTGCTTGGATGTGCAGGCTGTGTCTTAGAACTCTGTGAGTGATCTCTAGCTTTCTCCTTAATGATTCAAGGGCCTTATCCTCTTTTGATTGTGTGGCATCTAAGAGAGTATTGAGAAAGGCGTGTTGTTGGGCTTCCAAGCTTATTTGCACAGCCTCTGCCCTGCTTTTTGCTAACACCTTGTCACCTTCTGCAAGGACTAGTTAGCTTGCTAAGGCTATTACCCTTCCTTCCCTCCTACCCACCCATTCATTTGCTCTTCTTTTCATCACTTCCAAGATTTCATTATGCCTTTGAGCTAAGGCTCTTATTCTACGTTCTTGTTCCTCAATTTCTCTTTCTATTCTCTTCTGCTCTTTTAATTCTACATCCACCCTCTTCTCCAACTTGTCCATGTTTTCCTGATACCATTGGGCCCTCTTTTCTTCTCCAACTGCGAGCTCCTCCATGGCATGTTGGAACCTTTCCATCTGTCCTTGTAGCTCTTCATGTTGTGGGATCAGGAGCTTGTATTCCCTTTGATGTCCCAGTAGCTCATGATTCTCGTCTTCAAGTTTCTTTTGGGCCAGTTGTCCTCCTTAGCCTTGAGCTCCACCTTTAGCTCACTTATTTCTCGTTGATATCTGGCTACTTGGTGGGTTTTCTTGAGCTAGAAGGATGCTAATGCATCTTTCTCCACTTCTAGCTTGGCCATAGCCATATTCTTATTCTCTTTTGTTCTCTCTAGTTGGGAAAGGAGTTCCTTGAAATAATCGTTATAATTTGTAGATGACGATAGTGCTATAGGGATAGTTGTTGTGGATGCTTCTATCTTCTGTCTCTTAGGATCTTGTCATGATTTTGCATCTGTAGATGCCAGCCTCTTTGTTCTTATCACTGGGGTTCCTCCACTTGCATCTTGATCTATCTCTTTATTGACCAGAAATTGCACCCACATAGGCTATAAGGTTACTGGCATCTACTATAATTGAAGTGCCTTGGGCGGGCATAGAGACTAGGGTGGTAGGCACTAGGACAGGTGGAATAGGGTCAATCAAACCCTTGCCCGTGCCTTCTACTACTAGGGGTGGCATGATTTCTGGCACTTAGGAACTTTTCCTTGGGCCTTCTTTTGTGGGCGAGCTCATGGCAGCCAGCTCCTCCTCTCTGGAGGGCTACTCCACTGATAGGCGGATGGCCATGACTATATCCTCTTCTTTGTTGAGAATAGCAAATGATGTTTAATGTGAATGCCTATAGAGGATGGATGTGTGCCCAAAAGAGGCTTGCCCATAAGTGGATTTTTATGACAGAGAGACAATGATGTATGCTATAGGAAGAGATGTCTGAAATCCCATAAGCACAGAGAGGAAAAGTGGTACTATCCAAAAAGCTATCAAGGCATGTACTTGACACTCATTTCAATGTAATGGTACTATCAATTTGAGTCGCTCAAGATTGTGTTTATGAGTCCAAGATAATCTATCCTGGAACCTAATTCACTTGAGTTACAATTTTGCATTCTGACAATGTATTGTGTGTTTGACTTGCGTCCACCATAGCCGATCTAGTTCTAGGTTCGTGTTTATCAACATGGTATCAGAGCTCTGGCTGAACTAGATAGCTAGTGGATGCATCTTACTTCTTCCATGCTCACTTTAAATCCTTCCTATTTTGATTTTTACTACAGTCCGAATCCTTGCCTTCCCAAGACCCGTGGCACAGTTGCAATTGGCAAGGCTACCATTGCCCTCCCTTCGCAACACAAATGCATCAGTCCCATGCCCCGTATGCATGCTATCTTTGCGGCTACTAGAGTAGATGTTACCAATGTACTTTACACACCTAGCACTGAGAGCAAGAACTCCCGTGCTAGCACTGCATTTTTGGACTACCAACGATTTCCTAATAGGGGTAATGATTCTGCAGACCCAGCTAATGGTGCGGCAGCGTGAAGAGCGTCTATTATTTGGTTTTGAAATGACCTTAGAATCCATGACAACAAAGTGTTCAAAGAGGAGAGAGAGATAGGGAAAACATCATATCCATGAGCCTTCAGGCTCTCAAGCTCATTCCTTCATTTCCACACACTAAACTGAAAAGCACACACACTACAAGATAAAGTGACCTAGTGTAAATGTAGACTAGATGGACTAACTCGTCAGGTCACTAACTGACTACTAACCCGACTTATTTAATGTAGTCACATGTAGACAGCTGTACACACTAGCTGTCATAGATGTCGGTCATAGATGAAGACACACTGACGGTGAGCTTGATTTCTAACACTCCCCCTCAAGCTCAAAAACAAAACTCAAATCATCTGCATCACTCCAAGTAGCTGTCTAAAGTGAATGAACTTATCTTTACCAAGTGATTTGGTAAAGATGTCTGCTACCTGGTCTTCAATCTTCACATGCTCCAAGTCAATCTGATCTGCCAAAACCATTTCCCTGATGAAATGGTAGTGAACCTCAATGTGTTTTGATCTTGCATGATAAGCATGATTGCTTGCTAACATAACACTACTCAAATTGTCACAGTACAGCTTGACTTTGCTGTCCAAGTGTACTCCCAAGTCATTCAGCAACTTCTGTAAAACCACTTAGCTTCACAGGCCGCTAAGGCCGCACCACGATACTCTACTTCCGTACTAGACAATGCAACTGTAGGCTGTTTCTTACTCTTCCAATTGATCATGCTACTACCCAATCCAAATGCATAGCCACTGGCTGACCTCCTGTCATATGTACAACCAGCCCAGTCAGCATCAGTGTACCCCATCAAGTCAAGGGGTTTCCCATATGCATAAAACAGCCCATGATCTGTGGTACTCTTTACATATCTCAGAATTCTTCTGACTGCATCTAAGTGTGGTTTGCGAGGCTTCTGCATGAACTGACTGATCAGCCCCACAGCATAACTCAAGTCAGGTCTAGTGATCGTGAGATAGATCAAGCTGCCTACCATCTGTCTGTACATAATAACATTCTCAATCTCTGTCCCAACATCAATCTGTAGCTTGATATTTTGCTCCAAAGGCATATCCATAGGCTTGCAATCAGCCATACCATATTTCTGTAACATGTCATGAGCATACTGCTTCTGTAGTAGCCATATGCCTTGAGGTGTAGAGACAACCTCAATCCCCAAAAAATATTTCAGCTCTCCAAGATCCTTGACCTTAAACTCAGCCTGTAAACATGTCTTTATTTCTACAATCCCATTTTCATCATCTCCTGTAATGATTAAGTCATCAACATAGACAACTAGGAAAACATAGCCACTATCTGTCTTCTTCACAAACAGACTATGATCAGCATCTCCCAATCGGAAACCATGTTGCTGTAAATAACTGCTGATGCGAGCATTCCATGCTCTGGGTGCCTGTTTCAGCCCATATAATGCCTTTTTTAGCCGACATACATGTGCTGGAAATTCTGGATGTACATAGCCTTTAGGCTGTTCCATGTAAACCTCTTCCTGTAATTCTCCATTGAGAAATGCATTCTTTACATCCATCTGCCATAGTTTCCAGCCTCTAGCTGCTGCCAAAGCAATCACAGTTCTAACTGTAGCCATCTTTGCTACAGGGCTGAAAGTCTCCTCATAATCAAGACCATACTGCTGCACATACCCTTTTGCAACCAGCCTGGCCTTATATCTTTCCAATGATCCATCTGATTTACATTTTACCTTATACACCCACTTGCATCCAATAGGTGTTTTGCCCTCAGGCAAATGTACCAAATCCCATGTACCATTTTCAACCAAAGCTGAATATTCCTCATCCATAGCAGCACGTCAATTCTCATCTGCAACTGCCTCATCAAACTTACTTGGTTCTCTAAAACCTGTAACTTTCGTCATATAAGCATAATGATGGGCTGAATATCTAGTGTAAGTATACCTGTCAACAGGTCGTCTGACCCTCTCTGATCTCCTGAGTTGTGGCTCATTGTGAGCTTGCCTCTCAAGAGGCGGCACATAATGGCTCTGCCTAGCACCTGGCGTCATAACAGACGGAATTCCCAATTCACTGTCTAAGCTGTCACTGCTAGATGAATCATAACCTGCAATGAGTGAACCTGTTACATATTCAAAAACCTTTTCTTTTCCCTTATTTTTTCTCCCCCTCACTGACATATCCATGTCAGTGGATGCAGTAGTGCGACTCTGTAATCGTCCTGTCCAAGGACTCACTGTAGATGATACATCACCTGTCTGACCAGTCATGGAAGTACTCTTTGCAGGAGTATTTTCAGCATGACTCATACTGGGTGAGCCATCAGTATAGGCACTGCAACAGGATTCCCATACCAAGATGCTAACTCATCAAATACCACATCTCTGCTTATGAGTGTCTCATGCGTAGAAGGTACATAACACTTATAAGCTTTCCGTTCCTGTGCATATCCAATAAACACACTTTTCACTGCCTTAGGATCCAATTTCTTCCTCTTCTCATCCGGTACATACACAAATGCAATGCTGCCAAATACCTTCAAGTGTGAAATATCAGGTTTATGACCATACAGCCGTTCATACAGAGTGACATCATGAATCCCTGCTGTAGGGGTTCGATTCAGCACATATATAGTAGTCACCACTGCTTCAGCCCAATAACCATTTGGCAGACATTTTTCATTCAGCATAGCTCTAGCTGACTCCATCAAAACCCTGTTTTTCCTCTCTGCAACACCGTTTTGCTACGGTGTATAACTGCATGTGAGCTGTCTTCTGATCCCATGTTTAGCAAGATACCTATCAAAGTAGTTTGAGACATATTCACCTCCTCCATTTGATCTCAAACATGATATGTAACAGTCCAATTCATTTTCAACATGTTTCTTGAAGTCTTTGAATGCATCAAACACATCATTCTTATGTTTCAAGATATAAAGCCAAGTGTACCTGCTGAAATCATCAATAAATGAGACATAATACCATGCACCGCCAAAAGAAGCATTATGTGAAGGACCCCAGACATCAGAGTGCACCAACTGTAAAGGCCTAGTGCTGTTTTTTACATGTCTCATGAAAGGAAACCATGCCCGCTTCCCAAACTGACATGCAGGGCATACATGACCAAAATCATTATACGTGAATTTAGGTAATCCAAGTACTACTTCTTTCTTCTGAATGGATTTCAGCTTTTGTACATTGACATGTCCAATCCGCTTGTGCCAAATCTCTACATCCCTAATGGCACTCTCATCATGTGCAAACATGGCTGCCTTGAGTCCCGGAATGGTCGCATCCAATGTAAACATCCTGCCATCTTGTCTGCCCTTGGCAATTAACTTGCAGCCATTTCCATACTCCTCAATGAAACACCCATCTTTGTTGAACCTCACTTGCAAATTCTGTTCTGCCATTTGACCCGTAGACAACAGATTCTTTGTTATGGTTGGTACATGTAATACATCATGCAGGCCTTTCTTCTTGCCATCAGGCATCATAAGAGGAACAATCCCTTTATGCTTTATGTCATGTTGGGTGTCATCCCCAGTACATACATGACCATGTATACCTGCAACCATCTCATCAAACCACTCTCCATGCGGTGTCATGTGATTTGACGCTCCAGAGTCAATGTACCATCTGTCATCTCTATCATGTCTTGATGCATTTTTAGATACATGCTGCATGGCAAAGAGTCTATCAATTGGCTCATCATGAGCACCATTGGAAGATGCATAGTGCCCATGCTGTTTGCCCTTTGCCTTCATATCTCCTTGCTTTTTGTAACAATCCTTTGCAATATGCCCATACCGGCCACAATAATGGCAGTCCTTGTCCCTGTTGGACTGATCAAACAACTGCCATGAACCAGATCCACCACCTCTACCTCGGGGTGATCCCCCCTGCCTCTAAACCCACCAGATCCACGCTGGCCTTGTGTATTTGCACCATGCCAATTACTCTGTTGCTGCTGCTGTCCATAAGCATTACGAGTGTCACCACGACCTCGAAATGAACCTCTGCCACACTGACTAGAGTATAACACAGTGTCTCTACTCTGAGATGCACTGGAACCTGTATTCAAACCAAGTTTGACTTCCTCATGCAGCAACAAGGCAACTAGCTCTTCCCAGCTAGGGGGCTCTTCTCTGACAGAAATGAAAGTGTCAAAAGCTTTGTACTCTTTGCCTAAGCCATTCAAAGCAACAGCAATCATATCATCTTCTGATACACTTGAGCCAATAGTAGCAAGTTGATCAGCTATGGTCTTAATCTCCGTGGTATACGCCTGGATGCTCTTGCCATTCCTAGACATGTTGTTGAACTGCTATTTCAACTGGATCTTCCTTGCATGTGTCATAGTTCCATAATTTTTCATCAGTATGTCCCAAGCATCCTTCGGAGTCTCACATCCAGTGATTTGAATTACCATAGCATCAGATATACATAAAGAAAACCAATGCAGCACCTTGCATGCTCTTTCATTCCATAGCCTGTAGGCTCTTTTCTGTTCATTTGTTGGATTGTGTGCAGGCAACTCAGGAGCAACTTCATCTCCTGTACATAGATCCCAATAACCTCTGCCAACCAGAAAGTTTTTCATTCTGAATTTCCATAATGCAAAGTTCTTATTATCCAACTTCTCTCCAACTATCTGAGTGATATTGTCAGTCCCATGTGCATTAGCCATGATGCAATAGACTGTCTGACTCCTTGCAGACCAATAAGTATGACTGACTAAGTTCAGTCTGTAACAGTTTATGACAGTTTTCTGCACACAGAAAAAAACCAGGGTATTTCAGCCCACTGACACCCCAAAACAACCCACAAACAAGTGGTCTCAACTGTAGATATAACTGTCAATACATAAGCTATGTGTTTGCTTCAGCTTAAGCTTCTGTAACCTCACTGCCAGGGTACATACATGCAGCTTGAAAACTATAAACTGTGAGTAACCAGCAGCAATTTCAAATTCAAAACTGAGTGGTAATCATGTCATACATGTTTCAAAATCTTCCAGGTAGTTGCTAGTACATTTGGCAGTCAAGACATGAGCATAGAGGCACAGAACAGTGCATAACCAGCACATACAAGTGTCAACAAATCTAGTTGCAGGTTGCAGTCAACCAAAATTCAGCATACCAAGCTCCAATCAGCTCCAAAATGTCTTCTGACCATGTCACACATTTACTTTGTAGTGGCAAGTTCAATACATGAGCATCTGAGTAGGCATAGACAACTTGTCTTCATTAACCAATGGCATAAACTTCATGAGATGTTTGTAATTAACTAGGACAGTGTAACTCCATTTACTTCAGCTTCAGAATTCAGTTTTCAATGATGCTCATTGCTTGCTTCAATCCTCCATACATTCAGCATGTATAGGCCAGTTCATATAGATGATGGAACCCCCAAGATGACCTGTATTGCTTCAGTAATGCACAATACTTGTCATTGACTGTGTATGACAGTTTTCAGCCTGTCAATGATTTTCAGATCTGAGTATTCTGAGCAAGAGATCTTAGCTCCAAGACATTTGATCCAATGTATACATGCTTTGACACATTGTTGTGCTCCAAAGATTCCTTCTGAGTGTAGTACAAGGCTCCTGTATGTCAGTAATGACTGAATGCATGCTGTCCATTCATGTTTACAGTAGTTCAGAACTGATTACAGGTCTGTGTCTGTTACTCTAGCTCATAACAGAGCTCCCACACAAGCATTTACTTCTTGTACACTTCAGATACCTTCAATAGTGAGCATACATGCTCTATGAATCTTGTCCAAGTGCCCCACTGAAGATTGACAGGTTGCTGTCCACCCATATCAGCAGGCGCAGATCATGCAGAATTCCAGGCCTTGTTTTCAGTTGGTCCTCCTCATCATGAGGCTCAATGACCACTTGCAGATGCTCAAAGATGCCCACCAAGGCTCCCAGAAAGGCCTCAACCACTATGATAAAGCATGGAGTCCAAGATGAGCAAATGCATACCTTGATAGAGTAATGGCAGCCTGTTGTTGTTTTCAAAAGACCTTGTTCTTCAGCTTCTTCAAGTCTTCTTGACTCCCTCCTGCTCTAGAGAGCTCAACCTGGCAATGCTCTGATACCATGTTCAAAGAGGAGAGAGAGATAGGGAAAACATCATATCCATGAGCCTTCAGGCTCTCAAGCTCATTCCTTCATTTCCACACACTAAACTGAAAAGCACACACACTACAAGATAAAGTGACCTAGTGTAAATGTAGACTAGACGGACTAACTCTAGTCAGGTCACTAACTGACTACTAACCCGACTTATTTAATGTAGTCACATGTAGACAACTGTACACACTAGCTGTCATAGATGTCGGTCATAGATGATGACACATTGACGATGAGCTTGATTTCTAACATGAAGCTCTATTCAGAGCCCTTAAGGAGTCATTATCTATTCTACCTGTCTATTCGTTTGAATCTCGTGATTATGGAAAATCAACTTCAGGATTCAACAAGACTGGTCCATATCGAGCCAAGTTTTTGTTGCAAAGTATCTCTAATTTAAGGGAGAAGCTGAGACAATTGGGGTTAGATCTTGTCATCTGCGTGGGTAAACTAGAAGAAGTCTGTTTCAGTTCCATCATCATCTTTGCAATCTATGGTTGTGGGAAAGAAGTCTACAGTAGCTGGCATGTCTCCATGTTTGTGCTCTCCCACTACACATGCAGGCTCCTTTAGATGTCGGTTGCACAGAAATATTGCAACAAAGCAATCATCTGCTACTACTAACAGCAACAATATCAATAGTGGCAGTTGTAAAGGGGCTGTAACCACGACCAACCACTATAGTTTACAACAGGAAAAGTATGCTTGTAGGGCACTACAACTAGTTATTTCTCGTACTGGCATAATGAGGCAGGGCCATACTTTCACCTCTAGGCCAAGCAGGCTTAGTAAGACATACGTGGTTGTTCCTTTATCCTTGGAAGATTATGTTTCGCCTTCCTTCTATGTGGCTGATGATCAACTGGTGTCCTCCATGGAGGAGTAATTTTGTGAGTGGACTCTAAAATCCTTGGAGTGGATAGACATATTTGCCTAATGTAACTCATCCCTCTTGTGGATCCACAGCTCCTCTAGACCTAAGGAAAAGAAAACAAGTGCATGAATCCCGAGGTTTTGAAAAGAAAGAAAGCCTTTGAGAGCAAGCATCATAAGACTTACTTCACCAATTTCAAAGCTATCCATTTGCTACTCTCCCGTTCAGCCTTCACAACCTCCTGTTCATTTCTAAAAGACTAAAGAAAAAAAAAGTACCACGCATCAACAAAAAGGGATAAAGAACACAACGAAGGAAAAAAACGTGAAGACAAAGACAACCAAGAAGACCCAAAAAATTAAGAAAAGCAAAGAATGCCAAAGAAGTATAAAGAAGATAAAGAACTTTTCATTGCTGACAACAAAGAATTTCCCATAGTGGATCTCCCTTAATGGATCATGTTTCCCATAGTGGATGTAAAAACCCTACCAAGTTGTAAAGTTTCAAGTCTTAACTTGACTAGGCTGCCAAAGAGCTAGTCTCCTGGTCCATGTTTACATGCAGGGGACAAAAGCCAGCAAGGGTAGAGACTCATCATTTGAGGGGGGTGTTGAGAATAGCAAATAATGCTTAACATGAATGCCCGTAGAGGATGGATGTGTGCCCAAAAGAGGCTTGCCCATAAGTGGATTTTTATGAGAGAGAGACAATGATGTATGCTCTAGGAAGAAATGTCTAAAATCTTGTAAGCACAGAGAGGAAAAGTCGTACTATCCAAAAAGCTATAAAGGCATGTACTTGACACTCATTTCAATGTAATGGTACTATCAATTTGAGTCACTCAAGATTGTTTTTATGAGTCCAAGCTAACCTATCTTGGAACTTAATTCACTTGAGTTACAATTTTGCATTCTGACAATGTATTGTGTGTTTGACTTGCGTCCACCATAGCCGATCTAGTTCTAGGTCCGTGCTTATCAACATTCTTCTCTCCTTTTGAGCTCTTCAATCTCTTTGTTTGCTTTTCTCTTCCTCTCTTCTTCTACCTCCTTGGATTCCCTTTAGGCCTTGAGGTAGTTAGCTCTTTCTTTCTTCCTTATCTCCTCTTTTTCTCTCCTTTGGAGGTTTTCTTCTTAGACTAGACCGTGTTTCTTGTTGTCCTTCTTCATCACTCATGGTTTTCTCACTAGACTATTCGTGCTCTTGGTGGAGAGGGGACCTTTATGGTGTCTCACCAACTCCTTCGTTGCCTTGTGCTTCCCCCAATGCCTCTCTGATGATGGCAGTCAAGACCCCACCAAATTCAATGGTCGAGGCCTTAGACGATGACTTCTTACTTGCCTTGAGGGAGATTGGGGACTCTCCACTGCCGCGGGTCTTCCACCTATATAGCCAGTGACTTAATTGAAGTCTCGATGGTCTTCCACATGAAGCCGTTCAAGTTTACTTCGTCAAAATATTTGGCTGCAATGCTTTCCAGCTTTGACACATTGATCCTGCTCATCAATGTGTTGTACCTTTGGATGGAAAACAAGGCATGCACCATTTTGGCTTGTAGTTGACTTTGAGGTTGGGGATATTAGCTAAGCTAATGCCATTGTTAGTGTAGACCAGCACTTTGCCCATTCCCAGCATGTTGTACATGTCTCTTTTTGGCCATCTTTCAACTTTGTTGGCGAAGCCGAATGCTCTCTCCACCAGCTCCAAGGTCAGCTCAACTTCTACTTGGTAGGTGGTCTCTCCCTTATCGCATAGTCATAGTGCTACAGTTCTTGTTGAAGGTAATGAGGAACTCCACACACATTTCATAATCCATGGCTTGGCCAACCTTCTCCACATACTTTTGCAGCTTGCATTGATTCACAATTTGCCTTATGGTATGCTCCTCCATGACCGTCTTCCAAATTCAAGATGTGCCTAAACTTGAATTGGTTGTAGGCCCTCATCTCCACTGAGAGGCCATACTTTGCTTGCTCTTCCTCTAAAAATGGCAACTTGCTGGTTTTTTCCTATCCTGCCATTGTAGGTGCTTGTCATGAAGCCATAACTTGCCATCAATATTCTTCAAATATTTTTTGCGGAAAGACATGCAGAAAATGGAAAAAATGCTTATGGAAACTCAAATGCTTAAATATAGAAAGAGATATAGAAAGAAAGTTTTCCTTTGTTGCTGCCCTTTCTATGCAGAATACATAAAAGAACAGAGAAATACTTCATGAAGCAAATACCTAATCTCACATCGAGAAATCATAGAAACTTAGAACTAACCATATGAAAGCATAGATACACTACATTCAGCACTACTAATCAGAAAACAGATAATGAATCACACGAGACATGCTACAAATGAGATTAAGAATCCAGCCACGATGGCGCCAACTGCCAAATCCTCTTCATAATTAGGTAGAAACATCATACATCAAGCGTAATCATCATCAGTTGATCAGATAGACAAGAAGAACACACAAAATGCCTCATCAGGTCACATTTTTTCAACTGCCCCAAAATTGCACTTCATGAGGCAGTGAACTTCATAAGACATATAAAGGCTGCTTCACATAGGAAAGAGTAATGACTAAGGTAATACACAATTATAAGGGTAAATGTAATGTCAAGCCAACGGCTAACACCTGGCACAGCCCGGTGGATGGCTGGCATAGCCATGACTCGAACCCTTGAATGATCCATGAAGTCAAAATGCCTTATCCAAAACTCGACATACCTAATTAAAAAGATTATGCCTTATCCACAGCCTTTCACCGTGAAGTAAGCCACAGAGAGTACCCATAAGTAGAGCCTCTCCAGTAGGATACTTATAGCCCTCTACTGCAGTTGCATAAGCCCCTCAAAAGACAGTCAAAAGAAAACATAAAGGCATAATCCTAGAGGCATACATATCAAGTATGATGTAAGTATGATGAATCAAAAAGAGAATCAGATCTGACAGTTCTACACCAAAAGAACTTATGAACTGTGAGGCTCATGAGCATCATTGCAATCCGTAACAGATTGCTCCTGGACATGATGCTCCTGAAATCCAAAAGATGCAATATCATGAACTGTATCAGCCATATGATCTTGAATCTTAATCTGCTGATTTATATCCTGCAAAACATTATTAATATCAGCTTTGACCATATCTACTGCATCCACAGATAGATTTTCAGAACCCTGAATTTGCTTAACATTCTGCAACCTAGACACTACATCCATCATCCTATGATAGTTAGCATGCATACCATCCAACTTTTCCTTTAACATATCTTTCTCATGAATCAATTTCTCCATGTTTTCAGACACAAATGTCTGCTGCAAAACTGCATATGGCCGAGAAATTACTTGAGACATTCTAGCAGCTATGCCATCAAGATCGACCTCCATATCTCTCAAAATTTGCTTTTCCACTTTAAGAAGAGGTTGTAAACGGGCATCCAATAATACCCTTTCAGCCTTTAACTTAGCATTTTCTTTAGCCAACAAACCCAATTCACCACCAAACTTATCCTGCATATTAGCTGTCCATTCCTTAAATGCAACAGAAGACAATTTACATTTAAGCAATATATCGGCATACTCATCAATTTGCCTTTTTAAAGCAGCAACCTCATTCTAATGTAATTCCTTCATTTTTTCCATTTCAACTTGCATAGAATCTCTTTTAGTTTTCATGGACTCTAATTGCTCCTGCAAAGATTGCACCACACTTGACTTAACAGCACCATTAGCATGCATATCCTTCATGAACCGATGTAACCCTGCAACCAAAGAGCAAGCTTCACTAAGACTTTGAGGAACATATCCATCATGAACCACTTCCTTGTCATAAGACAAACCCATATGTTGCTGCATAACATCACTCTGCTTTGGTATAGGCATAGTCTCCATCTTCAACTTGGAGAATCTAACCTTCTTCTTAACCCCTGTAATGAGCACATATTCACGAGCATTGTCATTCTTGACATCATCATTTAACCATGCTGATATATCTAAAGGCACAGTGCACCCTAAAGTACTAGCATGTGAAGCTTCAGGAGATGAAAAAGTCATAAACAAAGGATCCACAAACTCCTTTGACTTGACATTCTCAAGATCACCCAATGCATGATCATGAGACGAATCTTTATCATAACAGTCAACCATTATCCCATCCACTAATTTTTTCCTTTTAAATGTAGTAACCTTGTCCATACTCGGAGATTCCCAAAGTGACGGATGCAATGTTGGACATACAACCTGCAAATGAGCATATAAACCAGCCAACATAGGTCCAAGTCTACTTTTCTGCTCTGCTTGCGAATTGTTGGCACATGAACTTTCTGCATCAATTTGTCATATAAAGTTCCTGACCAATTTGGAATCCCAACATTTTTTGCATACCATAAAATACCAAAAGTGTCATTTGTTATTACATCAGCCTTTATGAATAATAAAAACCGCTACATGAACCATTTGATGAAAAACCTCCTCTTTGCATCTGCATGCCTTAACACATACTGATTTCTAACACTTGTATGAAGCCCAAACTCTTGCTGCATAGCTTCATCTATGCACCGCCAATGCTTTGGCCGATCATTAAGCACAAGAGAGAAAACATGTGCTAGTAGAGCAGGATTAAGCTCCAATCTTCCGCCAACTTTGCCACTTTCTCTAATCATAAGTAACTACTGCTGAGCATGTGTATTGTTTCCCCAAGCCTCCCATGGTAGCTCCGCATAATCAAGCAACCCAATTTGCCTTAACCAGCCTCTGGTATTGGGTTCTTTGGTATCCATGAGTATAGAACAATCAAGCATAGGAGTAGGCAACTCACCATCATCTTCACTTGACATAATAGAAGGTGTTTTTGGCGTGGAGTTCTTGACTTTCGATGGCGTTGTGTCAGGTGCGCTATCACTAGAGTCTTCATCTTGCTCTTGGACTGCTCTCAGCTGATGTCGTGCCCTCTTGACAGGGAGCTTCGAATTCTTCTTTTGTCTTGTCTTCACCATAGCTGCATCAGCGACGACCTGTTGCGGATTAGGAATGAAAAGAGATGAAGAAAACGATGAAGATTGATGGCGTGAAGGCTAAACTCCTTGAAAAAAGAGACATGGTAACATACTGATTGCCACTTGTACTCCCTCTAAGTTGAACATGAGAATCTTGTTGCTTCAAACCCACCTCATGCAACTAAAACTTTATAAGTTCACACAATGAAAATACCAACAGAACTGGAGTTAAAGACAGTTGATTTTCTAAACCATCAAATAAACATCCCAATAATCCTCATAAAGTAAATTCCAAGAGCCAACTTTGAATGTCATATATTTCCACCACTTCATGTAGTACCATTGAACCTTTAAAATGAGATAGAACAATTGCCAAATAGCTTGCACTTCATAGAGCACTACTGAAGTTTGCCTCACTTCTTCATGTTCACCACAAGCGATATACAAGATAAAATTATCTGCTAATAGATCACAATAAAAGAGTGGTTCTTTTTGCCAAAAATCAAGCCAAGACACCCTAAAAACAATAATGAGAGTCATAGAATCATAAAGTGCTCCATGAGGTAAAATGCCATAGATTACTCCATGAGCAAACAGTGCTGGGATTTGAACCAAATTTAGTGCAACTGGTTCCTGTTCAACTTCATAGAGTACCTTATCATAATCCGGTTGAACTAACCTTCTTAATCTAAATCCATTCACTGCAGGCTTAATAATTTCACCCTGTAAAGTAGTCAACACAAAAGTGCCTTGACCAACATCTTTCAAAACTTCATAGGGACCGGTGTACCTTAACTTTAACTTCCCTGGATGCTTCCCAAGCTGTGAATTATACACCATAACCAAATCCCCTTCTTTGGTTATCTTCTTTCTAATATGCCTATTAACCCATGCCTGTCTTCTTGATTGCACCACCCCTTGAAGGTAGTGAGCTATAATCCGATCTTCCTCTAACTGGAACAACTTCTGGAGCCTATCATGAATTGATTCTTCTGGACACAACCTATAAGCAACCGCTATCCTCAAACTAGGCACCAAGAACTCCATGGGGACAACTGCCTCAAGTCCATAAACCAACTTAAAAGGAGTCAAGCCTGTTGACACCTTATATGCTGTACGAAAGGACCATAATACCGAATCTAACTTTGTATCCCAATCCTTATGGTTATCAACAACAATTTTCTTAAGAATTCGGAGTAAAATTTTATTTGAACTTTCAACTTGTCCATTTGCCTGAGGGTGATAAGGTGTAGACTTCTTATGAAGGATCATATGCAGCAGTAAGCTCTTTGATTACTTCATTCAGAAAATGTTTACCCCGATCACTTACCAACTCTATGGGGCATCCAAAATGGGTCATGATATTAGAGTACAAAAACTGAGCTACACTTGCCACTTTATTATCCCGTAATGCTTTGGCTTCAACCCACTTAGTACAATAATCGGTACAGACCAGAATATAATGATTCTTACTCTGACGAGCAGCTAGCTTGATGGGGCCCACAAAATCAATACCCCACTTTTGAAATGGTTCGAAAGGTAAAACTGGATGATCTTGCATTCGATCTCGAGATTGAGGTTGACCCTCCTTCATACAAGTAATGCATTCTTTAGCATATTGATGAGCATCTTTGAGTACTGTTGGCCACCACAATCCCGCTTGAAGAACCTTTCTAGCTATAATCTGACTAGAGAAATGCCCTCCAGTTATTCCTGCATGTGCTTCATGAAGAACTGCAGGCTGCTCTTGAATAGTTACACACCTTCTTAGCACATTATCAATGCTTCTCCTATAAAGAACTCCCAAAATAACTGGATAACTCCTGCTTTGTAATGCCAATCTTCTACAGTGGTCTCTAGACAAATCTGCAGGCATCACTCCATGAAGCAAAAACTGCAACATTTGATCATAGAAGGAATTGAATTGACTTACTTGAACATTGAATAATTCTCCATCAGGCAACTGATCATTCACCCCCAATACAGGGTCCACTGACTCAATTCTACTCAGAAAATCAGCCACTGCATGCTCTTTACCTAGTATATGTATTATTTTGTAATCAAACTCTTGCAATAATAACATCCACCTTGCCAATATTCCTGTAAGCTGCGGTTTGTTAATAAGATACAACAAAGCCTGATGATCCACATGAAAAATAACTTGGTTCCCCAACAAGTAATGTCTAAATTTTTGCAATGCAAAGATCATCCCCAAAGCTTCCTGTTCAGTAACAGTATAATTCTTCTTAGTTGTTGTAAGCCGTCTGCTTGCATAATAGACAGGTCTAAACCAACCAACAACCCTTTCCTGCATCAAGACTGCACCTATTGCAATATCAGATGCATCCACAAATACATGAAATGGAATATCCCATTGTGGTGGTTGCAAAATTGGTGCTACAACTAGCATCTTTTTCAATATAGCAAAAGCTTTATCCTGGTCATGCCTCCACACAAACTGAACCCCTTTCTTGGTTAACAATGTTAGTGGAGCACAAATATGAGCTAGATACCTCAAATACCTGTTATGCCATTTGACCGGCCCCACAAAGCACATCACTTCTTGAACTGTTGTAGGTACTACAACCTTCTGAACTCCTTGAATCTTCCTTAAATCAATAGCCATACCCTCTTCTCAAATGATATGCCCCAACAGAACTCCTCTTTTAGCAGCAAAAACGGATTTGAAAGGGTTAAGGGACATGCCAAATTGACGGCATCTTTCAAAACAAAGTCTAAGATGCTGCAAATGATCCACTTTCTTACCAAATACACAAAAATCATCTATGAAGACCCTCATAAAAGATGTAAGATAAGGATCAAAGGTTTTATGAGCTGCACCTTGAAATTCAGGGGGTCCATTCTTCAAACCAAAATTCATGACAGTACTCACAAAGACACCCCATTCGGTTATGAAAGCTGTCTTATCCATATCTTCCGGATGCATACGAATCTGATTATAGCCAGAGAAACCATCCAAAAAACTATAAATCTCATGGCCCGCCACATCATCCAATAAAGAATCCGTGAATGGAAGAGGGAATGGATCAGTAATAGTTGCTGCATTCAACTTTCTATAATCTACACAAACCCGTATTTTGCCATTCTTTTTAGGCACCACCACAATTGGTGACAACCAAGTCACTTCATTAACATGGCATATAAAACCCACTCGAAGAAGTTTGTCAATCTCTTCCTTCACCTGTTTAGCATAATTAGGATTCATATGATACCGTTTCTACATAACTGACTTTGCATCTGCCTTTAAATTAATTCTATGCTAACACACCTTTGGATCAAAGCCCTTCATATCCGTATATTCCCAAGAAAAAATATCCTGAAAGTCCTTACACAACTTAATTAATTGATGTTTGAAGTCTTCCTCAACGAAAATACTCACCTTTATTGGCTTAGAGCCTATTTTAGCTTCCAAATACACTTCTTGGACATCATCCTCAAAGACTCTAACTTGACTTGTGCATGGTATGCTCATATTTCAGCTCTGCATCTATAATAGCTTGCTGACTCGCTTTATCTAAGTCCTCCTCTACATCCAAAGAAAACTTCTTTTGGTCTTTAAGTGTTCCCAAATCAGTGTTTTTACTTCCCTCAGAAGTAACATTACTTTCCACCACCAAATTACTATTTTACTGCATGAAATCACTACTCTGCTCCATGAAGTCACTGTCCTGCTTCATGGGGCAAATAGTTTATTGCATCAAATTACTCTGTTGATTCATGGGGTAACTGTTCTGCTCTGGGGATAAAACCACTTCTAATGATAATACCACTGGAAATACCCTATACCGAGCCAAAATTTTCTGAACATCCACTTCAAAAACTGGCACAACTGTGGGGTTAGCTTGCATAAAAAGTTCCTCCTCATCATCCTCAATCTCAAGTGCAACATTAATTGTCTGAGCAACTAACAGACGGTACTTAGGTTCCAAAATTACCCGATTACTTGTGGACAACTTGACCTCCTTACTTCCATGAGGAATAGTCGTTGTATCTGAGTCCCAATCCTGCTTCAACTTGGCTAATCTAATCCACAGTCTTCCCAATAGCATATTATATGAATCCCCTAAACCTTCCATACGAAGAACAACAAAACTAACCTTGAACTTCAGCCCGGCTATCCGAATAAGCTGATTCTTTAATATTCCCAATGGCCGAATTCTCCTTTGATCTGCCATTTTAACATGAAATGGTGCTGCCACAAGTCCTTGCAACTTATGTGCCAAATACATCTCTTCAAGCAAAATATTATTTCCAAAACCTCCATCTAGAAGAACATCATCAAACTTGCTACCCAAATAGTCAACTTGAATAGTCAAAACTTTATAGTCTACCACCTCCATCTGTGTGGGAATCACCCTTGACAATCTGAAGTCTGCTCTCGATCCATAACATAATGCTTAAACACTTCATCCTGATTCGACATAATCTTAGCTAAAAGCTTTTCTTTAAACCTTGGAATTAAATCAAGGATTTGTTCCAAAGTCAACTGTAATGAAGATTTGGCTAGTGCAGCAAACAACTCATGAGAACCATGCAATGCCTCATAAGGCTTCAAACTTTGTGATTGTTTACTGAACTGCATTCCTGACACAAGCATATCCTTTTGATTTTCCTCATGAAGCAACTGACTGTCTTGAAATTCATAAGGCAATTCTGCAACTTTAAGTTGTTTTGAAGACTGTTTTTCCTGCAACTTCATAACTTCATTGGAAGCCACTTCCCTAGCCTTTTCTTGATCTTCCCAATTAATCTTTTGCTTATCTTTTGCTCTGGTAATGGCCAAAACTGCTATCTCATTCAGACAATCTTCTACAATTATGCAATTTGAACAGTCACACAGCTCATCTGCGGCTCTAAACCATGCTTAGTAACATTTAACACACCCTTACATAGCACTTCTTTCTATATAGCTTCACAAACTTGCTGGTTCTTTTGATGACTTACTGCCTCACTCTCCATGACTTCTGCAGGTAACTCTACTAGGACTACTGCTGCGGGTGCCGATGGTTGCTGTCCCACGGAGTAGTCCTGCCGGTTGCATTTCTTGCTGCTCCTCGGTCTGCATTCCCCTTTCAGCCCTATGGCGTACCCATAACTCACAGTTAGGTCCAGACATGTGTCCCTGCCTACCACAGTAATAGCAAGGTCCTCGCTGCCTCTGTTGAACACTATTCCACTACCTTGGCTAGTCAGTAACCCATTGCTTAGGTGGCTGACCCTTCCTACCAAAGCCTCTAAATCCTCTTTGTTGTGCTAATTCAAGTGCAATTTGGTTAACTGGTGCCACTAGAGATGTTGTTTGCTGCCTTGCATTCCGTACAACTGGATTATACCAGTATTCTCTAGCCTCATGGCCCACTTTCTGACAAATGGTACATGACTTTACACTTCTGGAAGTTGTCAATACTCCCATCTCCAACAGTTGCTTCTTAATTTTCTTTTCCAACCTTTTTTCCAAGGCCGTTTTTTCCTCTTTCTCTTTCCCCTTCTTGCTATCTTTAGAAGAGGTTTTATCTTTCTTGGATTTCTTTTTGTATCTCTTCTGTCTACGCTTACTTCGATCATCATCTGAGTCACTTGATTCGGTTTCTGACTCAAAGCCTGATGAAGTATCTTCCTCCTCACTACTATCCTCTGAATCAGAACCATCAGAGTCAGAGTCTGAAGAGTCATGTTTACTCTTCTTCTTGGATCTACTCTTACCAAATCTCTTTTCCACTCGCCGCTGGGCTGCTTCAACCAGCCGATCTATACTATTATTGTTTCCAATTTCCGCATTAGCAATTGCCACTGCAATTGCTTTGTCCAAACCCTTAACAAAATAAGAGTATTGTAACTCCATAGAAGGTCTATCTTCCTGATTCAACCTGTTTAATAGATTTTTCAATTTCTGTGCATAATCCTGCACTAACATTGTCTTCTTCTTGATCTGTTTCAACCTTTTCAACACATCAGTAGCTGTCTTATGCTTTCTAAACCTACTTAAGAAAGCGGTTTTAAGGTCACCATATGTGGTAAAGTATCCAGCATCATAAGTACTATACCAATCCATACCCTTACCCTTGAAAGTTGCCGCAAACTGCTGTAATTTAACTTGATCCCCAAACATATTGTTGAAGCCGCTGGCCACCCACCTTGTCTCAAACTGAGCGACATGACAATCCGGGTCTTCTTTCTTCTTCCTTGAGAATTTAGATGCCCTAACCTTAGGGTTAAGTGGTGGATTGGGATTCATAATTCGGAACTTCTTCTTCTTTAAAGAGATCAAAAGTTAAAGACTTCCTAGCAGTACCCACTGGTCTCCTCAACAGGACTGCACTTCCTAACACCAAATGTTGTAATCGCTGTGCTGCATGATCCGGAGGAGTTGAAAGATCTTGTAAGTTAGGTACTCCTTTTGCTTAATCAAGAGAGCTTGAGGGAGATTTAGTAGATGACGCAGGGGAATGATACACAGCAGCGGTACAAGCAGAGGTACCAACATCCTGGAACTCCTCTCCAAAAGATGGAAACTCCTCCTCATCCAGGGTGTCAATTCCTCCTGCTTCCCGGCTGTCATTCTGCAATAACTCCCTCTGTTGTCCTGCCAACAACTCCCGTAATTCTCTGGATTTTCTTCGGGTTAGAATAACATTTGATCGGTATGGGTAATTAGCTAACATATATGCAGAAATGCAAAGTTAAACCTGTAATCTGCATCATGCTGCTTGAAGCAATATACCACTGTCCCAAGAAGCAACTAGATTTTCAAAAATATATCATCAAAGAAAAGTATTTTGACTATGGTTTAGCATCCAAAAATAGAAAACCACATAAAAAGAGTTGAATTGTCTTGATTCTGGTTCTGCTTCTTCATGCAGAATACTTCTGCTTCACGCAGAAAACTGTTGCTTCATGCAGCAACTTCGAACATCTGGGCTTAACCTTCATCATTTTGAATAATGTTTTGATTCAAAGGTTCCAAGAAGGCAATGGCAGGATCGCCAAAGTGTTGCTGCCCTTTCTATGCAGAATACATAAAAGAACAGAGAAATACTTCATGAAGAAAATACCTAATCTCACATCCAGAAATCATAGAAACTCAGAACTAACCATATGAAAGCATAGATACACTACATTCAACACTATTAATCAGAAAACATAGAATGAATCACACGAGACATGCTACAAACGAGATCAAGACTCCAGCCATGATGGCACCAACAATTGCCAGATCCTCTTCATAATTAGGTAGAAACATCATACATCAGGGGTAATCATCATCAGTGTGATCAGATAGACAAGAAGAACACACAAAATGCTTCATCAGGTCACGTTTTTTCAACTGCCCCAAAACTGCACTTCATGAGGCAGTGAACTTCATAAGACATATAAAGGCTGCTTCACATAGGAAATAGTAATAACTAAGGTAATACACCATTCTAAGGGTAAATTTAATGTCAAGCCAATGGCTAACATCCTTCAAACAATCCATCCATTCTTTTCTGCTTTTGGATGTTAATTGAGGTTTAGGGTTTGTTTTTATATTCCACACCTTACCCCCTCCCCCTTGGAGATGAGAAGAATTCTTTTGAGGATTAGAGGTTGAAGGGTTAAGGCTCTGTGGCATAGGCTCACGGTGTTTCAATTTCACATGAGTCAAGCGTAGAAGGTTGGGTTGTACTCCATTTGAGCATAGTAGTCCATGTCGACATGTCAGATGCTTAGGTGGGTGAGATAAGTGAGGACATATATTAGGAAGTCACCAAAGTCTATTCAGTTGGCAATATGTAGCTCCTCCTCAGTCAACATGCGATCTAAATAGGGGTGGGTCATGATGTGCTCTTCTAGGGGTCGATTGCAAATGGTGGTCAATAGCTCATAGGAGGTTGGAGCTACATAAGTTGAGTCGTACTCCAAGGTTTTGATGGCACATCTGTGCTTAGCATTGGTCATGATTTGGCAGCCCTCTAGATCCCATTGAAGTCAGAGAGTATACCATTTCCACAGGAAAGAGGAGTTGTTGCCAGCAAGTTTTTTCAACTCTTCAATTTCTTGGTCTATGTGGTATGGGTTGTGCTCTTGTTATATGAGGTGATGAGTCGTCGTTTGTGCACTTGCTCATGGGAAATATTGGTGGTAATAGCTCCTCAGCTACCTGGGGAGCCTTAACAAATACAAATTCTGATTCTTCCCAAGAGCAAGGCAACGTACATACCTTACCTTAGTGTGGCCAAAGGCTCTTCCAAAATCCCTAGGTCTAGTCGATCATAACTTTTAGCAAGTGTAGTAAATGTAGTGTCCAAGCTCGAAGGCAAGTAACCATGTCATCACTTGTATTTTTAGGCAAGTCCAAGGCCAAGGTAAGAATGGATCATCACTCATAAGAGGGTCTTAGGCCTACAAGAGGTTGAGGTTTAATTGGTCTAGATAGTGTGCAGTAGTTGGGGCTATTGATTTTGGCTACTTTTGAGGAATGGTATAGTCACTTACGCACTAGGCAAGGGTTGTGATGTAGATGTTGTGTTGCTAGATGCTTGTGAGGCTTTGGGGGCAATAGACAGTGTTAGGTTGAGGTGGTTTGAAGGCATCAGGCTGTAGTTTCAATCGATAGACTTGTTGAGGCTTTGTAGGCATGGTGGGTTTGGAATTTATGGGCTTTATATCTTGAGTTGTTCTGTGTTGCAATTTTTGATCTATCATGCAGGTTTATATGGACAAGCTCGAGGGTTGCACTTGAGTAGTGCACATGGAAGTCTTGGCTTTAGGCACCCATATCTAGATACTGCCCTTGGAATAGCCTTGCGCTTGCAACAAGGTCTTAGGGACCCATCACGCCTTGACCATTCATTGATGCCTATAGTTTCTTCTTTAACTCCTAGGTTTTGAGTATGAGTTCCTACCCTTGCGAGGTCATGATTGGTTGCTTCTTGGTGGTGGTCCTTGATGTTTAAGGTACCCATTTGAACTTGGGTTCATGGGCTTTGGATTTCGTCTCCATGGTTTCCTTATGTCGAGGCTTGGTGAGTTGTGACAAGTCACGACCCCCCTCCTTAGACTTGGTAGTGGATCCCTCTATTGCGGGCTTTGATGGAGCCACACTGCCCTTGCTGAAAGCTATCACAATGCATATATTGTTGATGGCAAGGTGAATGCATTGTAACTTGTAGTCGACGTTGCACTGTGCCTGTTTTTAAAGGTGCATCCTAGCACAATGATTCCATACCAATATCTTTTGTGTTCGGCAACACATAAAAGATTATGAGTATGCTTTTAGACTTAATAGAGGCTGTGACTTTGCACTTTTTCAAAAGTGTGTATGATTGGCCCCCAAAAGGGCTGAGTTTAGTGCTCATGGGCTGTAGTTGTAGTTGACCAATTTGAGCCCAATGATCGTGAGTTAAGATGTTTAAATTAGCTCCCTCATTAATCGATTAGCTTCATTATCCTCATCTTCCAATTTTGTAATTTTGGCAAGTCAGAATTTTATAGGGGACTCTAGCATGGGAGGCTTGTGTAGTGGATGTATGGGAGGGTAGTGCTTCTTTATGAGGCTACCATTAAATAAGCATATGCCCTCTCCATCTAGGGTCTCGAGCTTTACATTGTCGATTGGGCTAATGGTGTGAACTCGAAAAGGCCCCAATCCTCTAAATTTCATCTTCTTCTTGTGGCCTTTCACCGAGTATAACACCATGAGGTCACCCTTATTGAAGTCTCGTTGCTTGACATACTTGTCAAACCAGCTCTTACGTTGCACCTTATCATAAATCAGTGCATGGGTAGCTAGAAGTCGAGTCTCCAATAGGCATTCTAGCTCAACTAGGCGTTCTGTCCATGCCTCCTTCTCATCCCATCTCCCTTGAGTAGTCACTCTCAAGCTAGGGACAAATAATTCTACTGGTAAAATGGCGTCAGTTCCGCAAGTCAACCTAAAGGGATTCTATCATACAACCATTTTATAGGCTCTTCAATAGGCCCATAAGGCTGCCATTAGCTTGTTGTCCTAGTCGCTCTGCAAAGTGGCTTTGGTCAAGATATTGACTAAGATCTTATTCCTAGATTTTGCTTGGCCATTCGTTTGAGGGCAGTACGGCAAGGAATTTTGATGTACGATCCGAAAGGTGAAGAGGAGGTGAGAAATCACTTCATTAATGAAATGTGTGCCTTGATCACTAACTAGTTCAATGGGGTAGCTAAATCACGAGATCACCTGCTCCCACAGGAACTTAGCTGTGGTTCTAGAATCGTTTCTTCTAGTTTCCCGTGCTTTTTCCCACTTTGTGAGGTAGTTTGTGGCAACTCGTGTTAAGAGTCATGTGGTGGGAGGACTTGCTTGAGCTGTTGTACCAAATACACACTGTATACACAAGAGGACGCTCACTCAAGAACACAAGAAGAGATATAGAGCCCAAAACGTTTTCTTTCTGATTTCTTCTTCTTTTTCCACACACTATACAATGTACACAAAGTATAGATAAGATACAAAATAAAGAAAAATGGCCTACTAAGTCAAACATTGCATAATAGACTATACTAATCCACTGTTGTTATATCTTTGCTAGCTGTAGGTAGGTGTAACAAACTAAATATAATAAGTGATAAGTCAGTGGCCATGTGAGTATCATAATGACCACCAACATGCTAAGTGTAGAAGTGCGGACCCATCTAGCCAGGAAGTCCATCATCAATGTTTGCACGTGTAGAGCTTGCCATCTTAATACTCCCCCTCAAGCTCAACTCTATCTCTGCAACTCCAAGTAAGCTTCAAAACTTTCGAAGCTTCTCTGCACCCAATGCCTTTGTGAAAATGTCAGCTATTTGATCCTCTTTGCTGACATATACCAAGTCAATCTCTCCTACAAGTACCTTCTCTCTCACAAAGTGGTAGTGCACCTCAATGTGTTTTGTCCTACCATGGAACACTGGATTCCTAGCTAACTATATGCTACTCATGTTGTCACAACGAATGACAACTAGACCATCTCCCTGCACATCCAAATCACCTAATAAATTTTGCAGCTATACCACCTCACATGCTGCCACAACAGCACCTCTATACTTAGCCTGCCTCCGTACTTGATAAAGCAACTGTAGGTTGCTTTTTGCTGCTCCATGTAACTGTTGTACTGCCAAGGGAAAACATGAATCCACTAGTAGATCTTCTGTCTGACATGCTACCATCCCAATCTGCATTTGTGTATCCAAAGACATGTACATCCTTACCTGCCTCATAAAAAAGTTCATAATGTAAAGTGGAATTCACATATCTCAATATACGTCTAACTGCATCCAAATGAGGCTTTTCAGATATCTGCACTGACTGACAATGCCAACAGCATAGCTCAAGTCTGGCCTTGTGATAGTCATGTAAATCAAACTCCCTACCATCCTCCTGAACATAGTAGGGTCTTCTATCTCATCCCCAACGTTGGCACTCAATTTCACATTTTGCTCCAATGGTACTGAAAGAAGCTTACATGCTGTCATACCATACTTGGATAACATATCCAAACCATACTGCCTTTGTGATAGCCATATACCATCATCACATCTAATCATCTCAATACCAAGAAAGTATCTCAACTCACCCAAATACTTCATCTCAAACTTCTTCTTCAAGAAGTCCTTAACTTCAGCAATCCCATTGTCACTATCACCTATAATAATCAAGTCATCCACATAGATGACTATGATGACCAAACCTGCATCTCCCTTTCTCACATAAAGTGAGTGATCAACATCAAAAATACAAAATCCAATATTGACAAGATACTCTCCAATCTTGTCAAACCATGCTCTAGGTGCTTGTTTCAGCCCATAGAGCGCCTTCTTTAACTTGCACACATATGTGGGATGCTCTAGATCCTCATAACCTGCTGGTTGCTCCATATACACTTCTTCTTGCAATTCACTATGCAAGAAGGTATCCTTAATATCCATTTGTTACAAACTCGAACCTTTGGCTACTGCCAAAGCAACCACACACCTACAGTTGCCATCCTAGCAAATGGACTAAATGTCTCTTCATAATCTATGCCATATGTTTGAGCATAGCCTTTTGCAACCTGGCTAGCCTTATACCTGCTAATTGAACCATCTGCATTATGATTAACTTTGTAAACCCACTTACAGATAATAGCTTTCTTACCCTTAGGCAAGGGTACCAAATCCCAAGTCTTATTGGCTTCTAATGTAACCATCTCCTCATCCATTGCTGCATCCCAATGAGTATGACCAACAACATCCTCAAAACAAGTGGGCTCAACATCCTTAACTAGTTTCACCATATAAGCATAATGGTGAGATGCATAACCTTCAAAGCCAAATCTTTTAACATGGCATATGACCCTGCTAGACCTACGTACCACTGGATCACTCAATGGAGCCTTTATATTACTGTGAGCTCTCTGTACACCTGGTGTGAAGGAATACCAAGCTCATCATTCAAACTCTTTGAACCACCAGAATCTCCATCAGATCCCAAATGACTAGTAGATGCATCATTACCATCCAACTTTTTCTTCTTTCCTTTGTCTTTGCTTGCAACACTTATAGATACACCTGAAGATGTAGGGCTACTCCTTAGTCTCCTAGACCAAGGGCTCACTGTACGTGTAGTACTAGATGATGTTTCTGGTCCACTAAGACTCTGTGATTCTTGCTTTTCTTTATGCACATAGCTATCATGATCATTATCATCATATAATACATCACTAGCAGGTGCATAGTAACTGTTCATCTCATAAAAAATAACATACATGCTTACTCTAAACTCACCTATGATGACAGGGTTAGAACAACGATACCCTTTCTAGTCTAAAGAGTATCCAATACAAATACATTTTTCAGCCTTTCGATCAAGAGTCTTTCGTAGCTCATTTGGTACATGAACATATGCAACACATCCAAATACCTTCAAGTGTGATAGGTCAGGCTTCTTGCTAGTAAAGCATTCTTTAAGAGTCATCCCATGAACTGCAGTTGTGGGGGTTCTCTTCATAATATAGATAGCAATATGAACAACTTCAGACCAAAAACGTTTTGGCATATTCTTTTCAGCCATTAATGCCCGTGCAAATTCTGAAATATGCCTATTTTTTCTTTTTGCAACCCCATTTTGCTATGGGGTATACCTGCAAGTAAATTGCATTTTTATCCCATGAGTCCTCAAGAAGGCGCTAAACTCATTAGAGAGGTACTCTTCCCCTTCATCTAATTTCAAGCACTTCACTTTCAAGTCTGTTCCTGTTTCAAAAACTGCCTTGAAAGATTTGAAGTGCTCAAATACATCACTCTTTTCCTTCATAAAATATATCCATAGCTTCCTTGAACAGTCATAAATAAATGTGACAAAGTATTTGCTACCACCAAGAGATACATTCTGTGTAGGCCTCCAAACATTTGTATGCACTACATCAAGTATATTTCTGCTCACTTCTTTGTCATGCGAGAAGGGTTGTCTAGCCTGCTTACCAAACTGGTATGCTTCACATACTTTATGAAATTCTACAACTCTAAAAGAAGGAAAACTTGTAACCAATCCTGTAACCAATTCTTTGGACTGCAACTCTAAAAGAAGGCAAACCTGTAACCAATCCTCTAGACTGCATTAATTTTAGCCTTTGTACATTTGCATGTCCAATATGTTTATGCCATATTTCAATGTCTGCAACCACTCCTTTTCCTTTAGCATACATAGCAATGTCTACAACCACTCCTTTTCCTTTAGCCTACATTTACATGTCCAATATGTTTATGCCATATTTCAATGTCTGCAACCACTCCTTTTCCTTTAGTATACATAGCAACATAATAATAGATGTGACGATGAAGGATCTAGGCTTGCAAGGTATGCAGCCTACATAGTGGCTTATCAAACTGGTAGACCAAAGTAGAATTGACAAGAAGAAGAGGCCTAAGGATTGCTCCTACAATTGTTCCTAAGTCCAATAAGATCCTAGAGCAGCATGTGAAAGAAGTGGATGTGGATATTACCTTCTTAGATCATGGTATTCCAGAGATTGGTATGTGGATTGAAGCATGCTTTATAGTAGATGCATTGATTGGATGGGGGTTCATCATCGAACATAATGATAGATGTGACAATGAAGGATCTAGGCTTGCAAGGTATGCAACCTACATAGTGACTTATCAAACCGGTAGACCAAAGTAGAATTAAGCCTTTGGGCATTCTCCCATATGTAAAGATAACCCTCACAAGAAGAGATTATTGGTTGACCTATCTACTGGTAAAATCAAATTTCAGGAGACCTCGTATCCTCTGTTGCTAGAAAGACCATGGCTTTTTGAAGCAAGTACACGGATGGATTGGTTCAAAGGCACCCTAACCCTAGGCAAAGGACGCAACAAAGTGGTGTTGAAGTTGTATGGCTCGCAAAAAGATAATGGGTCCACTTCCATTGAAGTCTTAACAAAGTCTTCCAACAAAGTAACAAATGGCACATCAGGAGATAAAGAGGATGTCATATATATCTTTCCCAATAAGAAAACAGAGGCATAGTAACTGACACTGGGCACTGTAAGCCAACTCCCGAAAGAAGAAAATTATTTGTCAATGGGTGAATACCTCCTGCTTAAACTCAAAATGACTTCTGAAATCACCTCTAATAGTGAGATAGAGGTATGGATGTATTGTTCTCCCTGTTACATAGTTGTAATAAAGACAAAGACAAAAGCAGGGTCAGAGCCAAAGACAGAGAAAGAAATAGAAGCAAAGCCTAACACAAAAGTAGAGACAGAGGATACAACAGAGAATCTATTCTGTAGAGCCTCTATAGAGGTAGAGATAGAGTTTGAAGAGGACCATGACAATGTAGAAGATGATTATGAAAGTGCATTGGAAGGATCCATCTAGCTCGAAGAGAATACAAATGAGGAAGAAGTTCCAAAGGCTACAAAAGCTGAAAATCCCATTCTATTAGACAGAATGACTTTGATACCCTTTGGACTAGCTAATAAGTTGCAATATATGCAATATATCCATAAGAAATGGATTAAGCAGAATAAGCCTTTCTTCAATAGTGGCTCTTATCACTTGAATCTACCCTTCTTAGAAAGGATGATGATGATGCACCTTGTGAACAACCACCAGTCCTACAGTCCAAGTAGGATTTAGATGCTTCCTGTTGTGTGATGTTCCTAGAGGCACCCTCAAAAGATGAGTTGTCGAGTAGCCAAGAGGTAATGAGTTCCCAAACCAAACTTGAAACAACCCTAATACCCTTTCAGTATCCCAAGGAGCAAGATGAGTCCTCATTGAAAGAGGAAGTTGATTCCAGTGGAGTATCAAAAAAGGAGGCCAGGAGTCAAATGTGTACCTAGAAGCACTTCAGTGGGAGCTTCATCTGCAAAGTGTAAGATGAAAAGCAATTAACTTTTGTGGATGCTGATAGCACTGAATGCTACCTGAAGGTGTTGTAAAAAACATGGTTCTAGAGCATGGTAGGAGCTATGGAGGATGAAAGATGAAGGCAAGACTCATGTTGACATAGGCAAAGAGAGACCAACTATTGCACAAGTGAATTAAGTTCCAAGATAGATTACTTGGCCTCATAAAGAAAATCTTGTGTAACAGACTGACACTAACAAGGCACTAAGTGAAAGTACAAAGCATCATGATATTATATTCATTCCATAGTCAAGTACAATGCTTCATAGAAGTTGGGTTGTTCCACTCTCCTCACTATGCATATGGGATTTAGGACCTCTCTTCCTAGAGCATACATAATTTGTTATTTCTCAACACCCCCCCTCAAATGATGATTTCCTACACTTGCTAGCTTTCCCGCCCCCCTTCATGATGACATGGCCTGGGAGGCTAGCTCATAGGTAGCCTAGTCAAGTTACAGTTTGAAACTTTATATCCTTAGCAAGGGTTTTTACAGAGAAAATCCATTAAGGGCAAAAACATATGAAAGATAAAATGAAAATTCTTTTAGAATAATCTATCTTAGTTGTTGATGGTAGTGGAAGCATCTTCCTCTTCTTCTTCATTCATGAATTGCTTCTGGTGGTGATCATTTTGCATCTATTGTGCTCTTTTCTTGTGGAAACATTCACTAGCTATATGGCCAATCTTACCACAATAATGACATCATCTGATTTTTGTTGTCGGTAATGAATCCTTGACCTTTTCCTTCGGGTCCAGCAGTTCCTTTGGTGTATAAGAGATTTTTCCTAGATGATGGAATACCATCTTTTGCATTCTTGTTCTTTTGTTTGTTCTCTTCATCAAGAAGAGAGTGCTAAATATCTTTAAGTGAGAGACTTGGAACATTACTTAGGGTGGACACAAGATTCTCATATGGATCCTTATTTACACTTGCAAGCAATACGACTATTGCTTCATCTTCATCAATATTCTTCTTAAGAGTTGCAAGCTGGGTTTTTAGGCTCTTGAACTTGTTAATGTATATGGTCATGGAAGCACTGTCTTTTATATCTAGTTTATAAAACTATATGAGTAATTTTACCTTTGAATTCTTTGCTTGGGTACCAAACATCCTGTTGTCAAGTTCCTCCCAAGCGGTTCTAGCATCTCTAATGCCAGAGATATGATGTAGTACATCATCTCTTAGTCCCTAGGCAATGATGCCTAGTGCCTTATTATTCATCTTCTTCCATTCTTGCTTCAATTATTCAGTAAAAGAGTTGTATTTCAATGTGTCAAAAGACACAAGTGCAGGGTAATGTGAAGACAAACTTTGTAGGATCAAGAGATACTATGTTTGGTCTTTAAGCTTGAATCTTCTTCCTTCTTGATGGTGATTATTTGATGCTTGTCTTTTCCTTCAACTTGAGTCCCCTCCTTGCTAGTAAAATCACTGAGTAATCACTCAAATTAGAGTGACAGTACTTGCCTTGCCAAATGGAGGAAGAATGAGATAAAGAAGGAGGCCTTGATGTTGATGCTACTGCTCGAGGTCTTCAAGACTTTTTTTAAAAAATTCAAAATATCCCATCTTGTTGAAACTTTCAAATTCAGTGGAATGAGTGGCAAGAGAGAGGATATGAAGAAAATGAAGTAATATGTAAGCTTTAAGAAAGCTAGCTATGGAGGTCCAGAGTTTAGGGTTTTTGGCGCGTCTGATTTCATGGCTGCAGCAAAGCATAGAGTGGATTATTTTGAACAAGATTTGGTGAGAATAAAGCTTAGATGTTAGGCTTCATTTTTCCCCATGAGAAATGATAAATTCGTGTATCGCAGGAGGAGAAGAACAGTATGACTAGAGGAGGCATAGTTTTGGACCAGCGATGGCAAATTTCTATAATGCCAGCTCCTACAATGTGCAATGTTGACATTTGACATGATGAGGAGGAGAACTTGAAGTCGCAGAACAACTCTCTTAAAGAGAGAAAGTTGACGTAGGATCTAGTTGAGGAGATCCAAGGGCTCAACCAGAGGTGGGTGTAGGTTGGCTATGGCAGACACAATGTCAAGTTGAAGATGAAGTTGGAAATGGAGTCATGAGTCGAATGTGAATTGAACAGATATGACTAGAGGTGAAGAGAGGATAGGAGAGTAGTGTATGGAGCTATGCCATGCTCAGCTATGCTCTAATACCATGTTAAAAAACATGGATCTAGAGCATGGCAGGAGCTGGAGGATGAAAGATGAAGACAAGAGTCATGTTGACATAGGCAAAGAGAGACCAACTGTTGCACCAGTGAATTATGTTCCAAGATAGATTAGCTTGGACTCACAAAGACAATCTTGTGTAATGGACTAACACTGACAAGGCACTAAGTGAAAGTACAAAGCATCATGATATTGTATTCATTCCATAATCAAGTACAATGATTTATAGAAATTGGGTTGTTCCACTCTCCTCACTATGCATATGGGATTCAAGACATCTCTTCTTGGAGCATACATCATTTGTTATTTCTCAACAAGGTGGGTCTCAGTATTTCAAAAGAAGAGATGTCGATCTTGCATGACATTTTGAAGGATAACTTGGATGTGTTTGCATAGTCCTATAAAGATCTAAAGGGGACTTATCCTACGGTATATTAGCATCACATCAACCTAGAGCTTGATGCCAAGCCCATGAGGCAAAGACAAAGGTGTATGTACCCAAATTACTTAGCCCTAGTGAAAGCCGAATTGTTGAATCTTATTAAAGTTGAGTTTATCTATCTAGTGGCCAATAGTGAATGGGTTTCGCCAATCGTGCTAGTATCCAAGAAGAATGGAAAGCTGTGAATATATGTGAACTTCCAAAAGTTGAACTCCAAGACTAAGAAGGGTCATTTTTCTATCCCTTTCAGAGACAAATTGTTATACACACTGGCTAGACATGAACTCTATTCCCTCTTGGATGGATTCAATGGATATAATCAAGTCCAGATCACAAAAGAAGATCAATCCAAAATAACCTTTACAATAGAATAGGGAACATATGCTTACAAAGTGATGTCATTTGGGCTTTGTAACACTCCTGCTACCTTCCAAAAGAGTGATGATGGTCGAATTCCAAAATCATCTGCATGATTTCATTGAGGTATACCTAGATGACTTTTGTGTCTATAGCCTAATCCATGAGAATTGGGGACACTTAGAGTAGTGATTTGAGGCAGATATCAAGAGTGTGGGATCTCTCTAAACCCAACAAATGCATCTTTGGAGTCTCTTCAGGATTTATTTTGGGCAACATTGTCTTTGTACAAGGGATAGCTATAGATCCCACCAAGATCAAGAAGATTGCAGCTTTAACAATGCCAACCAACCTCAAATAATTGAGGGGATTCCTTGGCCATGTGGGCTATTATAAAAGGCTCATTGCACACTTTGCAACAAATGCATCCCTCTTGCATAAGCTCTTGAGGAAAGATGTAGAGTTTACATAGACTGCTGATTGTGACAAAGCATTCAACACCCTAAATTAGTGTTTGATTGAAGCACCCATTTTGCAATCTCCTAATTGGATGAAGAATTCCATGTGCACATTGATGCATTTGTAAAAGGGTCAGGAGCAGTCTTATGCCAAAAAGGTTCCTCAAAGTTAGATCAACCTATCTATTATGCAAGCTAAAAAGTAACTACTTGAGAAAGAAACTACATAGTGACACAGCTCGAATGCCTAGCAATGGTGCTTACCTTGGAGAAGTTTTGACACTATCTATTAAGAAGTTTCGACACTACCCATTGTCAATGCACTTCAAATTCTATGTGGACAATGAGGCCATGTTCTTCTTGGTGAACAAAGCAGATGTGAAGGGAAGAATAATGAGATAACTCCTTCTGTTCCAAGATTTTGACTTTGAAGTTTTTACCAAACCAACTCACTCCCATGTCCTAGCAGATCATCTATCGTGAATTCCTCAGAGCGACAAAGAGGAGCAGGATGACCCAAATCTCCTTGATGCTTCCCTCTTTCTAGTTAAAACAGTGACCCCATGGTACGTAGACACAACCAACCTCTTGGAAACTCAACAATATCCTCCTAGTATCTCTAGCCCCATGAGAAGAAGAAGCTTATGTTGGAATCAACCCCCTACACCCTATTAGGTGGAGCTCTACACAAGAGAGGCTGTTGAGATATCGAGCTCCACTCGTGATATGCCAGGGTGACCGTTGTGCATTTATGTCACCGACTTGTCAGTTGTAGATGCGGTTGGTACACCGCCCATGAATAATAGCTACATGATAGCTATCCTTATCTACTCTAGTTCGTGGCTCAGTTAGTATGCCACCTTAGTTAGTTGAGTTTGGTTTGAGACCCATATATAGGGTTCTTCTATTTCTTTGTACTTGAGTTCTTTTTTGCTTCCACAACTAAGAAGAGGAAAACTGTTTTCAGCCTCCACCCTTGTGTGTATTCCCCCATTGTGCAAGCAAGAAAGCTACAAGTGAGACTCCTTCCTTCTCTCCCACAATCTTGACATGGTATCAGAGCCTTGTTCGTGGTAAGGAGCTCAAGGAAGCAAGCCAAGCTCGTGGTGTTCTGGTAAGAGGAGCAGTGTTGCTTTCATTTTCTGTTTTGGGAGCAAGTCTCTGCAGGCAGCACAGCCGGAAAGTGCAAGAGTGCATTGTCTCAGGTTGAGACGCCCTTCGCCGCGATTTTTGATTTGAGGCCATTTCGGGGCCTGTTTTGGAGGCGGAAGTTTTCTGCACGCACTCAGGAAAAGGCCCTGTTTTATGCTGTGCAACCACTGTTCTACAGGTCGGTGAACAATTACCACAGAAATTGCATCGTATGCTTGTGTGCAGAGACATTGGGAGTTACAGAATCATCCTTGGTTCCTGTTTATGCAAAATCGTCACTAGGAAGTGACTGTGTGGTCAAATACCACTTTCGTTAGTTTTGCAGATTTGCCTTTGTGAGGCTGAAGCTGTGTTCTTTGCAGTGACAGAATTTTTTGCAGTGTTCTGTAATGGCGTCTGATTCTCTCTCATAGATTATCACTGAAAAGCTTGACAAGAACAACTTCCAAGCATGGAAGTTTAGAATGACGAATTTCCTTATGGAAAAAGGATATTGGGAATTTGTTGCAGGAAATGAAGAAGAACCAGTTCTTCCTGATGTTCCCAATCAACAGCAAATGCAGGCATTTAAAGCATGGCATGAGAGAGCCAGGAAAGTTATGTACTGGCTGTCTATCAGCATTTCAGACTCTATGATTGTGCATATTCAAGATGCAAGTATGCCAAAGGAGGCATGGGATACTTTGTCAAAAATGTATAGCACAAATACGCAAGCCAGGAAAATGCAGCTCAAGCAAGAGTTGCATAATGTGCAAAGAGAAAGTATGAGCATCAATGACTACCACATGAAGGTGAAGAAGATTACAGATACACTTGCTTCCATTGGGTCGCTAGTGGAAGATGATGATTTAGTTTCCGTGACCTTGAATGGTCTAGGAAAGGATTATGCACAGTTCCGAACATCCATTTCTGTCCGTGAAAGATTTCCTGATTTTGAGGAGTTGATTGCTCTTCTAATTTCTGAGGAGCAGAGAAATGGTGGTGCATCCTCTTCAGGAGGAACTTCAAAAGAAGCTGTCTTCTACTCAAATGGTGGAAGAGGTAGAGGCAGAGGTAGAGGAGGCCGTGGTAGAAATCAGAATATGCAGCAAACTCAAGAAAACCAGTCCGATGGAGGAGGACGTGGTAACTCTAGAGGCAGGGAGAGCCAAAGAGGTCGTCGTGGATGGCAAAGAGGCCAAAATGCAAACAGTAATGTTGAATGCTACTACTGTGGTAAAATGGGTCATATGGCTAAAGACTGCTATAAAAAGCAGAATGACATCATGAATGGAAAACTGCAACAAGGGAATTATGCATCTTCTAGTAGACAGGGTGATGACAGAAATGAGCATTTGTTTATGGTGCAGCACATGAAAAATTCTGTGACAAGTGCAGAAGAAAGCAATGATGTATGGTATGTTGACTCAGGTGCATCAAACCACATGATAGGTCATGCAGAATGGATGGAGGATGCAAGGAAAATGGAAAAACCAGGATTTGTGGAGACTGGTGATGATACTGCACATCCTATTGTGCAGATTGGAAAAATTCCTTTGTCTATGCAGGATGGGAAAAAGAAATACCTGTCCAATGTATTTCATGTCCCGAATATAACCAAGAATCTGGTTTCTATTGGTCAAATGGTTGAGCAGGGCTTGCAGGTCAGATTTAATCCTCATGGATACTTTGTTGAGGATATGAAAAATAAAGGTCGCTTGATAGCAAAAGGAAAGAAGAAGGGCAGAATGTTTACGTTGGATGCAGATATGTCTGAATTGAGTGCAGCAATGTTTGCACATGGGACCGGTGTAGTTGCAGATATTGATATCTGGCATAAACGCATTGGTCATGTTAATGTACAACGACTTAAATCAATGCAGGCCCAAAATATTGTTGTAGGATTGCCTAAATTCAAGGTTGCAGAAATGCATAAGGTATGTGAAGCCTGTCAATTTGGAAAGCAGGCAAGGAAACCATTTCCTAGACATGTTCAAGAGAGTAAGAAGCCATTGGAATTAATCCACTCTGATGTGTGGACTACTAAAGCTGCATCTCTTGGAGGCTGTCATTATTTTTTCAGTTTTATTGATGACTATAGCAAAAAAGTTTGGGTGTATTTTACGAAAAAGAAAAGTGAAATTTTTGGGCATTTCAAAACTCTTAAAGCTATGGTTGAAAAAGAAAAAGGCCTGCAAATAAAATGCCTAAGGTCAGATGGAGGAGGAGAGTACCTCTCAAATGAGTTTGCAAGGTTCTTGCAGGAGCATGGCATAAAGCAGCAATATTCATGTAGTCATACCCCACAACAAAATGGAATTGCAGAAAGAAAAAACAGGCATATTGGAGAGGTATTTCGTGCCATGCTCAACGAAAAAGACTTGCCAGATTTTTACTGGGCTGAAGCAGTTGCTACAGCAGTCTATATAATGAACAGGACTCCCACTGCAGCAATACATGGGATGACTCCAGAGGAGAGGTATACTGGTAGGAAACCAGATATTTCTCATTTGAAAATTTTTGGTTGCATTGCCTATGTACATGTGCCAGATGAGTTGAGATCCAAGTTGGATCCAAAAGCTGAGAAGTGCATCTTTATTGGTTACTCTCTGCAGCAAAAAGGGTATAGATGCTATAACCCTTCTACTCGTAAGTTTACAGTGAGCAGAGATGTTGTTTTTGATGAGATGAGTAGCTGGTATAAACTAGTAAATGTGATTGATGATGTAGATGCACAAAATGGTAATGCTGCACAGAATTCACAGTAGCAGTCACAAAATATTAGTGGACCTGGAGCGTCCTCTAGCAGTGGTTCACTTTCTTCGCCATGGACAGGCAGATTGAGATCAGGAGAATCTTCTCAAAGCAATGCAGATAGTGGTATGCAGGTATCACGAAAATGAAAAGAGAAGGTTGATCAGCCCATATTTGATGTGAATGCAGGTCACTCTTATGTGGATGGTGAATCCAGTGGCTCAGAACAGAGCATTGATGATGAGTTGGGTATTCCTTCTATTGTTACACCTGGAGTAAGGAAGACCACGGATGTTTTGAGAGCACCTGGGAGTGAACCTACGTTGCGCAGGTCTACGAGAGCTAGGTATCCTGTGGATAGGCTGAAATATGATGGATTTACAGCCATTCACTATGCATATATGGTCAAAGTGATACAGGAACTAGAACCCACTTCTTTTGAGCAAGCCATGGGAAAAGAAAAATGGGAGAAAGCCATGGATGAAGAAATGGATGCCTTGGAGGCAAATGCTACATGGGAGTTAGTACCTTTGCCTAAAGGTAAGAATGCAATTGGCTGTAAGTGGGTTTATAAGGTGAAGCACAATGCAGATGGTTCTGTGAATAGATACAAGGCAAGATTAGTAGTCAAGGGGTATGCACAAACATATGGCATTGATTATGAAGAAACATTCAGTCCGGTTGCAAGGATGGCAACCGTAAGAGCAGTCATTGCTATGGCTGCATCAAAGGGATGGTCTTTACATCAAATGGATGTAAAGAATGCCTTCGTGCATGGTGATTTGCAAGAAGAGGTCTATATGGAGAAGCCACCAGGTTATGTGTATGCTGTTCATCTTGAGTTTGTTTGCAGGTTGAAGAAAGCCTTGTATGGCTTGAAGCAACCACCTAGAGCATGGTCTGACAAGATAGGACAGTATCTTGTCACTATTGGCTTTCAGATTTCCAAGGCAGATTTCTCACTTTATGTGAGAAAAACAGAGAAAGGTATTATGCTACTTGTCATTTATGTTGATGATTTGATTATGACACGTGACAGTGATGAAGATATCCTTCATGTGAAAATGCTATTGAAGCAGAAGTTTGAGATGAAGGATTTGGGAGAGCTGCGTTATTTCTTGGGCATTGAGGTGATTAGATCACCAAGTGGGATACAGCTCTTGCAGAGGCAGTATGGATTGGACATGCTGTCCAAGTATGGGATGACAGGCTGTAAGCCTATTTCAGTTCCTTTGGAGCAGAATGTGAAGCTGAGCACAGATGCAGGTGAGCTTCTGGAAGACCCTACTATGTACAGACGCATAGTAGGAAGCTTGATTTATATGACTATTACCAGGCCAGATTTGAGCTATGCTGTTGGATTGGTAAGTCAGTTTATGCAGGCTCCAAGGAAACCGCATTTGGATGCGGCTAGACGCATACTCAGGTATGTGAAGTCCACATTGCAGTATGGACTATTTTATGAGACTGGGGTTCAGATACAGCTGCATGGATACACTGATGCTGATTGGGCTGGTAGTATTTCTGATAGACGATCTACCATTGGATATGTGTTCTCTTTTGGGAGTGCTGCAGTCACTTGGAGCAGCAAGAAACAGCCTACAGTTGCCTTGTCGAGCACAGAGGCCGAGTACAGGGGTGCAGCAATGGCTGCATGTGAGGTAGCTTGGTTGCATAAGCTACTTTATGATATGCATCAGCCTACAGATGGGCCAGTTGTCATTTATTGTGACAACATGAGCAGTATACACTTGGCAAATAACCCAGTCTATCATGCTAGAACAAAGCACATTGAGGTGCATTATCACTATGTGCGGGAGAGGGTTTTACTAGGTCTTATTGATCTAGTTTATGTCAGCACAGAGGATCAGGTAGCTGACATATTTATGAAGGCATTGGGCGCAGAGAAGCTGCGCAAGTTCAGAGACCTGCTTGGTGTGCAGGAATTGGGATTGAGCTCGAGGGGGAGTGTTGAGATATCGAGCTCCACTCATGATATGCCAAGGTGACAGTTGTGCATTTATGTCATCGACTTGTCAGTTGTAGATGCGGTTGGTACACCGCCCATGAATAATAGCTACATGATAGCTATCCTTATCTACTCTAGTTCGTGGCTCAGTTTGTATGCCACCTTAGTTAGTTGAGTTTGGTTTGAGACCCATATATAGGGTTCTTCTATTTCTTTGTACTTGAGTTCTTTTTTGCTTCCACAACTAAGAAGAGGAAAACTGTTTTCAGCCTCCACCCTTGTGTGTATTCCCCCATTGTGCAAGCAAGAAAGCTACAAGTGAGACTCCTTCCTTCTCTCCCACAATCTTGACAAAGGCAAGGACGAAGTACTGCACAAATGTGTACTAGGAGATGAGATTGGAGTAGTGCAAAAAGCATATCATGAGGAGCCATGTGGAGAACACTTTGCAAGAACATGCTAGAAAGGCCTTACTCGCAATATACTAGTGGTTGAATCTCCACAAGGATGCCTATGACTAATACAAATGTTGTGATGCTTGTCAGTGGATGGGAAAGCCTATCAAATCTAGTGGTATACCACTACAACCCATCCTTCCCCTAAGGCCATTTGAGAAATGGGGAATTGACTTCATTAGCCCATTGATCCACCAATTAGAGAGAAGCACAACATATACATTTTGGTCTCTACAAACTAGTGACGAAGTGGTGTGAAGCCAAAACTCTTAAGTAGAATGATGGCAACATCATGGCTTTGTTCTTGTACAAGAACATCATTATCCATTTTGGCAATACTTCAGTAAACTAACAAGATCAAGTCCATGCCTTACTACCCTAGAGCCAATGGTCAAGTCAAAGTTACCAATCGCATCCTTTGCTCAATCTTGACAAGGATGATTATTGCACATTATCGTGATGGGGAGGATGATCAACTTACAAAGACCCTCTAGGCATATAGAACCTCCCATAAGGTTGCTATAGGACAAACCCCTTTCTAATTGGTGTGTGGTACAGAAGTCATTTTCCTTGTTGAGTTTTAGAGCTACCCTCTTTGCACGTGGCTAGCAAAGAATGCCTAGGCAATGATGAGTCCCTATAGCGCTGCCTCCTATACCAGGAATGTTTGGACAAGACTCATAGAATGGCCCTACAGTTTATGGAAGCCACACAGGCATGACAAAAGGCCTATCAGGACAACTTCATCAAACATAAGGAATTTAAGGAAGGTGACTTAGTCCTCGCCTATGACTCAAGATTTTGCAAGTTCCCAAGAAAGCTCCAACAACGATGGATGGGCCCCTATAAGGTACTTGTTGCCAATCCTAATGGCTTTGTTCATATACAGGCCGCCATGGATGCCTTTGATGATCCTTTCTTAATTAATGCCTATTTCCTAAAGAAGAATTACCCTCCTTGGGGATCTTGACAATCATCCCCGATAGCCCCTTCATTCCTTGCATGTCGATCACTAGCGCTTTGCCTATTGCTCTTGATAGCCCTCCTGCTTATCTTGATGAGGAGGCCTTATTCTTCTAGCCCCTCATAGCCACCTCTCAACTCTCCTTTGTTCCCTTCCCACATGATCCAGCAAAGGTGGTGAGGATAATTCTGCCACATGGTGTTTCTGCCATTTCTTTTTTTTTAACAAAGAGAAAAAATATAATAATATATATCGGTCATGGGAGAAAAGGATGTGGGTGTCTATCATGCCAACCTATTATTTGAGAAAATGTGAGAACACCCTTGGGAGTAGGAAAAAAGAAAAAAAATGAAAAAAATAAAAAAAAAAGTTATGGGAGAAAAGGAAGCAACATGTCATAACATGCCTCGTTCCAAGAAAAGGTGGTAAATGCCCCTGGATAGGAAGTTAGCTGTGAAAAACATGGCAACACCCTATAGTCCAGATTAGTTGAATCATTAGTTAACCTTTCAAGATGCAGTTCTAAAGTTGCATCCCTTGGTACATTGTATTCTGCCACTCCATCAGTGCATCTAACTCCTACAACAATAGATGACATCTTTCACCTACAAATTGAAGTTCTAGATCTATTGGCTACCTCCTTGGATACACCTCTTTATCAACCGCTACGAGTTGACATCATCAACCAAATTATGATGTGAGCTTTCATCCTAACTAGATGGGGATTTCTACATGGGTTGCCCTCTAAATTTATCAGATGAGTGCGAGACAGAAGGTGGGGTGAGTGACCAATCTTTGCCCTTTAAATCCAATAGAAAGGTGAGATTTGTGAATGGAGTGTTGCATGCAGGGGTTGGGCCGCTCAATGCACAGAGCACGATATGTTCCTGCACATGGCACTATAAGGCTCCATGGCCTTTCTTCTTGCACTTATGCCGACACCACAGGGGGGATGCACTACTGCACAATCAATTGCACACAAGGCATATAACCTTCGCGTAGGTGGTGTTGAGAAATGACAAATGATGTATGCTCCAGGAAGAGATGACTTGAATCCCATATGCACAGAAAGGAGAGTGGAACAACTGAACTTCTATAAAGCATTGTACTTGACAATGGAATGAATACAATATCATGATGCTTTGTACTTTCACTTAGTGCCTCGTCAATGTCAATTCATTACACAAGATTGTCTTTATGAGTCCAAGCTAATCTATCTTGGAACCTTATTTGCTTGTGTAACAATTGGTCTCTCTTTGTATATGTTAACATGAGTCTTGACTTTATCTTTCATTCTCCATAACTCCTGCTATGCTCTAGATTCGTGTTTATAACATGGTATCATAGCTCAATCGAGCATGGCACTAATCCTCCAGCTTCATTTCACTCTTATCTAGTTCAGCTTCAGCTTAGTTCACACAAGTCTAGAACCCCATCTCCTACTCTTTCTTCTCACTACCCTACTTGGCAGCTATAGCCAACAGACTGCACCTACCTTCAGTTGAGAACTTAGATCTCATCATACAAGAGATTTTAGCTTGAGGTGTCTTCTGGCAAACTCTTCCTCTGCTCCTAGTGCAGCTTCCTATCACATCAAAGTGTGACATTGTTCACCGTGGAGCCTGGCATTACAAGAATTCGACCTCCTTGTCTCGGCTGCGCCCTGTGACAGTCGTACAGTCTGCGTTACCTGTGGAGACTACAATTCGTCCTGCCTATATGGGGCATTCAAAGCCTATACTATAGGCTATCCTCCATCCAATTCTTGGCTCGAATGGCTGCACCTATCTCCTACGAAAACAAAAAAGTCAGGGCTGTCTAAAACCCTAAACAGTGGAATCCATATCCAGAAACTTAAAAAGCTTGGCAACCTTGTTTTTTTATCACTGCCATCATCAATAGTGACTTTGATCACTCTGACATTATCTCTAGAGCCTATTGCATATCTGGAAGTGCCCAATGAAGTTCAAAGATTACCTACCAACATTGAGCCAAATATCAAGATCTTCAAGACATAGTATTTAACACCATATTGGGGAATATGGGAATTTCCCATAAGTTTGGGACACATGGTCAAATCTTTGCATTTGTCATAACTTGAACACTATAACTCCAAATCGAGCGCTCTATAGCTCAAAAGATTCCATTTTCAAGCACTTTCTAATGATAGGTCACATCATATGGTTTTGAGAAACTTATGGGCATGTTATCCGGGTGCCACCCTTTTAGTATTCAAAAAATGGGAATTGGGAGATTCCCAAACTCACTAATATTATGTTATTTATTGATACTCAACTAGTGCTTCTTGGCACTTAGCGCTTTATCTTAATCAAGAGTAACTCATCTTATGATTTCATTTCAGTTGGTTCAAAGCCTATTTTGAGTCTATAATGATTTGAAATTTTGAACCAATTCTTTGTAAGTCTCAATCTCATTGTAAAGGACAAACACAATTCGAATGTCCTCGTGGTAAGACCTCCTTCTAAGATGACTGAGCTGGAGCAGATATCAAAGTTCAATGGTGAAGGCTTCCATACCTGGAAGGAGAAAACCATTTACCATCTCATGAGGAAAGACCTCTAGGATCTCTTTGAGGAAGATGATGCAGATGACAAGAAAGAATATGCTAAAGAGGAAGATGTTGCAGAAGACCAGCCTAAAACAAAGGCATGGAAGAAGATGAACAACAAAGCTCTAGGCATTATTGCCTAGGGTCTATTATATGATGTATTACACCACATCTCTGGCATCAGGGATGCAAATAAGGCATGGGAAGAACTTGACAAGATCCTTGGTACACAAGCAAAGAACTCAAAGGTAAATTTACTCATGAATTTTTATAAGTTGGATGTTAAAGATAGTTTGTCTAGGACCGTATACATCAATAAGTTCAAAAGCCTTAAGACTCAGCTTGCAACTCTTAAAAAGAACATTGATGAGGACGAGGCAATAACAGTGGTACTTGCCCCCAGTGTTAATCATGAACCATATGAGAACCTTGTTTCAACACTAAGTAATGTTCCCAGTCTCTCACTTAAGGATATTGAGCACTCTCTTCTTGATGAAGAGAACAAATAGAAGAACAAGAATGCAAAAGATGGTATTCCATCATCTAGGGAAAATCTCTTATACAGCAAAGGAGCTGATGGACCCAAAGGAAGAGGTCGAGCTTTCAACACTGACAACAAAAGTTGGATGACATGTCATTATTGTGGTCATCCTTTTTTTTGCACATGATTTGTGTCTCTATGTTCCAAAAATTAAGGATCAGCTCTTTCATTGCATTTGTTATTGGATTGACTTGTGTTGTTGCTTTCAACATGTAACCAATCACCATATTCTATCATAGGTATCTATAGGAGTGTCAAATTGTGACTTGGCCAAGTAAAAGTTCCACTTGGGAACTTCTGTATTTGAAAAGCCATCCTTTTCTTTTGTGCACAACTTGTGTCTCTATTTTCCAAAAATTAAGGGTCAGCTCTTTCATTGCAAATTTTGTTATTGGATTGACTTGTGTTGTTGCATTCAACATGTAACCAATCACCATATTCTATCATAGGTATCTATAGGAGTGTCAAATTGTGACTTGGCCAAGTAAAAGTTTCACCTGGGAACTTCTGTATTTGAAAAGCCGTCCTTTTTTTTTTTGCACACGACTTGCGTATCTATTTTCCAAAAATTAAGGGTTAGCTCTTTCATTGCAAATATTGTTATTGGATTGACTTGTGTTGTTGCCTTCAACATGTAACCAATCACCATATTCCATCATAGGTATCTATAGGAGTGTTAAATTGTGACTTGGCCAAGTAAACGTTTCATGTGGGAACTTCAAGGAATCGAAAGAGCTCCATAGGGATATTATATCTTTGTTTGAGCTCATGAACATATTGAGTGCACTCTTCTTAGAAAACAACTCCTCCTTTGAGTTTGGCTACTTGATGAAAGTGATAATATTGAGAATGTTAGATACTAGTATGCTTTGAACCTCACACACCTCTCTTGTACTATGACATTCTAATCCTTACAAGATGATAAAGAACTAAACCAAACTCTCTTACTTGACCTCTCCCCCATTGTATTGTGGTCATGCATTGAAATATTTCACCACATCTAATGATATTCTTCATTTGGAATGTTCATCAAAAGCTACTCAAGTCTATGCTTATGTCATTCTTTCGGTGATTTATTTTCTTTGTGGCTTTGGACTCCCAAAGATTTTGATGTGTTGGGAATGAAAAGAAAAGAGATATAAAGATCACCTAAGACCCAAATAAGTAAATGCTCCAAAGTAGCAAAAGTCATTGCACACCCTCAAGTTGAAAAAGAAAAAAAAACAATGAAACAAGGATCATCATACACATATTGAAAGCACACACATTCAATCAAGGCCTCCTTGTAGCTCAGTCCAAGATACGACATCACAAAGTTTGTGGCCACAATCAATGGAGCATAGTATATAAGGGCCTGTTTATGGTACAAGTCACTTCTTTGTGAATTTGATGTCTGTCACTTTGAGACGAAAATTGTGGCACATATAGTGTGCTAAGAACTTGCTAGGAATATGGTTATGTGTGAAAATTATGTGTTAAGAATGTGCTACGAACTTACTAGTGGTGTGCTATAAATGTGCTAGTAGTTTGCAGATAATTTGTTGCCTAAAAATTGGCACAAGCAAGGATACCCAGTGTCCAATGACACCTAGTGTGAGTGTGATGCAAGTAGTCTTCAATGAAAATCAACCTTGGGGTGCGCTAGGTGATCTCCCACTCTTCTGGATGGATGTGTCTGAAAAGAGGCAGCGTAAAGAGTAAGATATGCACTTTCCTCTTTAGAAATGTCTAGAAAACAAATGATGGATTGTTGACTTGAACAACCATTTTTATTGGTGTCACAAGCATCCATCGTAACTCCAACATGAGCATTTTCATGATGATCACGCAAGCTAATGTTTTTTAGATTAACCTTTTTTACAAGCTACACAAAATCTGAGATTAAGGAAATTATTCGCAAAGTGACATGAACCGCAAAATTTTAAGACTTGCATATATAATCTTACTTCCAAGTTTTTTCTTCCCTACATTGATTATCAAGAAATATCCAAATCAAATGACAATGGAATGTGGGGCATACATTGCTAGAAAAGTAAGATAGCCCTAAGTAGATGTGGCCACCTATATCATCATTCAAAGAATCCATAAATATGATTAAGAAACTATCATAAACTTACAAGTCACTTCCTAGACCTAATTTAGAAGTTTAGTAAGCATTAATTTTACTCCAATCCTATGCCTTTTCAATCTTCTTCTTGTTAAACTTTATTAAGTATGAGATTTGAGCCTCGACAATTGATTCGAGAAAATATTGATCCCACGTGCTAAGACAGTAAGACTTATTTTCAAGTTAACGCTAGCAAAGTCCATGCTGTGGTAATGTGAATAGGACATTTGCATTAAAACGATTAATTATGGGAGCTAGGGAGTTGGGAGGAATTTAATTTTAGTTAGCTACAACCAATAGTGGAAAGCTCTTGAGAGAGAGAGTAAGTGTGTGTGTGTGTGTGTGTTTTTCTGGGGCGGGGGGGAGGGCGGCGGTGTGTTTAAGGGATGTATTCCGCTTTATCATGGAAACGTTTCAATGGAAGCCTTAGAAGGCAAGAGTGCGGCGAGGGGCGCCGCTTCTAATAATAGAGCGAGAGCTAGCTGGCTTTCAGGCTACCACTCCCCTGTGTTTGGAACAATGTCCTTGACGGGACCAACGGTGCCTTCTTCCGCGGCGACCAGGTAGATCATGAGGTAGCCAGGGGTGAGGGGAGAATCCTCGATGACGTAGAGGGCGTTGTCCACCTCCAGGAGAGCGTTGACGGTGCGTATGTTGTGGAGGAGGTGGGCCCCGGTCTTCAGCGCCACCCGTGCGCCGGGCGCGATCACTGGCCCCACGCTCGGTGCCGTGTTGTTGACGCTGAGAATCGCAGGTAGATCCGAGGAGTTGTGCACTGTCACGTCAGCGACTGCGGCCTCCTGCATCATCACCATTGACAGCACTAGTATTACCGTCGCGGTGGCCACCATCCTGGATGATGATGAATATCCCGCTGACATGTTGTTTGCGACGGCCGTGGACGTCAACCCGCGACCTGAAGTAGCTCTGATATTTCACTCGCACCACTAATCAAGTCTAGAGCTCTCTCTCTCTCTCTCTCTGTGACCCAGGCCACCCCCCTCCCCCTCCTCATACCGCTGCAGCATCTGCTGGCCATTACAGCTGGCCTTGTGAATCACGAGCCCGCAAGAATTACGCTTCGAATCGTAAAGCTTTACGAGCCCCCTCCCTCTCCCCCTCCTCATACCGCTGCAGCATCTGCTGGCCATTACAGCTGGCCTTGTGAATCACAAGCCCGCAAGAATTACGCTTCGAATCGTAAAGCTTTACGAGCTACGACACCGAAGAGATCTTCTTAAGAACTCAAAATTGATAATCTAACACGGCTCTTGGGCATATATCAAATACATCACCCCTCTTATCAGCCGTGATTCTGTTGCTATGCATAGTTGGACTTGTGCTTTGTGCACGATTGGTTCATGTTCTCGACCACAATCGGATCCGGAATTATCATGGGTGTACATATAGTGACGACACGATCCATTCTTTAAGCCCTTCACGTTTTCAAAGTTTGGACATGTGCAATCACCTTTTCGCAAAATTTGATGGCCAGTTGTAGATCTATAATACCTGTGTAGTCTCTTTCGGTTTTTTCAATCTAATGGAAATTCTAACACGTGGAAACTCGTGATGTTATGTTCAATCGGCACTTGTGGTACAATTTATTTCCTTTATAAATGAGAGTGTTAAAACTTAAGTTTCCAATAGGGGAGGGAGCATTAATTCTTTGGGACATGGTTAGGCTTTAGGTGGGGGATTAGGGTAGGGGGTCTTAACCTTTTTCAAATTTTAATGCTTTGGCCCGAGGGGGGACATTAAGTATTTGGTAGGTGGTTAGGGTTCATATTAGGGATTAAGTCAAGGGGTTTGACATTTTAGGGACCGCGGGGATAAAATTGATGGGGAAGAGCAACTAGGGTTGTTAGATGGGGCAACTAAGTTTAGGAGGTTAGTGTTTTGAGAGGAGCTAGGGTTTGGGTTTGATTTGGCATTGAGGGTCATGACTTGAGTTTTGGTGGCATTGGCAAAGAGGACATCAAGACTTAAGAAGATTAGTCTTTTCAAAGTGGGAATTAAATTTTGGTGGGAGTCACAGAGAGAGAGAGAGAGAGAGAGAGAGAGAGAGAGAGAGAGAGAGAGAGAGAGAGAGAGAGAGAGAGAGAATCATGCTACAACAATGCCTCACATCTTTAGTAGAATGATTAGACGTAGATGCACAGTTATTCTTCTAGAGAAGTTTGGTTGGGCAGGAAAGCCTAAGAAATGGCTACATTAATAATAAAGTATATATTGGACCTTAAGTCCAAAATAAAGTATGTTGATCCATACCCAAGCATATAACATCACACATTATAACTCATTGGGTATATTAAATAATTACACATAACTCTTTGTTCATGTATACATGCATATATTAAAAGTTGAAGTATGCATACGACTCAATGCATTACAACATATATCCCTATGATTGTAAGGAAACATGCAACCTATGATACAATGTAAGCTTCAAGATGACGTGCTTCCAAGCTTGCATGGCATTTATGATTTGGGAAAGCAACATGTAAACCAGCCTATAATTTGAGTGGACATTGTTGATAGAGGTATCGATGGCTTAGAGTGTCAAGACGCTGAAGAAATTATGAGACCATTGTTTGTGTTCCCTCACCTGCATTGTGAGGTCCAAGTATTCATGAGTCACTAATCTATAGCACCATATGACTTACTAAATAAAACTACAATATAAAAATATATAGCATGATCTTTTTTCCACTATGTCTGAAGCAAATCGATTGATTTTTACATGTTATATTGGCAAGTTTACCAAGGTGACTATATTTGGGAAAGTGCTCTTATCTTATATGGACCCAAGTATTCCGATAAATAAGGCACCAAAGTCACTACAAGGATATGGAGGTATAGTGATGGTGGTTTCTGACGGAAAATAGCGACGTCACTATTTGTGTCGCGATGCAAATAGTGATGGTACTCAGACGAAAAAAACATAGGCCGAAACCCGAGCGCGTTATTTTGTGCGCTATTTTGTGCGCATATACCAAAGAGAGAGCGAAAGGGAGAGTGAACATCTTGCATTTGAGAGGGAGAGAAAGAGAGAAAGAGGGAGAAAGAAAGCTTCTCACCACCGCCGCCATTCGTGAAGAAGAGGAGGAAGTGTATGGAGAGCGAAGAGGAGCCGCCGTCACGAAGAGGCGCCGACAAACCCTTCTTCGAGCCTTTACAGTGAGTGCATTGTTCCTTCTTGCTTTGTTTTTGTGTTTTCTCTTTCTCTTTTACTTGTTTTTGTTAAAATTCATGTGTATTGAGAGAGGGAGAGGAAATGAGAGAGGGAGAGGAAGAGGGAGAGGGAGGGAGAGGGAGAGGGAGGGAGAGGAAGAGAGGGAAACATTAAACATAATAGGGAAAGAGAGAAAGAGAGAGAGAGGGAGAGGGAGGGAGAGAAAAGAGAGGGAAACATTAAACATAATAGGGAAGGAGAGAAAGAGAGGAAGAGGGAGAGGGAGGGAGAGGAAATGAGAGAGGGAGAGGAAGAGAGAAAAGGAAATGAGAGAGTGAGAGGAGATAAGAGGAAAAACATTAAACATAATAGGGAAAGAGAGAAAGAGAGGGTGAGGGTGAGGGAGGGAGAGGAAATGAGAAAGGGAGAGGAAGAGAGAAAAGGAAATGAGAGAGGGAGAGGAGAGAGAAAAAGAGAGAAAAAACATTAAACATAATAGGAAAGAAAGGGTGAGGGTGAGGGTGAGGGAGGGAGAGGAAGAGAGAATTTAAGGAAATGAGAGAGGGAGAGGAGAGAGAAAAAATATTAAACATGATAGGGAGAGGGAGAGGGAGGGAGAGGAAATGAGAGAGGGAGAGGAAAAGAGAAAAGGAAATGAGAGAGGAATGTTTTTAAACATAATAGGGAAAGAGAGAAAGAGAGGGTGAGGGTGAGGGAGGGAGAGGAAATGAGAGAGGGAGATGAGAGAGAAAAAACATTAAACATAATAGGGAAAGAGAGAAAGAGAGGGAGAGGAAATGAGAGAGGGAGAGGATGAGAAAAGGAAAGAAAAAACGAGAGAGAGAGAGGGAGAAAACATTAAACATAATAGGGAAAGACAGAAAGAGAGGGAGAGGGAGAGGCAGGGAGAGAGAGAACGAGGGAGAGGTCGTTGTTTTCTTGTTTTTTGTTATTATAGTAGTAGTAGTAGTTTTTTTCTTTTCTTGTTTATTGTTGTTTAGTTTTCTTGTTTTTTGTTGTAGTAGTAGTAATAGTAGTAGTAGTTTTTTCTTCGTTTCTTCTTTACTGTAGTAGTAGTAGTAGTTGTTGTTGTTGTTTTTTCTTCTTTTCTTGTTTATTATAGTGGTAGTGGTAGTGGTAGTGGTCGTGGTTGTGGTTGTGCACTATAAGAGAAAGGCCCTATAGACGCACACTGTACATGCGAAAAAGCGGGCACGTTTATAAGCACGTGTATAAGCGCATCTATTCACGCTATAAAAAACACGTCTATATATCCGCGTTGATAAATGCACTTATAGACGCGAAAATAAACGCACATATTTTTCATTTCTCATAAAGCCCCTGAATATGACCAAACCTCTTAACAGCTAGTATTTGTTTGAATAGGGCATGATTGGATTGGGCATGATTGGATGTATATACGACATAATTACACTTGGATCATAAGCTAGGACATGATATACATGTATAGGATCATACGGACATGATATATATGTATATACGACATGATATACATGTATGGGGCATATACATGCATAGGACATGATATACATTACCAACTTTACTTCTTTCTGAGTATTACAAATATACATCCAATCATTCAAAGCTAATTATATATATGTGATTTCATGCCCTATATACATCCAATCATGCCCTATACAAATGTGATTGGATAGGGCATGATGATTGGATGTATATATAGATCAAAGGTTGACTTGTGCATTTGCAATATATATATACATACATATATATATATATATATATAGAGAGAGAGAGAGAGAGAACTGATCAATACACTCACATGTCTCATTTGTTGTGCACTTAACCTAGCCATGCATGCCAATTCATAGCATGAGTAGATTGATGTAAATCAGTTGGCTTGTGCATGTGCAAGCTATTCCAATCATGTCAAGGTGCACTTATAGCTCACATATAATTTTAGATAAGGTGGACCACATGTAACCAATGTGCACATGTCCTCTTTTCATCATCTTTAGCCAGTGTGCCCACTTGTTGGTGACTAAAATAGATCATTGTAAGGATACTTTGCAATACCAACAAGCCAACTACAAATCTCTTATCTATGAAATGTATAAGTAAATTAACTTGGTTAATTTGATGAGGCCATGTTTTCCTTTCATGGACAGTGTGGTTGGCTATATTCTACTTCAAGGTTATAGAAACTTACAGAAGTCAATGGAGCATCCTAAAAATGACGATACTCTAATTACTATATCAAGTCACTTCATGTACATATGTTTGATTGATTGATGGATAATATGCCTTTCTCTATCTCTTTCATATATACCTTCATTACATTATCTCTCTCTATCTAAAAACCATTCGTGCTTTATCCACCTATTGATACTTGCATGCAATTGTAAGTGGGATGGTCTAGTAAGTCACTACATATGTGCCAATTGACTTGCCAATGTGTTATCTCTTATCCTCAAGCTTTATTATATATGTCACCACATAGGTCAATTGATTCCCTAAATGCATGCATTGATTCCCTAAATTGTTTTCTGCGCGTCTGTAAGTGCGTATAATAGGCATTATCTGCGCATATACATACGCAATTACATGCGCTTACAGACGCGCCACGCAGGTATAGAAAAACTCAAAAAATGTTGTGGCTTTCTTTTCAAACCTGTGCTTTCCTGCGTTTTTTGCGCGTTTTCTGCAGTTCGAGCTCGACATCACTATTCCTGTCTATCTATCACTTCATGAAGACAATGAGGCAAGGAAATAAGAGTAAAAAGAGGACAGGAGGAAAGAAGAGCCAACGAGTAAAGAACAAGAGCCAAACAGCAAGGAAGAGAAGAAGATTCAAGCAACTTACCAAGGGAAGGGAGAAGGAGGACAAGGAGCTTGCAACCTAGCCACCACTCGTTGAAACAAGCAAAGAAGGTGAGTTCTTCTTCTCTCTCTCAATCTTGTTTGCTTTCTCTGTCTGTTTGTCTCTCTCTTCTCTCTCTTCACATGCTGGATCTTGTCATCTATGGAGGTTTTTTTGCACGTTTTTTAAGCAAGTTTGAAAAGAAATGGTCCGACTGTGCGCGTCTGTCACAGCGAGTCCAGATGACAGTGTAGACGCAGGTATAGACGCGGAAATAGACGCTGTCGTCGTGTTAAGGGCTGAAGGTCTGTCTGCATACATGCCTCCCTTTGGCTTGTAATTTTCATTTTTGATATGTATTACTTTCAGCTAGTGCTTGCGACCATGACGTCACAAGCACTAGAACTTATAATGTAAAAACGTTTCATCTATATATATGAAATTTCGTGTTCTACATACATTGTTTTGTTTTCAGTATCCAATCTTCGAAACAATCTTTCTCTGTTTTTCCTAAGCATACAATTTGATGTTGATGGGGGCTCTCTAGTTTTTTTTTCATACCTCTGTTTTGCGCATCTATCAGCGCATCTAAATTGCAGGATAAATGCGCGTCTATTCTCATCAAAAACTTACAGAGTAAACGCGTTTTTAGACGCGTAGATACACGCGTGTATAGACGCACAATATAAATATATCCACTTTTTTATAAATATGATTATATATTTACGTAGCGCGATAATAGGCGCGCCTATATGCGCGTCTATGTGGGCATGTAACTCTGACTATAAGCGCGCTTTTAGACGCGATACGGTAGACACAGAAATAGACGCGGTAATAAACGCACCCGACATTTTTTTTCACAGTTCAAATATTACGTCTACAAACACGTCTATGGAGCCTTTTTGTTGTAGTGATGGTTATTGTAGTAGTAGTAGTAGTAGTTATTGTTGTTGTTGTTGCTTTTTCTTCTTTTCTTGTTTATTATAATGGTAGTGGTAGTAGTCGTCGTGGTCGTGGTCGTGGTCGTGGTCGTGATTGTGATTGTAGTTGTAGTCGTCGTAGTCATGGTTGTAGTAGTAGTAGTGGTTTTCTTGTTTGTTGTTGTTGTTGTTATAGTAGTAATGGTTTTTTTTGTTTTCTTGTTTATTGTTGTCTAGTTTTCTTATTTGTTGTTGTTATTATAGTAGTGGTAGTAATAGTAGTTTTTTTTCCTTTTCTTGTTTGTAGTAGTAGTAGTTGTTGTTGTTGTTGTTATTGTTGTTGTTGTAGTAGTAGAGAGAGAGATATGTTTTGTTAAAGAAAATAAGAGAGGGGGAGAAAGAGAAAAAAGAAGAAGGAATGAGAGAGAGGGAATAAACATACCACATAATAAAGAAAGAGAAAAAGAGAGAGATGGAAGGAGAGAAGATAATGAATGGATAAAAAACAAAGAGAGAATGGTGGCGAGGTTCGATGCAACACCACGAGACAAGAAACACTCCGACATACGTTAATTTGTGGGTGGGTGGGTAGAGACTTTACATATGTTAATTTTTGCTGAGTTACGAGAGAAGAAATCCCTTCTCAACAATTTAAGAAAGAAAAAATAATAATAACAAAAATAAATTGTTTGTCGTAACGTAGACAGAATGGAAAACGATGAAGGTCTTGATGTTCAAGTTGCGAGGTGTATCTTAATCAGCGTGTCCCATATCCTTGCTCTCAATGCAAGCTGAAAATTCGACAAAAACGTCGATTGTCTATAGAACACGTACGATGCTTCGGCGAGTTTCAATCTAAGATCATTGATCAGGTGATCTTGGATTTTTAGCAAATGGTAAGAAAAGTTAATATCAATCATGCATTGTACTCGTAAGCTAATTGAATACCATATACAAAAAGATTGGGTGTGGCTGGCGAATTTTCTATCCAGGGAGGTGACGTCTCGTCCCAAGGAGGAGTGCACCCTTTGCAGCCAATTAGAAGAGTTCGTGGACGTACGATGGATGGAGTGCCTGAGCCAATCCACTACTTGGAAGATACTACCCAATCTATACCGTCAATACGAGAGGATACAGACAGTCTTCTACAATCTTGGAGCCTGAGATGGAGGCAATGATTGATGCATTGATTCCCATGGATGTCGAGACTTTTGATTCGCTTAGAGAGCTGGAAGCATCCATACCATTATTTGATGGGTGCTAAGTATCTCGCCTGAAGACACTGCTTGCACTCCTAAGTGTGCAAGCAAAATACGGGTGGAGCAATGCGAGTGTGACTGAGTTGATCAGGTACCTTGTATATACGCTTCGTTGGTTTCTTTTCAACACTATCATTAAAAAAATTTGTGCTTTTTCAAGGTGCTTTATGATTTTTTTTCAGATTACTGAAGTATCATATATTACCACTTGCAAATACCATACTTGAGTCTCATGATGATGCACGACATGTTTTACAAAAGCTTCGCATGGACTACAACAGCATCCATACATGTATCAACGATTGCATACTATTTCGAGGAGAATATGAGACTATGGAGACATGTCCAAAGTGTGGTTCTCACAGGTATCGATAGGACTTGCAAGGGTAAACTATCCCTCAAAAAGTTCTTAGACACTTTTCGCTTATCCCTCGCATAAGCCACATGTTTCGTATGTCCGGCATGGCGAGCTTGACAACATAGCATGCGATGTTCCGAGCATAGATGAGGACAATATGCAAATAGAGGGGTTGATATTAGAAGGGGTGGAGGCCACCGAAAGCTTGGAGCATGTAGAGGAGCTAGCATCGGGTAACAATGATGGAAATATAGAAGTACAAGAATTATTTTTGAGAACGAGGTGGACTCATCCTTTTGTGGTGACATGTCTATCGACCTTCCAGTTTATGCCGAGTTGTGTTAGGAGATTGACATGGGACCATAGGATACTTCATACTTAGAGTATCCATTTACTCAATTCGTTGACTAATCGCTTATAAGGATACATAAAATATGCATTTTAAGTAAGATCATTTTTTTAAGATTTATATTACCGTGCTTTGTATGATTTAAATTGATTATGCTAACATCATTTTTTGTCTATGCAGGTGACCTTTTTGGATACTTAGATCATCAGGATGAGTCGAGGGATGAGCGATGAGGAGTTGTAGGATATCTTCACACGCATGTCTCTAGATCAGATGGCGAGATTCAGGGACATGGTGGACCAGGAGCTGTCTCGGACATCGTCAGACCGCTCTATTAGACCTACTTCGACGTGATCAGATGCTTTAGCTTCGAGCAGACGAGGTTGATGCTCGAAGGGAGTGCTTCAGGGTTAGGGGATGCTACAGAGATACGGATACAGTGAGCTCACAATCAACTCGGAATACAGGTGCTACTCCTCGCTCTCGTGGTGGTTCTAGAGGCGTGGCTCAAGTGGTGGCTGTGGAGGCAAGGATGGGGTGTCTCCATCTCGTCGTTCTGTTGGAGTTGCCTCACCTCCGGGATTTGTCACACCTATGGGGATGTCTACTCCGGTCACCCCGGCTTTTGCTCAGCCGTCTCGAGGTGGTATCCCTATGGGTACTACTCTGATAGATACTACCCTAGTCGGTACACCAGATGTACAGGGATCTCCTAGATATGCCTAGGAGCGTGGTCATAGGTGGTAGAGGACCCATCTTAGGCATACCCCAGAGGGGTATGCCTACCTTGTAGATGATAGGTCAGGAGCCATCATCATGAATGATGAGGGGAGGAGGGTGATGGCTCGCATGAGAGAGTTGTGCCAACAAGTTTTTTGGCACAACGTCTTGGATCATTGTAAAAACATACAGGAGGGGAGCAAGGACTACATAGTGCATGTGTGCATATATGTCACATAGACAATCAGACGCATGCAAGGTATTCAAGAGTGGGACTGCAAAGCCCAAGTGGCTAAACGCGGATGATTGGCGTCGACTGAGGGAGGAGGCTACAGATTCTCCAAGACGTTGGAGTCTGCAGCGCGAGGCAGTGAGGACACGACTAGAGGCCGGAGTGGTCCATCATCTTGGGAGTGGCGGCCACAAGAATAGTAAGTTTTTCTTTTTTTTTTGCTTGCTTATTTTTTTGCAATATCCTTTGTATTGACAATCATGTTTCTAATAGTTAGTATTTTGTTTCCTTTGCAGCACTCCATTACAAATCGCAATCCGACCGGCCTTGAGACTCGATATGCAGAGAGGCACGGTCTCACTGCATTGATTGACCAATTGTATGGATGCGGCAGCCTTGTAAGTCACTCATCTTTCTTGTCTGTAGTTACCATGTTTAATTAGAATGCATTATTGTATGGTGGAGTGATGTGTAGTTGTTTCTTTTTTTGTAGAGTCCGTTCGATGCTCCTTTGCGACGGGACGAGGTTTTCGATGGCGAGGATCTATAGCTCGCCCTTGGATCCCTGGAGTTCACACACCCTTCTTTTTTGGTCACTTGATCTATGTAGACATTTTCTATGTAGTAGTGATATCTTGCCATGATTGTACCAGTCACTTTCATTATGCGATCATGTATTTATTTCATGTATCAGTGTTATGATTTAAGTACACTTTGCCTTTATTTACATGAGCATTGTGCTTTATATATTGAAGAAAAAAACAAAACCTACACCGATACAACGATGCAACACATAAACGATAGGCGAAAAAGAGGGGTTGTGGAACCATTTAAGTGCTAAAAATGAAGTAAAGTCTGATATTTTGTTTGTGTGTGTCATGTAGGATGATAATCATTTAAGTTTAAAGAGACTAGTAGCACGAGGAAACTCAGTGCTAGCCTTTAGCAATGCAACAATAATGTACAGATTGGAAATCATTGAAGTGCTGATTTTTACACTCCACTTTGCTGATTTGTTTTAGAATAAAATGTTTGTGTATAATAAGCATCCACATTTTCATTTTTCATGCCACATGGTATAAAATCCTTAATGCATAACACTTGTATGCTAAACATTGACCAACTCTGAGAGTGTGAGGAAGTCCTTGCTGTAGGTTAGACAAGAAGTTCCTTGGGGTAAGTTAAGTGAGGAAATATCAACTCCTAGATCATTTGATAAATCAAAGAGTAGAGCTTGTACGCTTGTTCTTTATGTTGAAGCAGCACATCTTGGGGCCAATCCCCTTGATGTAGGAGAGCTGTAGTGGGACCGCGATGTTTCAACCGAGAGGTTGCCTTCTGTGTATGTGATATGAGGTATTATACCTATATGTTATGGGATCTCCCTCTGAGGAGTAGGGGAAGGAAAACATTGGACTGTGTCATGTTACAAAAGCAAAATCAATATTAGAGTTTAGTGTAGTGTGAACCTTAGATGCTGTTGACTGCGAGGCTGTGTGGAGTGTCTTGTGTGTCTTAGAGGACTGGATAGTGCTAGAGAGACAGTGTCGGGCCTATTTTAGGTTTCAACACAGGTGGTGCATTTTCCAGGAGCAACCAATAAGTGGTGGTTCTGAATCTAGGGTTTCTAGGGACCAAATAGTTGGTTTATGTCCTTTGACAAGAACCATCAAGCCAAAATACAAAAAGAGGAACGTGCTAATAGGGTTAGATGGAAGTCTGAGATTCAAAAGCATTATTCTCCTCAAAGGAGCAGCCCGATACACATAAGAGGCAAGTGTTTTAGTAGCCCAAGTGTCACATGCAGCCCTTTGAGTGCAAGAGGAAGTCCTAATACTTTCCCTCTTCCAATCAATCAACCCACTTCAAGTGGGGGTGTAGTTTTACTTACACAAACTCCTATTGCCAATCCGGTTGTAGCCATGGCACAACCCATTGCAATTCCAATAGCAAGGGCACCAGATTTACCGGCATTAGGAGCACCTTTACCCATCTTCAATGGGTTAGCAGAAGAAGATGGAGAACTCCATATTGATGAGTTTCAAAAACTCATGTTCAACTATTGAATCCAAGATGAAGGACACTTAATGATGTTCTTCAACATGACAATAAAAGGAAGCGCAACAATATGGTATCACGGTCTAGAGGCCAGAACCATAACTTCCATTGACCAATTCTTCATGGCCTTCCATAGAGAGTTTGCCCTTGAGAGGGGTGGATAGTATTGGTCATGTGTCTTAAATGTAACACGCCAAGAGCCAAATGAGAATGTCCAAGCCTATGCTAAGAAACTTATATTCACATTCCACCATCTCCACAATTGCAATATTTCCTACATGGATTAGATTTCAACATATAGGTGCAACTGAGTAGTGTCACTTTGGTAGCCGACATTGATACTGCTATTACCCAAGCAGAAGGAGTAGAGTCACAGTTGCAAGAGGCTTATGCAGCAAGGATAAATTGGAATGGAAATAATTTGGCACTGACCAATGGGAGTCAAGGGGACCCCATGTCAAATGCGAATGGAAGAGGGAGTATCATGCCAAATTTGCCTATGTTACCATCTCCTCCTAGTGTGACTATGCTATGGCTAGTCAAATGGCTCCACTAAATGTTGGAGGCCAAATAACAAAACCTAATGTTGTCCCAGTAAGTCAGTAGTGGTTGATTCCCAATCAAGTGGTTCGGTCGATAGGACGACAGATAGATGATCACGGCTATGAGTTAAGTGCCTCAAATGTCCTTGGTGAAGTTAAGGATATGATGAAGCACTACACTAATATGATTACCAAATATTATAGGTAAATAGCTGTTGATGTCAATTTCCTTAAGAAGCACCAGAATTCGATAGGGAGTCGATGCCCTTAAGAGGGTGCCCCCTCAAGATTCAATTGTAAGTGGTGTGGTGGCCAACATTTCCCTAGGAATTTTCCAAATGTCAAATGCGATATTTGAGAAAATTTTGGCCATTTAGCTGTTACTTGTTGGAGTAAGATCAATTCTCTCCAACAAGGAAGTAAACAACCAGGTCTAGTCAATCATCGCGCATAAGGGAATAATCTCCAGCAAGATGATGGACCAAGACAAATACTGCAAAGAGAAAAGGCTAATGTAGAGGAGTTTCCTTTTGGCAGTGGAGTTAACCTTATTGAGGCTATACGTGTTAATGGTGCTGAAGCTTCTAATCTAAAGCCATAATAAGAGGTCAAAATAGTAGAGAGGGTGACAAAGAAAATGTAAAACATGTTGAGGAAAACTCTAAGCAAGATGCTAGGGGAAAAAAGTCTTGAATCCTGATATGGAAGGTGGACCTCTAAGGCCTGTTGATATTAAAGTTGATCCCGAGAAGGATAAAGGATTACCAAGAAAGAAGGCAAAAGTTAACAAAGAGGCACCAAAGCCGGTCCAAAGACCAAAGAAGAGAATGGTTTGGCGAGAGAAGAGAACTTTGGATAACTACCACAACTTTGATTTAACTACAAAGTTAAATCAGACGTGAACCTCCTACAATTGATTAAATTGTCTCCAGGAGTACGCAAGGAATTTAGGAAAATCTTGCATATTGGGTACATTATAGAACCTTTGGGCAGAGCACGAGTAGGAGAAGATTGGTTTGAGCATGCTGAAAAGCATTATCCTAGGGTTCCAACATATGTGGATGGAATATTAGTGGAGCATGCTATCGTGGACACTTGATCCTCTGTCAATATCATGACTTTTGACTTGATGGGGCTAGGTCTAGAAATCCAAAAAGACGGCTCCACACTTCTTAGGATGGTTGATGACAGTCTAAGGCAATCAGAAGGTTGCATCACTAAAGTCCACGTTACTGTTGCAATCGTGAAATGCTATCTGGACTTTAAGGTGATAAGGTTTGCAGGACGTCCTAGCTATTGAGTTTTGCTAGGCAGACCATGGATCTTACGAATAGACTCTCAAGTCGATATACCCGCTGGTCGAGTGATTCTAGGTAGAGGTGCCAATCGTGTAATAGTGAATGCTTACCCTAAGTCTCCTCAGAGTGAGAGAGCTCCTTTATCCTCTATTGAACTAGAAAAAATAGATGATCCATCTAGTAGTGAGACATCATCAAGCAATGGATCTAAAGAAGGGTCCACTACAGAGGACATTTATCAAATAACTTTGAATGAGCCGATAAAGCCGTAGGGTAGGATAAGAGATGTGGATGTAATTGAGTTGGACCTTGGTATGCCAAATTATTTGCGGTCAATTAGACTAGGTTTTATGCTTAGTTTAGAAGAATGAGAGGACTATGTGTCCCTAATTCAAGAGTTCCATGACATCTTCGCTTGGAGTTATGAAAAACTTAGAGGCATTCCTCCCAACCTGGCAGTGCATACCATTCCTCTAAAGGAAGGAACTTGGCCCGTACGCATCAGAAAGTAAGGCGCATACCTTTTGAACTAAGGGATGGGTTGTTCAAGGAGCTACAAAAGTTTCAGAAAGTGGATTTTATCTTCCCTGTTCAGCATATTGAATGGTGTTCACTAGTTGTGATCAGGAAGAAGAAAAATAATCAAATGCAAATTTGCGTAGACCAAAGTGGATTTGATTACTAACCGTTGCCATTTATTGACCAAATTTTGGATCAATTAGCGGGAAGGGAAGTATATTCGTTCATGGATTGCTTTGCGGGGTATAACCAAATGGCCATTACTGAGCAAGACAAGTTGAAAAAAACATTTATTACTATCTTTGAGTATCATTGCGTACCATGTGATGGCCTTTGGTTTATGAAATGCACGTGGTTTGTGGCAAAAACACCTGAAAAGACCTCTGGTGACATCTCCCCAGAGGAGTTGAAGGTCATTATCAATGACCTAGGGGCAGCCACCATAAGAGAAAGACAGTTGATTATTTTTCGAAAGTGTTTTGAGTGTTGCAAACAATTTTGCATAGCCCTTAACCTAGGGAAGTGCGTCTTTGGGGTGTCTTATTGGCTATTGTTAGGTCATATGGTCAGTTCAATAGGGATCGCGATTCACCCTGAAAAGATCAAGATCATAGTCACCATGAGTCCGCCGCACACTCTGAAAAAAGTGCATAGCTTTCTGTCATCAGTAGGGTATTATCAGAGGTTTATCAATGCCTTGGTAGAAAGAACGTTGCCAATAACAAACCTATTGTCCTTTAATTGTCTATTTACATGGAGTGATGCTTGCAAAGTATCTTTTGATGATGTGAAGTAGGAGCTTACTAAAGTACCTATTTTAAAAGCACCTAAAAGGGGAAAAATGTTTTATATATTTTCAGCAACAATAATGCATAGTCTTAGCTGCTACTTACCCAAATTTGGGTGGAAAAATGGTACCATTTGATAGCCTTTGCTAGTCGGAAGTTGGCCATATCAAAAATTAACTACACCTATATTGTAATATTTCCACAAAAAACATTAATGATCCTAGATCCCGCACGTCTCACGCAAAAGCAGTGCAAAGTAATCTCCCGCAACGAAAAAATGTCGGTGGCTAAGTGCTCCCTCCACGTGCATCATCAAATTCTAGCCCGCATTGCGCACAAGAGTCCGTGGGCTAAAAGCCTGCAAGCCCACATGGGAACACCCTTCACGGGAAAGGCAAAAGGATAATGGTTAAAATTTTGACAAATGTTTTTTATTATTAACCCCTCCCCCCTCAGCCGATGCATGGCGGGGGTGAGGGAGTGTGAGAGGAGTATGAGGGTAAGAGGAGTTATGTGTAGGAGAGCATGGGGGGGAGGAGGCATGCTATTGACCACGTGTGTGGCCATTCCCTCCCCCATCTATCTATATGAACCTCCCCCTTAAGCTTGAGGGGGGAGGAGAGAGAGGAAGAAACTGACGGCTACTGCTGCCGCCAAGGACGTCGTGCTTCCGCCACGCCACGCTGCCATGCCGTCACCACGCTGCGGCCACGCGCCTTGTCATCACCATCGCCATCATCATCATAATCATCATCCTCACCTCCTTCGTCGTCATCCTCATCCCTCTCCCAATCACCATCTTCTCCACGTTTTCTGTCAAAAGCCAGAAGCTTAGAAGCTTATTTGGAAGCTTCTAATTTTAAGCCTCCTTAAGCCCTATTCACCCGTGCCTCTCCCGGGGTTGTAAAACTAAGTCCTTAAGGCCTGTGTCCTGCGCGGAAGGAGGAGATATCGGACAGAATTAGATTCGATACGCCAAGTGACCCAAAGGAGAGTTGTTGGAACGAAATTACTGTGTCAAATGGCCTCCAAACAAAAGACGCGAGGCACACACGCGGGAGCTTCCAACCCGAGCACACGTGTGGACACCACTCCAAATATTAATACTCAGGTTCCAATTGTATTCTTGCATGAAAGGGATGCGTTAAGCATGATGTTTTTTAGGAAAATTTAAATGCATTTATTCATTCATTTCACAAACTTGTTTAGTGTATGCCGATTAATTGAAATTGTCGCACTCCCGTCAACAAGGGTAGTTGCAATCTTCTTGAATGTATAATGCATAAATTAGAAGTGGATATCGTGCTAAGAAGGATAGAGCTTATGTCGCATGTAGCACTTATGATTTAAATTCATGGACGTGATTCGTATAGAGGATAATCTTAGATGCCCATTGAATGTTGTCCAAAGAATCGCAATGCATGGAAAGGAAACTATGAACTTTGCCAGTTGCGTGCGAGGATGCTTGCATTTTAAGGTGGGTTAACTGCTAAAGGAGGGATTAATTAAATGTCAGACTCATGGTATTCGCTCATGCATGGAGTTCTTTTATCGAAGTTTATATTTAGAAAAGGATGCATTTCATATTAAAGCTTGAATTCAATGCATTAGACGAAGGGTTTATAGGCATAGTTCTTGATGTAAATCAACGTAGGGATTATACGAGTGGGCCCTAAATTGTCAATCTTTATAGTTTAGGCAAGGAAAAGAAATGGCCATTGTAAATCTTATAGTTGCATAGAAGGAAAAAGTCTATGAATCGCATATTTGCATGGAATGTCATATTTTGAAATTATTCACATCTTTTTAGAAAAGAGTATTTGCATCTCTAAGAAGAGATCACCTCTTGTCACAAGACAATTAGATCGAATAGGTATATCGCTTGTAACGGTGTAACTCAAATGATGATCACCTCAATGCACTAGGAAAAGCAAAGCCACAATAAAATTCTGCCTAGTATCGCACTCAAGAAGCCGACTTAATATTTCCAACCTCAAAGGTCCTACCCACATTCACGGAATTTTAGGGTTAGTTAGATGCCCATGCAAGAATGATCTAGGGTCCTTACCCTAAGGATCAATTAGCCAAATACTAGACTTTCGTATGGGTTTAGGAACCCTAGGGCGAAAGCGTCATCGGCCTAGCAGGGTTAGGGTTGGGTTGGGTCAAGAGGACTCCCAAACCCTACATCTTGACCAAAGGTATTCTCGACCAAGGAATACCGTTTGATGAGAGAACTAATCACGCAAGTCAGATGCGACTCCTATGCAACAAGTTGCAACGTCACATGGTTTTGTGTCTAAACCACAAAATAGTATTGCCACTCCTTAGAACAAGGGTTGGCATGCTCTAAGTACAAGTCTAATTTTCTAGACGATGAGCAGACATCTTGCTACATCACCCTTCTGTGAGGCTAATTTGCCAAGTTAGGGAAATTATGAATTGCCTAGCAAGCAATTGACCAATCAAGTTAGGGCGACGTAGTTGCCCAGGATTTACTATCTTAGTTTAAGGAACCTAAGGTGTTTGTTAATTTGGGTTAATAGGGTATAAACCCTAACCCAAGGAAAGAGGGTAAACTAGCAACACAACTTACAAAACCCTTGGGATCTTGCCAAGTCGCAATGGATCCCGGATCGAATGCAGGATGCATTCACAGAGAAGGATTCACACCTTAGCAGTTGGCCAAACAAACAACCACTAGATTGATTGTGCTTATATAGTTAGGAGCACTATTTGTACTTCTTTGCTCAAGGAACTAAAGATGGAAAAATAATTAATGCTTCAGGTTGAAGGCCTGGAGGGAGAGGCAGCATCAGTTACCCCCAGACTGTCTGTCTGACCCTATCCAAGGGAGTTGTTAGCCGCGTCGGGTACGTGGACCGAACCTGCCACGAGAAGTCTCTCTCTGGGTGCTACTTGGAGCAGGAGGATGCTTGGGTGCTTGGGGGGGCTCTGGCCGTAAATCCCTTGCCTTGAAGTCCTGCACAAGAGGCCGACGTGACTCGAGATGGGATCTCGAGGCCCGCATACTAGTCTACGGGCGGAAACTTGGAATAGCGGTCCCTGAGGATTGCTGGAATTGCCTTCGAGCGGATTATGGATTAGCCTTTGGGCAGATTATGGAATAGCCTTCAGGCTAGATTATATGATGTATTCCAAAAACTGATAAATAAGATCAATTGTTGAAAAGGAACTTATTTGACATTGTTTTCTATGTCAATGCTTAAGTTACGTGAAGGAACCTGTGATTAATTGGCTAATTAAGGAAGCTGCTTTCGCTTGTCAAACTAAATGTGGTAGGTAATTAGATAACTAAAGCAACCCTGAGGAAAGTGCGGTGGATGTGACCATGGGTCCGTCCTACAGAAGGGTGGTCCTGATTGGCCGGGAACTTTTCTCAACAGAATTGACAGCAAGGTAATGATGACCTAGAATCTAGAAAGCTAGAGTCCCGATTTATACTATTTTAGGGGAACAAAATGGGACTATGTCTTATGGGCAAAGAGGTCGAGCTTTGCATCCCTCTCGTTTCCCATTCTCCTTGAACCAAGTGCAATATGAATCCGCTTCGACCCTGACGTTTCTATAAAAAGTAGTTTGTCTAGGGCTCAACGCTAGTTACCTCCGAGGAACTTGACCATTAGGGAAACCCTGATTCAAGTCGATCCTAAGTGGGAATGGCTGGAATGCTTCCGCTTTGTGACAGACTCGGGAAGACCTAGATCGCAAACCCCATGACATTCCGTGGGAGTGCCGGGCGGCGCTTTCTGGACTTTCTTCCTGATGGGCTGCTAAGACGTGTCCTATTAGTGGACAGGTGGACATGTTACATATATGGAGAAGTTGTGCCTTACGATGGTATTTGTGACCAAAAAGTTTAGGCACTACATTCTTTATGAGAAGGTGGTTTTTTATATGAAGGAAAAAGGGCTTCCATTGGTTGATGATGACAACACCTAAAAACAATACCTATATTGCAACAATTTTTTGGAAAATTTGTATACAATTGACACCTTATTACCAAATTTTTACATTAATTTACTACAGATGCGGTGCTCGTTGTTGCTATTTTGGAGGACCTGTCTTTGCAGTCTGTCAAGGGAAAAATCCTGGTTTGAAGGAGTTTTGCGCTAGAGGGTGGATTTAGAAAATACTTGCCTTTGTAGATGGCCCAAAGCAAATATATATGTATATATATATAGATTTCCATGATTAGTCACATTTATAAGTGTAGTTGAAGATTGGTGAAAAAGGGTGGTGTTAATACAACATATTTAGATCTTGTATATGAAGCTAGCATGCTTTGGATAGGTCGACTATGCAAGGATATTTGAGAAGTTTGATAAGGACTATCCTATGTTTGGAGTGAAGCTCAGTAGAGGTATGTCCATGATGGGCATGCCCAAATGTGGTTATGAGAAAGGCCATTGAAGGAAGAGAAGTGAAGAGGGAGCGTGTGCTCTTGGGGGGCATGAGAAAGAAAGGGCGCCAATTTTCTGGTCGACGAATAGGAGAGATAGAATGGCAATGAGTCCCATGCCATGCCATACAGACCGAGATTGAACAGAGAGTAGACGAAGAAGGCGAAATAAAGCCAATAGGAAACAAGGCGCCTTCCTGGAGCCATGAAATGAAGAGATAGAAGATACCAAAATCAGTTTGATAGTGAAGAGAGAGATCTTAACTGCATTAAGGCAAAGCCAGGGGAGAAAGACAACATCAAAACCTTCATATCTACCTTCATCGCCATGCTTTCTCTTTAATAGCCAAAATGGAGCATCAATGTAACCACATGATCTGAGCTTATAGGCTGGTAGAAGAATTTCTTCTCGTCAAATCGCTCTATCTCGCGCAGGATTTGGTGGGCAGATTAAAAAGATATTGAATTAGTCTCCATCTCCCTCATAAGTCGTCGCCTCCTCAACTTAAAACCATAGCTAAAATTAACTCTTCATTAAGAGTTTAATCCTTCTAAACCCTTTAAGGGTGGTTTACATTGAGTTAAAGAGCAATAGAGCGCGAGAGATCGAAGGAGAAAAAAAGACTATAGTATAAGCTCATGATCGAGACGATTGGCTAGAGGATACCCTTGGCTGGACTGCAGGAGGACGCGGTCTTCAAAGACGTGACGACGACCTGCGGTTTAACACGTAAGCGTCTTAATTTATTTATCTAAAATAAATGATATAGTATGAGTAAATGTTCAATTTAGTATTTTTGGAAAATGCCTTGAAACCTTTTTTCCTGTGCTGAATGATTGTCTATATTTATGTGCACGTGAAACTATTTTCTAAAAATCAAAAATAGTGCAAAATGCTCTAAAATGGTTCCAAATTGACATATATACATTTTTACAAAATTTCTAGTTAATCCAATATGACTTATGACATTTTTTTGATAAATAATTTATCTTTAGAAATTTACTAAATTTTTTTCATAATATTTAAATACTATTTAATATATTTAAAAATTCAAAAAATGTTATTTTTAATAGAAAAATCATAGTTTTCATTTAAATAAAATGTGTTATGTATCAATGAAAATTATGGATTCCTAGTGAAAGACTGAAAAGATAGTTTTTGAGTTGTTAGTGAATTTTTGTAAGGATTAAAAGGAAAGAAATAACAATTTAATAATGTTTTACTTAAAGAAATGCTTGCATAAAGATATGGTGTTTTGGTTTTGATAAATAGAGATTATCTGTGGTGTGGAAATTTATGAAATATGGGAGGGTAAGAATAAGAAGCTTAATAATACTTTGTAATAATTACTAATGTCAGATTTCAGCTACAATATTTGGTTTAAATTAAAAGCAACATAAAAAGTAATAATTTAATGATTAGATGGCATGAGATGAAGTCTCAGCGTCTATATTAAATATCTATATTTTATTTACATTTAGGAAAATTAGATGATTGAAAGAATTACAAGTGGAAGGCCACTAGGACTAACTGATAAATTAAAGGGAAATATGGGGATTTAAAATAAACTATGTATGTGTTTACGTTAGAGTGCAGAGAGTACCTGTTTTTATCCTGATTGGTATTTAGTAAAGAAGAAGAAAGAAAGGACGTTATTCTCGAAAAATGAATTAATTATCTAAACACTAAAAGCAATGACGAATTGCAATACGGAGAGGGAAAACATTATAAGGAATTAAAATTATAGGTTTATGGTACGCTAGAAAATTTGTTTTGAATGTTTGCTATCACTTAAATAAATAAAAAGAATTAATTTTAATCAGTTGAAGAAGAGAAATATAAAAAGAAATTTAAATGGGGATATTCAAATAGATCCAAGGGATCTATACCGTGAAACAAATTTCTTAAAGTCAAACATCAAAACTTCCTGGATAAACTGCCACTAGTATGGTAGGAGAAATTTATGAGGAGCCGCTCCTGAAAGATGGAGGGAAACTGTAGTTATCCTAGGTTTAGCGTTTTAGTGCCCAATATAAAGACCTAACTTTAAAAGTTTAAAAGCAACGAAGTGTGAGATTAAGTATGTTTACTGGGGTTTAGATATCTATAGTTGGACTACTACAAACAAACGTCGTAAATATTATGGAAGGCTAAACTGAATTAGTATAATTAGTAGCAAAAATCACCTGTTTAGTGCGACAACTTTTAGGAGTTGGCTTGCCGACCTGGTTAAAAGTGGCTTGGTCTTTGGCCAGTCATTTTTTGGTGTGTCTGCCGGGAGCCAAGTGTGCTCGAACGGGTGATCAATTTTCCTAGGATATTTAAATCCTAGGTATTATTCTTGAGTGAATACGTAGTCTCTTTTCTAAGGGACTATTTCCTAATTTGCCCGAAGAGTGTCAAAGAAGAGTGTTAGATTGGGCGAGAGACACAGAATTAATAGAGGGAGGCAAATATTTTGGCCCTAAATTAACTGTGGACGTAGATCAATTATCCTCTTGGAGTTGGGGTTATAACGATTGTGCGCAAACCATAGTTCTACTAGCAACACACTTTGGGCTAATAGACACAGTAGAGATAAATACAATTAGTGTATCGTACACTTTGATTGGTATTATCGCAGCTCTTACCGAACCTTTAGAAGAGTGGTCTGGGATGATGTGCTGCCCTGGATACGTGTATCCAGAGGTCTAAAAATTACTTTTGACACAGAAGACGTTAGAGAGGTTGCTGAAATCTTAGGCTTAATCCCCGAGGAAGAAGAAAAGTTGCCATATGGGGAAATAGACCCAGAGTTGCCAACTATTTTGAACATTCTAAGCGTGCATACAAGCAAAAACCTAATTGTATAGCTTTGAATAAAACGAGCGTAATTTTGGAGTATTACAGTAAGAGCTAGTTTAGTAATCGTGGATGAATTCAGAAGAGAGACAGAGGCAACAAAACGAAGCTAGAGATCAACGAGCTAGAGAACGAGCAGCGCGACAGGAGGCTTGGTTATTAGAAAGGCTTGAGAGGGTCAACACATTACTGAACTTGGGGATAGATGCTGTGTCTAACTCAAACGTAGAATCCTTAGAGCCTAACATATCATTTGATCGAACACCATCAAAGGAAAGTGAAGTAGCTTCATACCAGTGGGATTGAGTGGTTTCAAGCACTGATAGTCCTACTGAGGTAAAGAGTACGCAAAGTGAGAGCGTGGAGAAAGAAGCTAATGCCACTATAGGGAGTAACGAATCTACATTTAGTTCCAATTTAGAATCTACTTTTGGGTTAAACTACTTCTTTAAAGCACCAAAAGAACCCTTGTGGATAGATCGAGTGACAGATTTGGGATTACGTTCTTTGTTTCGTATTCCCCATCAAAGAGAGCAATCAAGAGCCATATATGACTTTGGATTAAGATCCTTATTCAGAGAATCCAAGGAACCCGTGTGGTCTGACTCTACTTTAGATTTTGGACTAGGAACACTATTTAAGGAAACAATGGCTCGAAACCTAGTTAGATTAGCTGACTTTACGCAATTTGGGGGACTGTGGGACGAAGATCCCGATGCCCATTCACAATGATTTGAGGTTACTTGTGTCACCAATGAGATAATAGACGACAACCAAAAGCTTCATATCTTCCCTGCAACATTAAAAGATGAGGCAGCGAGGTGGTACGGGAACCTGGATGCTCAACATAAAGGAACCTATGCTGCCTTATCAAGAGCTTTTCTCGAAAAATTTAGGCGACAAGGTTTTCAAGATAGATTGGCTCTTCAATTAGATTATTTGTCCCAAGGAGCAACTGAAAGTGTTGAACATTATATTGAGCGTATGGAGACGATTATTGAAAGATGAATCCCGCTCCTGATAATCCCACACAAAAACGTAAGTTTATTGATGGGCTTAATCCTGAAGTTCATCAGCATGTTAGTTTACAACGACCAGCTACGCTACCAGATGCTAAAACCCATGCTAGATGGTGGGAAGAAGTGCAGCTTAGTCAACAACGACGGAGAGATCTCTTCAAGGAACCTTGGATGGAATACCCTGCCAGCACTTCAGGCAAGTTATCTAAGAACGTGTCTTATGTGAGCATTTCTTTAAATCCATCAGTAACTACAAATTCAAATGTGTCAAGTGTACCTTTAAATCCATACACTTCGATTCCAACCTATATGATGCAGATAGGAATGCCTTCTATGCCTCAACCTCAATCTCCTCTTGATGAAGCAAAAGTAGCAGATATTATTGCGAAATCTCTAGGAAAATTGAAGGAGGAAATTATGAGTGCAGTACAAGCACCTTTGAGGGAAATTTATTCGCTAACAACACAAGTTCCTAATGCACAACAATCGTCGGGAAATTCAACTTCAAACCCACCTAGATCAAATATATGGTGTGGTAAGTGTCATGGTTATGGCCATGTGGCTACAGAGTGCCCGACACCTTCAAGATTAATACCTGATCATCCACCGTTCTATACTTTTTGCCTTAAGACAGGGCATTTGGATACCAATTGCTGGCATAAGATAGGGCAAGAGCAACAACAAGCTCGTTCAATGCAAACGAGTTATAATTATATGGATCGTAATAATACAACTTATGAGATTGGACCACCCAATCAACCTTTTAGGCCACGAGGATTGCCAACTCAGGGTAGACCTCCAGCACCCCGAAACAATTATAATAGTGATACCAATCGAGGGAGAAATTCTCCTTTTAGAAGAAACAATGGAAATTTTCGTAATCTAATGGGGCAAGGTGGACAACAACGGCTTAGGGGACCAGTAATTTATTATCGATGCCAACAAGAAGGTCACATAGCTACATATTGTCCAAATGCACGTAAAAATCAAGACTATACTCCTCTTTGCAGGAAGTGCAGTGGTGAAGGACATTATGAGGAGAATTTCCCTAAGAGAGAGGATAAAAAAATTACTGACAAAGGTAAACAAACCTTTAATGAACCTTCAACGTCTGCTGCAAGTTTAATTGAAGTAGAAACAATAAGGAAAGATACTGGAGTTAAGTCAAAATTTATACCTCGTAAAGCGACCTTTAAGGCTGACCCTATGATTGGTGTCATTACTAGGGCACAAAAGCAACAACAAAAGGAGCAAGGTTTAGAGGAAGAGAGTCCACAATTAAAGGAGCAGTGAAGGATAAATCTAAGGACATAGATCCTAATGTAGAACTACCTGAATCGGATTCTCCACGGCATTCCTCTGACCACCCATTATTACCTGTGCCCTGAGCAAATCCTAAGATTCAAGTGGGAGTAGCTCCTTTTCCTGAAAGATTGATTCCTCCTAAGGAAGGAAGTAAAGAGCAATCGGAAGTAGGAAATAAGACCTATGATCTTTGGGCTGCATTAGAAGAAATATCATTGACAATTAACCTTCGGCAATTGCTAGAAATAGCACCTGTTTGTCGGAAGCAACTTTATCGTAAATTAGTTCGGCGTCGAAGGAAGAGGATTGAGATTAATGCTTCCAAAGTAAGTGAAAATTATTCTAAAAGAAAAACAACTAAGGATGTAAAAATAGTAGATTTGTTTGTGGATCTAGGAGCTCCAGTCATCGATACTACTATTAATGGCCACTTGCTGAATGAAGTGCAATTGGATGGTGGCTCAGCAGTTAATTTGATGACAGAATAGGCAATGCAAGAATTAGGGTTAAAGGATCTAGAACCTACTCATATTGTTTTACGGGTGGGTGATCAAAGAAAAGTAACTCCTTTGGGGTTACTTAGAAATGTAAAATCAGTGGTGACTGGATTAGAATTTTATGTAAACTATTTGGTAGTGCATTCACATACCAATATCTCGTCCTATTCTGTGTTGCTGGGAAGACCCTGGTTATACCAAGCAAGATGCATTCAAGACTGGTATAAAGGTTCAATTGTGATTGGTCCTAGAAATGATATGGTTAAAATACAAGTTATTTCAAAAGGGTTTTTGAAAGAGTCAGGAGATGAGGCAGTTAGAGAAATGGATGAGAGATCCAACAGTGCGTTTTATAATTCGAAAATGGAGAGGACTGATCATGAAGGGCCTTATGTCTGGTTATTTAAAACACAACATCCAACAGGAGCAGAGAAAGTAGAGGTCAACATAGTACATCAGTCTCACAAGGTAGAACAGATGAGTATTGGTGAATATGCTGTAACGTTTTCATCTGACAATGATTCGGATAGTGATATTACTCACTGGTTGTCTACATCTGAAGATACAACTCTAGACTGCTTAATGCTTTCTGCAGAGGAAGCATAATACTTTGATGATTCACTTGAAACACGTTTTCAATTATCCACGGATCAAGAAGAGAATAATCAAGAAAATGCATTTTTTGCATACTGCAGGTCAGAAGAGGTTTCTATGGATGAATTAGAGGAGGAAGAGATGCCTGAGTTAATGACATCTGATATGGCTGACATCTCAATAACCTCTTCAGAAAGTATGGAAGAAGATGATGTTACTGATAATAATAATAGTATGCCTGAGAGTAGGATCTTAGCAGCTCTTCCTTATGGGGAAAATGCTTTATCCTTTGGAATTGGACAACTGCCAGATAGAGCCAAAAGGATTTATTATTACCAACTAGAAAGAAAGGAAATAGAAAGGAGAAGTAGGCATGGGTGCAAACCCTTACAAAGACCACTATCTCGTGAGGATGAGGATGATTCAGCTTCGGCTTTTAATAGGTTTTCACAGACTTCTCGTGAACATCATGGTAATTACGTTAGGATTATTAGAGAATTGAACAAGGCATTGCAAGTAGAGCGTGAGGCAGTGTTGATTGCTGTAAATGAAGCAATGGAGAAGATTACTGAGTTGCAAAAGGAAAAGGCAGAATTTCAGTTTAGAGAAAGGCGATATCTAGATGAAATCTCACTTTTAGAATTTTATTTAGAAGAACAGAAGTCTAAATTTAGTGGTGAGGAGTTACAGATGGAATAAGCTTTACCTATGGATATGAATTATTGGAAAGAATATGAAAAAACTAATAGGTTTTGGGAAAAAGATAAATTTAAGGGTACTTTTGAGCCAGAGATTCAAGAGAAAAACCCTACGAGTGTTCCCTAGTTGTGGCATTCTTTTAAGCGTTTCAATAGAATTACGCAGAAGATGTATCACTATTCTAGGGGACCACTAGTTGGTTATCAATGAGTCCAATCTGAACCCACCAAGGTCAAATTGCAAAATATGCAAGAGGCGGTGTTGCCTCATCCAAAAGAAAGAGTAATGGATTTTACTATCTATGGGGCTGGCCAGGAGCCACAACTTAGATGGTTTGAACCTGCAACACCTAGGAATTTTGTGGAACTGAAACAAGTCATACATTATTTGGGCTGTCGAATTCAGGGCGAGGAGGATGAGAATATACATTCGTTAATTCTCAAGCTTAAAGATAATCAATGGTCTTGGAGTGTAGATGATCAAGAATGTTTAGAAAAGAATAACAAAATCTTACGTCGATATCGCCGTAGGTTACATGCTCAATATCCAGGTAATTTAGAGCAGATACCTAGCATAATTGACTCTGTAAAAACCTCATTTATCATGAAATCTCATAAAGACTTAAATGCCAATAATGGCTATTTAGATAAATATTGGAAGCGATATACTGAAAAATCCTTTCCTGGGATAACAAATGTCTACGGAGTAGAGGTTGATGGTGCTACTCAAGATAACCTGGCTATTATTCCTTATAGGGCTTTACCCTTAGTACATTCTATGAATGTGAGGGAAGAAGCACCAGAATCAAGTACTAGGCATAGTCTGCTTGAAAATATATAGATGCAGATATCCGAAGATGTGCCTACAATTAAGCCACGAAGAATAGCTTCTCTATTTATTGAAGATCCTAAAATTGAAGTAGTTAAACTTAAAATGGTAGAAGGAAAATATTTAAATTTAGGAGACCAATTGGAATCGCCACATCGTGAAAGATTTGAAGAAGTCTTAGGAGCACATGTTGACGCTTTTTCTTGGTTATATAAGGACCTTAAGGGTATCAAAGCTGAATTATGTCAGCATTATCTGGAGCCAGGCACGAAACCGGTATGTCAACGTCAATGACGGACAAACCTTGTATATGCAGAGTTAGTGAAGGCTAAAATCACTAAACTTTTAGATGCTAGGTTTATATATCCTGTTGTATACAGTGAATGGGTGTCTCCTATTGTGGTAGTACCCAAGAAGAATAGTAAGAAGATTCGTATTTATGTCGATTATAGAAAGCTGAATAGCAAAACACATAAGGATCATTTTCCTCTGCCATTTACTGATCAGGTACTTGATAAGGTTGCTGGTCATGAGTTATATTCTTTCATGGATGGATTTAGTGGTTACAACCAAGTACTAATTCATCCTAAAGATCAATCCAAAACTACATTTACTACTGAATGGGGTACATTTGCTTATAAAGTAATGCCTTTTGGTTTGCCCAATGCACCCACAACATTTCAAAGGGTTATGATTGCAGCCTATCAAGATTTTCTGCGTCAATGGATGGAAGTATTTCTAGACGATTTTTGTGTCTATGGAACGGCAAAAGAAATGCCTGAGCTACTAACGCAAGTGTTTGAGCGCAGTGACGATGTAGGTATCTCCTTGAACCCTGATAAATGTGTTTTTGGAGTGCCAAAAGGAACCTTATTGGGGCATATCATTTCTAAGGAGGGCATTGCTATGGATCCAGCTAAAATTGCAAAGATTTCTGCACTTCCACCTCCAACAAATCTTAAGCAGTTGCATGGTTTTTTAGGACATCTAAATTATTATTCGACATTTATTTCAGCTTTCGCAAAGGTGGCATCACCTTTGACAAATCTGCTACGAAAGGATACTCCTTTTACTTGGGATGATGTTTGCCAAAAAGCATTTGAATTTCTTAAACAGAAGTTAATTGAAGGACTAGTATTAGCGCCCCTAGATTGGACAAAAGAATTCTATATTCATGCCGATGCATCTATGTATGCTATAGGGGCTGTTTTGTGCCAAGCAGATGATAATACGGTGGATCATCCAATTTATTATGCAAGTCAGAATTTAAGTGATGCAGAAAGGAATTATACCACCACTGAGAAAGAATGCCTATCAATGGTATTTGCGGTGGAAAAATTTCGTCATTATTTATTAGGGAATAAATTTACCATATATGTTGATCACAAGGCGTTAAAGTATTTGCTTAATAAAGTAGAACTTTCAGGACGTGTGATTCGTTGGATGTTGTTATTCCAAGAATTTGATTTTCAAATAGTTACTCGTCCTGGTAGAGCTCATGTCTTAGCAGATCATCTCTCACGATTATTAACATCAGATAAGGAGGAAGGTGTGGAAGATGATTTGCCGGATGCATCACTTTTTACTGTGGAGACACAAGTTTCATGGTATGCTGATATTGCAAATTTTTTGAGTATTGCTCGATATCCACCTGGTGTTGATAAGCGTCGGAAACGTTAGATATTAATGCAAGCATGTTCCTATGGATTATTAGGGGGTTATCTTTATAAATTTTTTCCACGCGAGGGTATTTATCGATGATGTGTAAGGGAAGATGAAGTCCCAGTGGTTCTTAAGGCATTGCATGATGAGCCGTGTGGTGGTCATTTTGCCGGTGAATTGACTGCAAGGAAAGTTCTATTAGCTGGTTATTAGTGGCCTACTTTATTTAAAGATGCTTATTATTATTGCCGAAAATGTGATGTATGTCAAAGGACTGGTCGTCCTTCTAAGAGTTTTGTAATGCCTTTGACACCCATATTAGCCTTAACACCTTTTGAGAAGTGGGGAATTGATTTTGTGGGCCCAATTGATTCGCCTACTAGATATCGATCAAATCATTATATTTTGGTCTGTACTAACTATATTACGAAGTGGGTGGACGCGAAAGCGCTGAAGACAGATAAAGCCATTGACGTGGCTAAGTTTATATATAAAAATATTATTACACGTTTTGGTTGCCCACTAGAATTAGTAAGTGACCGAGGTTCCCATTTCTTGAATGGTCTTATCAGCGAGCTAATGGAAATCTACAAAATTAAGCATCAGAAATCAATGCCTTATTATCCCAGAGCTAACGGTCAAGTTGAACTAACCAATCGCATTATTTGTGGGATTTTAACTAAAATAGTTGCTTCTCACAGGTGAGATTGGGATGAACGTTTATATGAAGCATTATGGGCCTATAGAACTACTTATAAGGTGACAGTGCAAAATACACCCTTCAATCTAGTTTATGGAACCAATGCTATATTCCCTATTGCGCAAGAGTTGCCCACTTTACAAGTAGCTCTATCATTACGACTAGGTGAGGTTGAATCTTTGAAACAACGGGTTTTACAATTGGTAAAGTTGAATGAAGAGAGATTATTAGCTCTACAAAGTCTAGAAGCAATGTAAAAATGTCGTAAAGCATGGCATGACCATAATATTAAAGTACGGGAGTTTAAGGAAGATGATTTAGTTTTACTTTCTGATAGTCGTTATTATAAATTTCCTAGGAAGCTTAAAATTTGTTGGTTAGGACCTTTTAAGGTTGTTCAGGTTTATGATAATGGTTCTCTTGATGTGCAGGATATTAATGCTGAAACTGAGATATTTAGGATCAATGGCTTGCGCCTTAAACATTTTGTGACTTAGGATAGCTAGGTATAGTTAGGTTAGTAGTTAAAATAATATTTTGACTAATCTACCTTTGGATTTCTTTTCTTTCTTGGGTGGGTTTTTTTAAATGGGATGCATGTATGGCTTTTTTGTGGATGGATGCACTTTACCCTCGTCTTGATGCTGATAGTTCTGATCCTATTCATGCCGGGCCTTACGATATTCAGCGTTTTCAAATGCATGATAGGTTTTTATGTGCACGGAGGGGAGAGGCCTGTTGTGGTTCTTCTTTTGTGATTATTTTTTGTTTACAGTACCATCCACCATTTAGTTGTAGGTCTTGTCAGCGGCATTTATTTGTGCATGCTTAGCTCTTGTGTTGGCAATGTCGCACATACTTTCGATGCTATGGTACCACTGCCATGCATGATATGATTGGTTATACCCACCAGCGTCATGATTATACTAGTGTTTTTTCTCCTGAGCATGGCATTGGTCAGTCTAGGGTAGGTAGAGAGCAGGCAAAATTTGCGAGATATCGCTCCACTGTCTACCACCTTACTCCATCTTACCATGATTTGCAGACTAGAGTTCCATGTCCATGTTGGGATTATATCTATTGGTATATGGATGCGACCAAGGGGCATTCTTTAGATGCTTTACCAGTGGCCCCTATGCCCTACTATGATGATGCAGCTCCGGCTCCGCTCCATGATGTGATGGAGGTTCTTAGTGATGCACTTGATAGCGGATCTGTGACCTCTGATGTGCTTACGCTAGAGGTTATTCCTAAGCATCCTATAGAGAGCGGATAGTTTAGTTGATAGGTTTGACTTAGATAGTGATGCTGATTTCGGATTAGGGTTATTATTTGCACTAGAAGATCTTAGGGAGTTTGAAGATTTTAGTTTAGATCTTTTGTTTTCTTAGTTTTTTAGGTCTCTACTCTATTCTGCATTTATAAAATAAGAGAAAAAACAAATAAATAATAAATAACCTTTTTTAAAAAAACATTTCGAGTTCATGTCTTTTTTAGGTTTTAGTGCACTCTAGTTTCATTCTTCACATAGTTAGGTAGTTAGTTTGCACACACGGTCAGGGTATTCCTTTCAGTGCTGGCGTTTGGGATACTTAAGTTAGTGAGATGGGCAGTTCTATATGCAAGAATGGTTATCAAGTGGAGAACTATACTGCTTTAAACAACTAAGTAGTGGAAGCATTACGATAGACTAGTTTATCAAAATTGTGACATGAGCATATGACAATTCTTTTGTTTAGGGAAATTTTTATTATTTATTTATCTAACCCTTTAACATTGTATTGGCTAGTGTATGTTTCATGTGCAGATTTGACTATGATTTTGAGTTATATACTGCTGCATGCTTCTATTGATGATTCTCGGAGTTGCAATATCCATGTACAAATCAGGTTGTTTCATACCTATACTCTTTATCTATATTCATTCATTTGAAAGGCAAAGTACAACAATAGAAATTGATTGAGCTAACTCAGAGATTTCAATAGCCTAAGTAATTACAGAAGAAATATAAGTAAATATTTCAAACAAATATGAATGACACATATCTAATTCCGTATATATGAAGTCCACTCAAAAGGGATGGGACTTAGCACTAGGACGAGATTAAAAAGGGGGTGATGTGTGTGTATAACATAGCGAATTCCATTGTATGGATATCTAATTAGGAATCCTATAGAGTTTTCCCCTATCTTTTAGTCGCTTTTCTAGGGATATGTAGGGTGGCTATGCAACAAGGTTCTCTCCATGAAATTTTGACTAGGAGTAGCGTGGAAGAGAGATGTTGAATTGGTGAGTATTCTTTGCTTATCATTTGCCCAGGCAGAGTGACTAGTATTATGTGCTAGATTAGATTCCTCGAGCAAAGTTGTTGAGCTGAAATGTTTGACCATTCAATTAAGTGATGTATTCTTACCCTTCTAGTTGATCCTTTAAAAAAAAAAACTACTTAAAATCCAATCCAAATATTACAAGTTCAAAAGAGTCTATATATTTATTCTTTCACAGAAGAAAGAAAGAAAGAAAAAAAAAACGCCCTGAGACTGTAGGGTTTGAAAAAAAAAACCAAAAGAAGATAACCATTGCCTCTGAGGCCCTGGTAGGCTGTAGGGATTTCCTTGACGAGTGCCCTGCGTCCGATGCCTTGCATCTCTTTGGGGTGGGACCTTTTGGAAGGAGAATAAATGTATATACTCTTTTGACACTGAAAAGAATGCTATTAAAACTTAAAATTAAAAGAAAAACTTTGGACACTTGGAAGCAAGGGATCATTGGCTGGTTGTTCTAGTAGAACATGGAGGGTTAGCAGCTAAACCCTAGGAGTCCTATTTGGTGTTGTAGTATTAGCTTGCCTTGTTTGGGTTCTTTGTTAAGTAACGATCTTATTAGTGAGGCTATTTCAGAAGCAATATTTCTAGTAGGATAGTAGTGTGGCAATTTATTGCCTCGAGGGATTATTGTTGTTTAGTGGCTCTAGACAGCTTCCTAGTTGGTATATTCTATGCAATGGATGAAGCTCTGTTATGCATTTAAGTGGGGAGAGTGAGTAAGGGGAATGTTAGTTTGCACACGTTTTTACATAATTTCATTGAAACATTTGTATTGTTTGCGTTACAATATGACACATAAGTACTTTTTCTACTTTTCCCAGTGTCTACTCATTGTCCATGTGCGGTTTTGCAGATCTTGTACTTGTGCTCGTGAGGACACTTTGCAATTAAGTGGGGGAGAGTATATTTTTTCTTTCGAAGTTGCGTAGCAGTGCTCGTGGTAGCTGTGTTCGTGATGTTGCATGTTCGTGAGGTAGCTGTGCTCATAAGGACACTTCGCAATTAAGTGGGGGAGAATGACAACACCTAAAAACAATACCTATATTGCAACAATTTTTTGGAAAAATTATATACAATTGACACCTTATTACCAAATTTTTACATTAATTTACCACAGATGTGGTGCTCATTGTTACTGTTTTGGAGGACCTGTCTCTGCAGTCTGGCAAGGGAAAAATCCTGGTTTGAAGGAGTTTTGCGCTAGAGGGTGGATTTAGAAAATACTTGCCTTTTTAGATGGCCCAAAGCATATATATATATATATATATATATATATATATATATATATATATATATATATATCCATGATTAGTCACATTTATAAGTGTAGTTGAAGATTGGTGAAAAAGGGTGGTGTTAAGGTCTTCAAAGACGTGACGAGCGCTAGAGGGTGGATTTAGAAAATACTTGCCTTTTTAGATGGCCCAAAGCATATATATATATATATATATCCATGATTAGTCACATTTATAAGTGTAGTTGAAGATTGGTAAAAAAGGGTGGTGTTAAGGTCTTCAAAGACGTGACGATGACCCGTGGTTTAACACGTAAGCGTCCTAATTCATTTATCTAAAATAAATGATATAATATGAGTAAATGTTCAGTTTAGTATTTTTAGAAAATGCCTTGAAACCTGTTTTCCTGTGTTAAATGATTTTCTATATTTATGTGCACCTGAAATTATTTTCTAAAAATCAAAAATAGTGAAAAATACTCTAAAATGGTTTCAAATTGACATATATGCATTTTTAAAAACTTTTTGGTTGATCCAATATGACTTATGAAAATTTTTTAATAAATAATTTGTCTTTATAAATTTACTAAATTTTTTTCACAATATTTAAATACTATTTAATATATTTAAAAATTCAAAAAGTGTTATTTTTTATAGAAAAATCATAGTTTTCATTTAAATAAAATGTGTTATTTATCAATGAAAATTATGGATTCCTAGTGAAAGACTGAAAAGATAGTTTCTGAGTTGTTTGTGAATTTTTGTAAGGATTAAAAGGAAATAAATAACAATTTAATAATGTTTTACTTAAAGAAATGCTTGCATAAAGATATGGTGTTTTGGTTTTGATAAATAGAGATTATCCGTGGTGTGGAAATTTATGAAATATGGGAGGGTAAGAATAAGAAGCTTAATAATACTTTGTAATAAGTACTAATGTCAGATTTCAGCTATAATATTTGGTTTAAATTAAAAGCAACATAAAAATTAATAATTTAATGATTAGATGGCATGAGATGAAGTCTCAGCGTCTATATTAAATATCTATATTTTATTTACATTTAGGGAAATTAGATGATTGAAAGAATTACGAGTGGAAGGCCACTAGGACTAACTAATAAATTAAAGGGAAATATGGGGATTTAAAATAAACTATGTATGTGTTTACGTTAGAGTGCAGAGAGTACCTGTTTTTATCCTGATTGGTATTTAGTAAAGAAGAAGAAAGAAAGGATATTATTCTCGCAAAACGAATTAATTATCTAAACACTAAAAGCAACGACGAATTGCAATACGGAGAGGGGAAACGTTATAAGGAATTAAAATTATGGGTTTATGGTATGTTAGAAAATTTGTTTTGAATGTTTGCTATCACTTAAATAAATAAAAAGAATTAATTTTAATTAGTTGGAGAAGAGAAATATAAAAAAGAATTTAAATGGAGATATTCAAATAGATCCAAGGGATCTATACCTTGAAACAAATTTCTTAAAGTCAAACATCAAAACTTCCTGGATAAACTGCCACTAGTATGGCAGGAGAAATTTATGAGGAGCCGCTCTTGAAAGATGGAGAGAAACTGTAGTTATCCTAGGTTTAGCGTTTTAGTGCCCAATATAAAGACCTAACTTTAAAAGTTTAAAAGCAACGAAGTGTGAGATTAAGTATGTTTACTGGGGTTTAGATATCTATAGTTGGACTACTACAAACAAACGTCGTAAATATTATGGAAGGCTAAATTGAATTAGTATAATTAGTAGCAAAAATCACATGTTTAGTGCAACAACTTTTAGGAGTTGGCTTGCCGAGATAAAAGTGGCTTGGTCTTTGGCCAGTCAGATGAACAAGTTACAGTCACTTGATCGTTTAGCAAAGTGATTAATCACTTTTTGCAAGAGTTTGATTATGAGATTAAGAGCAAGCCATTGAAGCTACATGGCATTGTAGAATGTCTTGTGGATTTTGGAGAGCCAAAAGAGGTCTTGGTTGAAAGAAGTGACATGGAAACATTGTTTAAGATTGATGCAATTTCTATTCCTTCCTGGTATGCTACTATAACATACTATCTATCTACAGGAGAGACTGGAGCTACTCTATCAAAATCCGAGAAGAGAAAAATTAAACAACAGGATTTAAAATTTGTGTTAATCACAGGAACACTATATCGGTAGGGTGTTGATGATATCTACTGCCAATGTGTGATGCCTGACGAGGTTCCATTCATCTTGGAGGAGTGCCATGACTTCGCTTGTGAAGGGCACTTTGCTGGGTGGTTGAAGACATAGAAGCCTTTAAGAGTTGGATATTGGTGGCTGTCCATCTTCCAAGATTCATTTGAGTATGTTAAGAGATGCCATA